>NC_052052.2:94323307-94623307 GCF_903992535.2 Arvicola amphibius | reverse complement strand
CCGCCGCCCAGCTGAAAAATTTATTTTTTTTAAGATTTATTTATTTATTATGTATACAACATTCTGCCTCGATGTATGCCCGCATGCCAGAGGAGGGCGCCAGATCTCAGTACAGATGGCTGTGAGCCACCATGTGGTTGCTGGGAATTGAACTCAGGACCTCTGGAAGAGCAGCCAGTGCTCTTAACATCTGAGCCATCTCTCCAGCCCGAGAAATTTATTTTTTAAATTTTAATTTCACAAAGTCATTACAGTTGGCCCCAGTTGGCTCAGATGGGTTCTGAGCCCATCGGTTCAATTAACCACAAATAGAATATTCTGGAGCAAAGCCTGTGTGTTGAATATGGACAGACATTTTGTTCTGTCATGAGCCCCTCAATGACACAGTATAACAAGCACCTACATGCTACTGCTCTAGCTGGAGGCGTGAACCTGGGAGAGGGGAGCCTAGAAAGGAGGTGAGTAGCGTCTTATGTAACAGCCAGCTTCATTCTGAGTGTCAGACAATCTAGACTCTAAGGGTAAAGCAAGATCACAGGAAGTTAGGCTGTGTACAGTCAAGAAGACAACCTGTGCTTGGGAATATGTTCAGATACCAGATGTAAGATGAGGGTGATCTGAAGGGACCCACCCCTATTCCCTACCTGGGAGTGGCAAGGGAGCACCATCCAAGAACAACCCACATTCTGGAAGACATTACAGGACTCTTGTGTTAACTTGCATTTTCTCACAGGGTCTCAGGAATCTCCTCACACAGTTTCATTCCTGGCTCGTGTTCTGTCGCCTATACGGAGCTTACCTGTACTCAGCCTCACAAATAATCTAGAGATGACTAAACACCTGCAGCAGCTGTGGAAGGGATATACAGACACTGTGACATTTTATACCAGACTTGAGCACTCACAGAGTTGGGTATCTAAGGGCGTCCTGGAGCTAATCACCTGTGGTTAAGGAGAAACAAGTCTATATGCAACAGTCAAGAAACAGAAGAAAAGACTTATCCCCTCTCTGTAAGACCCCACCAAGCCTCTCCTAAATCTACCCCTGCATCATCTGGTTATATGAAGCAAGAAATCCCCCACTCTCTATAAAAAGGAGCTACTTTGCCAGGCAGTGGCGCATACCTTTAATCCAGCACTCGGGAGGCAGAGGCAGGAGGATCTCTGTGAGTTCAAGGCCAGCCTGATCAACAAGAGTTAGTTCCAGGACAGGCACCAAAGCTACACAGAGAAACCCTGTCTTGAAAAACCAAAAGAAATTAATAAATAAACATGAGCCACTTTGGCTCGTCGGTGCAGCCATGTGCTCCCAAAGGAGCCTGATTACAAAACAGCAGGGTCACCTTGTAAAACTCCACAGACATCCAAAAGAGAGCAAATGACAGGATCCAAAAAAAAGAAATTGGGAGCTTGGGGCTTTAGAAAGACTTTGGATATTTTAAAGAGACTGAATTTTTAAGACTTTGGGACCTTAAGAAACTATGGAGTATATTTTATGTTATGATATTGATACAAGATATAAAAGATAAGGATTTTTTTAACTTTTTGTTTCTCAAGACAGAGTTTCTATGTGTGACAGCCTAGCTGAGTGGAACTCTCTCTACAGACCAGGCTGGCCTTGAACTCACAGAGCTCCACCCACCTCTGTCTCCCAAGTGCTGGAATTAAAGACACGTTCTTGATTGGTGTAGACGGGCCCAGCCCACTGCCAGTAGTGCCTATGTAGCATAAGAAAGTAGGCTATGGGGAACATGCCAGTAAGCATGGCTCCTCAACGGCCTCTACTGTGTCCAGGGTTCTGTCTTAAGATCCTCCTCTGACTTCCCTTCAGCTGTAAGGGAATAACTCTTTCCTAGAGCCTTCTCAAAAGTGATAGGGTTCTGGCCAGATGTCTCAGTGAGTAAAGCCACTTGCTGCCAAACCTGCAGACCTAAGTTCAATCACTAGGGTCCAGTTACTGAAAGAAGAGAAGCAACTCCTAAAATGTGTCCTCTGGCCTCCACAAGCATGCCATGGTACACATGTAACACACACATAACACACACACATAACACACACACACACAAATAGATAATGAATGTGAATGTTCTGTCTACAGCAGCCACAGTGGATGGTCTCAAGAGGTGGCCAACAGACCCAATAATTAGGCCCTGAAGACTAATGACCTGAAGGAAAATAACAAGGGCCTGTTCTAAACTGATATTCATCCCTAAGCTCATATTAAAAGTTTCATAAATTGCACACTGATTGAAATTAGATAACTCTGAGGCCTGTCCTACCCTCTTTTCTCCTAACAAGATTATTGCCAAATTAATCCAAACAGTCATCCTGGAAGTGCCAGGTAGATACAGCTATCCTTAGGAAAGAAAGACAGGTCTCTACGTTTTAGTAGAGGTATCACTCAACAAAACTAAACCACAGGGAAGACAAGCAGACTATCGTAAGTGAGGAAATACACCTGGCTCGGTTTGAGTGACAGCCACCAAATTAACCCTACTTAAGATGTTTTTAAAAAACATAAATCCCCAAGTTGTCAGGGTGAGGCTCAGCATAAAAACCACAGCAGACCCAGACACACAACACAGTCTAGTAATTAAACTGACTAGCTGTCACCAGAAAGGACTTTCATTCCCTCAGAATGTGTCCCATCTATGAACCTGCCAGGCAGCCTCAAGCATGAGACAGGTGCTTTCAATGACTAGCTAAACACTGGATGTCAGCCACTTAATTGCATAACTGTAATTCTAAGAGGTGAAATGTAACCTCATCTCCATTGTTTTGAAAGCTTGTAGCCACACACCTCCCAACACCCCTAGAGTTTAAAACGTGCACATTTCTCAGCAAACTCGAAATGCCAAATACGCTATGATCAAACAGGAAGAGTATTAGTGACATTTGACAGCGTTCAAGGGTTCTGCAAGATAATGTTTTATGTATTTAGTAAGGTTTATGCATATAGCCAAAAGTAAGGCAGTCACTTGAAGTTTATCTCTTCAAAGTCCTCCAAAGTCTAGGGTTTGTTTGTGACTTTGACTTTGTTTTGACACTGTTGAGGATGGAGACAGCTCTTCATTTCTGAATATTTCTGCTCCATTAGCTTCAAGGATGATGCTTGGACTCTATGCTGTGCTAGGAAACTCTGTGTGTGGGGGGGTGTGGGTATGGGGGGACATGCACACACACTGTGGATTCAGATCATACTGCTAAGTATATACTCTACCACCTAGCTACATCTGTTCCTGGTCCCTCCATAACAATTCATTTGACTAAAATCATCATCATCAGCAGCATCATCAGCAGCAGCAGCAGCATCATCATCATCATCAGCATCATCATCATCAGCATCATCATCATCATCAGCATCATCAGCATCATCATCATCAGCATCATCACCATCATCACCATCATCATCACCATCATCACCATCATCATCAGCAGCAGCATCACTCTGATGGTGTCACTTTGACCAATTCTGTACAAATAGAACTGAGCATTCTTCAAAAAGCACAGGACCTTATTCAAAATTTTCCCCATAGCTCCATCCCTTGCTACATGTCCAAGTTTTGCAGCTAAGGATACACAGTGCAGCATTCTCTGTCACGTGCAGTTTGCTGGGATGTTATCTCATTTTCTCACATACCCAGTTAGCAGCTGTGATGGATCTCAGACTTCCAAACTAGAAGCATGATGAGGATACATTGGCATAGATTTTGCTTTAAAAGGGAAAAAAACATAATGTATTTAATTTTTGCTCTTGGGTGTGTGAAGAGAGGAATGGCTCCTTCTCTCTGCTGAATTCTATCAGCTGGTTTTTCTACAGCATGGCAGCCAGCCCTGGCTGTACATCCGAATCCCTGTGAGGTTGTTTAAACATTCAGAAGCCCAGGGCTCCGCTGCCAGAAATTCTGAGTCTGTAGCTGGCATTTGTACATTTAAGAGCTCTGCAGGTAATTTTGATGGGCAGCCAGGGTAGAAAATGCTGTTCTACAATATGTCTACAGGCATTTCTTCTGTGGGGACTGGGTGCAAAGACAAATTCACTCACAAGTTTTGCAAGTGGCAATTCAATATTGACCCATATATTTCTGTCATAAGAGAGAGAGACATTATTATGGCTTGACTGTGAAATGTCCCCCACAGGCTCTTGTTCTGATTATTTGGTTCCTAGCTGGTGGCATTATTTTTAAAGGAAATAGAAATATGGAGGCTTGGATGGAGGAAGGAGGTTACTGAAAATACGCCTCCTCTCTCTAGGAGACATATATACTAAGTCTCCAGTCTCTCTCTCTCTCTCTCTCTCTCTCATCCTCCCTCCTTCCCTCTCTCTCTTCTCTCTTCCTCCCCCCCCCGCTCTCTCCTTCTTGGTTACCATGAATTAACAGTTCTCTGGCACACACTCCCTCCACCATGATGTCCTGCCCAAACGCACTGGCCAAGCACCAATGGCCTCAATACTCTAAAACAACAAACCATGAACCCCCCTTTAAGTTGCTTCTGTCTGATGTTTGGCCATAGGAACAACAAAGTAACAGACACAAGGGGCAGAATTATAACCTTTTCCACCATAGAGACTCCTCTCCTACCAGTCCTCTAGACAGCTTCTCACCCACGCATCATGGCTGTCCACTGCCTGATGTGTGCAAGCTCTTCAGTCTGCTGAGCCACCCTGTTCCCTAAGATCGTAATAAATGAACTGAAATTCCACTAACAAGGGAAAGTTCAAGGAGTTTCAACACATCTTGAAGCTATGCTCAGAGCAGAAATCAGAGTGGAGGTATCATTTCCCCTAAACTCTTGGCTCTTTCATTGTTTTTTTCCTTGGATTCTCCTCTGCTCTTTGGTTATACCGCTGTGCACATGGTCCTTCTTTTGCCATGGCTCCCCAAAGGTCTGACAGCCACATTCCCTGAAACACAAAGACACTAGGAAACTAGGCACAGGTTTGGGTAACAGAGGGGGGTAACCCAGCATAGAAGAGCTAAAAATCCTAAGACTCTTGTTCTATAAGAGCCCTGTGACCCTTCCCACTCCAAAACCCTTTCGCCTCTGCCTCTGTGAGAGCCCCACCCACCGATGCATTGCTTGTCCAGTCCCTATCCACCAATGTCTCCTGTTTTTCTATGCAGAGGAAACAAAAGAGTCAGCTTTCTCTTACAAAATATCTGAGAGACTCGACTTCAAAAGAGGAAATGTTGATTTTTGGCTCACACTTTTGGATGTTTGGGTCAATCGCCAGTTAGTCTTACTGGCTTTGTGTCCTGTGGTGAGGCAGTACATCATTGTGGGAGAATATAACAGGCAAAGAAAACTGCTCACCCCTGGACCAGAATGCAAAGGGAGAGATAAGAGGCTCAAGTTCTGCTCTTGCCTTCAAGGGTGTACACAGATGAGCTAAGACCTTCCACCAGGATCCACCATCTCCCAACAGAACCATGGGCTGGGCAACAAATCTTTGCCTTTGCCACTCCAGTTTAAAACTGTATCAATGACTGGGTTCTTTTTTGTCCCACTGACCTCACAGAGTTTATTTTGTTGTTTAATATCAAGATAAATGTCAGATTAAATGTGAGCACAACTTTATGAGGCAACAATTTTTACAATTAGTAATCATGGGGCCAATAAGATGGCTCAGCAAATTAAGGCACTGCCAACCCTAAAGACCTGAATTCAATCCCTACAACTGCACATGGCAGGAGAGAACCAACTCTTGCAAGTTTTTATCTTACCTATGCATCTATGCCACAAAATACTGCATCCCTAGCACACACACACAAGAATAAACAAAAAAATTAACTTTAAATAAACCCAAAAAGTTAAACACACACTCTTTGGACCTGCAAGATGATTCAGCCTGTCAAGTGCTTGCTACATAAGCCTGGCAATATGGGTTGAAACCCTTCGGCTGACACAAAGATGAAGAAGAGAATCAACTCCACAAAGTTGTCCTCTGACTTCCACAAGTGAACCATATCATAAGCATGTACACACATCATAAATACACATAAAATAGTAAAAACCCTGTAAATGTGTCATATGCATGCACACACCCATATATGTATTACCACATGCCCATACACACTAACTACATGCTGAAGTCTTAAGGCTGACATCTACCCTGCTGGGTCTCAGACCTGTTTGGGCTTGATGACTTCCCCTCTTCGCCAACATCCTCCTGTTGAAATGGAAGTGCCATTCTTCTTCTTGTCCCACCCCCTCTCTAGGAAGTAGGTGGCATGGTTTTGAGTTGATGATCTCACAGCTGCAAGGAATTTGTCTTGAATCCTAGATGAGACTTTGCACTTTGAACTTTAGTTGATGTGGAAACAGGTTAAAATTCTGGAAGCAGCTGAAATGAAGTGACTGTGTTTGAGTTTAAAGAGAGAGAGATTAGGATGCTATTATTTGAGTTTGAGGAGAGAGACATTAGTATGCTGTGATCTGAATGTCCCCACAAAAACTCTTGCTGAAATTTAATCCCCATTGTGGGGGATTAGGAGGCTAAAAGCAGATAGATCCTGAAGAAATAACAGGAACTCGGGAGATGACTCGGTGGGTAAGGAGTTGTGTGTCATGCAAGTATGAAAACCTGAGTTTAGATCCTCGGTGGCAAGACAATAGCTAGACATGGTGTCTCGTGTCTGCATTCCCAGTCTTGGGGACAGAGATGGGCTGATTCTTGGAGCTCATGAGGCAGCCAGTCAGTCTGGGTCACCAATGAGCTGCAGATTCAGTGATGAGACCCTACCTCAACAAATTAAGTGAGAAATCCTAAAAGAAGACAAGCAGCATCCGCCTCTGGTCCCTGTGTGTGCATGTATGGGGAAATCACACCCACACACAGGTGGACACACACCATGCACAAATGTAGACACACTCACACATACTATTACATGCCTGCACGCATATATACATACCCACATATGTATATACACACCCACATATACAAAAAGAAAAAAAAACAGTAAGGAGCCAGGCATGTTGGCACATGCCTATAATCCTGGCACTCAGGAGGATCCCATGTAGGAAGCCAGGCTGGACTACATAGTGAGATATTTCCAAAACCAAGACAAGTAAATAAATAAATAAAAGCAATCAGCTCATGGGGCTTCTGTCCTCAGAAATGAGCTACTCAGACCTGGCTAGTGGGTTTGTGGGTCATCTTGTGAGTAGTTCTGTCTGTCTGGTATATACACTCTCTAACCCAGTGATGCCGTGCAAGCTTTGGCATGTCCCCACAGTGTGGCCTTCACCACAGGCAGCTCCTCACCTGCCAAGCCTCCAAAACATAAAACAACTAATGTGCAACAGCTTGAAAAGAATCAATTTTATTCAACTTCTGATTTTTTTATTCAACTTTGTAAAGTATATATAAAAATATTGGAAATTTTTTATAATTAATAGTATCATTGGCAAATATTTACCTGGGACAGCTTTTGGCACCCTAAGACTATAGAAAAATCCTCCATAGTCTAGGAATGGCCTCTTCAAGCTCCTATCTTTCATAGAGTTGTACTTGAATCAAGTTTTCTTGTTTCTTTAAAGTAATTGATATATGGGTTGGGGAGACAGCTCAGTTGGTTAAGGGCTTGCCTCACACGCATGAGGGCCTAAGTTCAATCTCCACAACCCATGACAAAATCTGGGGATGGCAGTGCACACACTTAATACCAGAGCTGAGAGGCAGGGACTGAAGGATACTGGGACTCCCCCTCCTGCCAGCCAGGATAGCAGAACAGGCAAGTTCCAGGTTCAATGAGAGATGCTGTTTCTAAATTTAAGGTGAAGCACAGTTAAGGAAGACATCTGATTTTTGACCTCTGACCCCTGAACACATGTACATATACATGTACAGGCATCTACACACACATACAAGTACATATGTGCATATACACACAACAATGATAATATTACAGCCACTCAGCAGCACCTCAAGAGACTGAGGTGGGAGAATTGTGAGTTTGAAGTTAGCCCATGTAACATAGGGAGAGACCTTGTCTCAGAAAGAGAGAAAGAAAAAGGAAGGGAGGAAGGAAAAAAAGGAAGGAAGGAAGGAAGGAAGGAAGGAAGGAAGGAAGGAAGGAAGGAAAAGAGAAAGAGAGAGGGAGGGAGGGAGGGAGGGAGGGAGGGAGGGAGGGAGGGAGGGAACAAGACTGGGAATGAGGTCTTTGGGAATCAAATCCTGGTACTCTTGAAATTCTGGCATGATCCAACTCCGGTGGGTACTTTATTTCATTTATATGCATGGATGTTTTGTCTGTGTGTATGTCTATGCATCACATGTGTGCCTAATGCCCTTGGAAGCCAGGGAAGGCTCTGGATCCACAGTGGTAAGCTGCCAATACAGGTATTGGGAATTGAACTCGGTCCTCTGGAAGAGCAGCTGGTACTCTTCACTGCTGCTCTGACTCCATGTCTGTAGATGGAATGGTGGAGGGCTGCTTCCCTCCACCTGGCTAGCTTTACCCAAAATAATTACACAGAAACAGTATTCATTTAAACACTGCCTAGCCCATTAGTTTCTAGCCTCTTATTGGCTAACTCTTACATCTTGCTTTAACCCATATTTAGTAATCTGTGTAGCACCACGAGGTGATGTCTTACCAGGAGAGATCTTAACCTGTGTCTGTCTCAGAGAGGAGAGCTATGGCGACTGCCTTACTTCCCTTCTTCCCAGCATTCTGTTCTGTCTACTCCACCTACCTAATTTTCTGTCCTATCAAAGGGCCAATGCAGCTTCTTTATTAACCAATGAAAGTAACACATAGACAGATGACCCTCCTCCATCACATGTCCTGCGGAGACTTTAGAAAAGGTGCTGCCCATTCTGCACCTGACACAACAAGCAGAATGCCACTACACTGCTCAGTCCTTACCGACAGTCATTACCCCCCCCCCCCGCCAGGATGCTCTCAGCATCAGCGCCATCATTAGGAAAGCCCAGATGGCCACAGAGCCCACACCAGAATTTGAGAAATGCTGAGCTGGGTACTCTCCCTAGAGAACCCACAGTCTTCAGGGGAGTCGCTGTGAAAACAGAATAGAAAATTGTTTTTATAAAAGTGATGGAACCTTGAACAGAAGAACTTTGCTCTTGTTTTCCCCCAACATAACAGCAGCTGGTACATAGTTTCCTGTTTCTGCGGAACTGCAGCCAAAGACTTCATGCTCCCTGTAATTGAAACAGGAAGCTGATGGAGACAAACAGAGACAATTTTGTGCTAACTGGCTTCTGCAGATTGTCTAAATGCAATCTGGAATTTTATCGTTGTTTTAATTTTTAGTTTTTAGCATTTATTTTGTTTATGAGTATGTGTATGTGTGCAAGAACTGTGGCTCACACACAGAGGTCAGAGGACAATGTGAGGAGTTGGTGCCCTTCCTTCCACCATGTGGGTCCTGGGGATCAAACTCAGGTTGTCGGGCTTGAAGCCATCTCTTCACCCCAAAATCTGTTTTCATAGTGGTAAATTAACCATCCTGCAAAAACACAGGAAGATCCTCAAAAAGGATATTTATTGGTTTGGAGGTTGGGTGTTTGTTTGTTTTGTTTTGTTTTGTTTCTGTTGGTTGGTTTTTTTGGTTGGTTGCTTGCTTGCTTGCTTGCTTGGTTGCTTGGTTGGTTGTTTTGGTTTTGTTTGGTTTTTTCATTATTATTATTATTATTATTTTGTTTTGTTTTGTTCTTTGAGACAGACTTTCTCTATAGAGCCCTGGCTGTACTAGAACTGCCTCTGTAGACCAGGCTCATCTTAAACTCTGAGAGATGCCTCTGCCTCTGCCTCTGCCCCTGCCCCTGCCCCTGCCCCTGCCTCCCGAGTGCTGGTGTTAAAGGTGTGTGCCACCACCACTTATTCTTTACTGTACTTTTTGACTGCCCAGTTTCTGAAGGGCCTTCCTGCATCTAACAACTGACCTTCTTGCTGTGGCTCTGAATGCCCACCAAAGACTTATGTATAGGGAACTTGGTCCCCAACCCCTGGAGCTAATTGGGATTTGAAAGAGTAAAGAGATGGAGCCTGGTGGGATGTTGGGTCTTTGGAGGTAGGTTCCTAACAGGAACATTACCTTCCCAGCCTCTTCCCTTCCTCTCCATTTCACATGCAGCCATGAGGTGACGAACTTCCTCTGCCGCACACTCCTGCCATGATGTGTGGAGTCATCACAGGCCACAGCGCAACAGGCTAACCAAAGATGGCCTGAAACCTCCAACGCTGTGAGACAGAATAACCTTTTTCTCTTCATAAGCGGTTTTCACAGGTAGTTTGCCACAGTGACAGAAAACTGACAACTGAAACATTTAATGGCTCTGGAAACTTCCTCACTGGGCTGGAAGCTGGTAGAGGAGGTCACTACTCTCTACCACCCTTGATCCTCAGCACCAGAAACAGGAATAATTGTGCAGCCTGCATCTTCTGGCTATAGTCGCAGTTCTTCGGGAATATGTCTCTTACCTTAAACCTTATGCCGAGTCAGATTCTCCAGAAACAGACCTTAAGACAAAACTTTGGGGGCACATTGTCTACTTAGGGTGTGAGCTGAGGAAGCTGATAGGTACATAGGGAACAACGGCGTATCTTTATGAACAGGTTGTCCCTGTGAGGCCCTGGAAGACAGGCCAGAACAAGCCTCACAGGAACCCCCACTGATATGTGAGAAATTCAGACTATTAATTATGTTAGAGCATAACCATTCATGTCCCTCCAAGATGTATTGGCTAGAGCCCTAAATCCAGTGTGACTATATCTGAATAAGGAAGTAATTAAGATTTAAAAAGTCATAAGGGTGGAACCCTAATTCAACAGGATTAGTGTCCTTAAGGGAGAAACAGCAGAGAGCTTGCTTGCCCAGCCCCCAACATAAGGAAAGTCCATGTGAGGTTAGAGCATGAGTTGGTCATTGGGGAAGCCAGCACAAAAGAGTGATATTTAGAGACAGAGGTAGAAGGGGAAGGCTCATCAATCCACCCTTGCCTTGGTTTCCCCCTTTCTCCTCGTCCCCTAACCTGGCATAGGATGCTGCCCTCCAGAGAGCACGGTTCACATCACTTACCCTTCCGCCTCAGCCAGAGTCAGTGCTGCCTGCAGAGGAACATCACCACACACTCCAAGAGAGAAGTTGTGTCTTCAGATCCCAAGCCGCAACCACAAAGATGAAGATTTGAATTGAAACAATGCAAGCCAATACTGACCCTGAAAGGATACTTTTTTGCAAAATAAGATTTCCATAGCTGTTTCAAATATGTTTGGGAAAAATGAAACATTTTATTATGTACCCAGCAGTTATGTTTCAAGCTAATATGTCCTAAGAGGGGAGAAAACTGAGCGAGTATGTTAGATAAATATGCAATAATCTTTTTCCCTGTGCCACAGTAACAGCAGATAAATAGATGATAAAAAGATAGATAGACAGAGATAGATAGATAGATAGATAGATAGATAGACAGAGATAGATAGATGATAGATAGATAGATAGATAGATAGATAGATAGATAGATGATAGATAGATAGATAGATAGATAGATAGATAGATAGATAGATAGATAGATAGAGATAGATGAGAGAGAGAGAGAGAGAGAGAGATGCTAGAAAGATAAAAATCAGAACCAAACTAAAGAGATGACTCATTTGTTTAGAGCACCTGTTACTCTTACCAGGGAGCCAGTTGAGTTCTTAACATCCACATGGCTATTCACAACCCTCTTAACTTCAGGGGATCTTATGCCCTGTTCTGGCCTCTACAGGCACTACACACATATGATACACACATATATATGAAGGTAAAACATTCATATATATATATATATTAAAAATAAATCAATTTTTTAAAAAATTCAAAACAGATCAAAAGTCCCAAATCAGGGCAGTTTGTGAATTAATTGCTGTGTATCTGTAGTGATTTACTTTGATGCTGCACACATACACTTCTTTTTTAAACATTTTTATTGTTTGAAAATTTCAAACACACACGTAGTGTATTTTGATCAAATCCATCCCCCACCACTTTCCCCTCCTGTAAAAGTTCATGTAAATTTTTTAACCCATTGAGTCCACCTAGCACTGTCTGTATGTGCATGGGTGTAAGCCCATCTGCTGGAGCATGGCAGCCTCCCACGGGCCCGTTCCTGGAGAGAACTGACTCCCCTGTTCCCAGGAGCCATCAATTGCCAATAGTTCCTAAGACAAGAATGACCCTTCACGCAACCCTCCACCATCCGTGCTGGGATTTGGGGTGGCTTGATTTTGTACACACTGCCACGGCTGTGTGCACCGCTTCTCCACAGATGTCCACTCCCTCGGCTCTTACCATCTTTCCATTCCATCTTTGGCAATAACTCCTGAGCCTTGCAGGGAAGGAATATAACAGAGAACTGAATGGCAAATAACTAGGCAGGAGGGAGAGGTGAGATCTCTGGGACAAGAGAAGAGGAAGAGGAATGTAGGTGCCCAGATTGCGCCAGGAAGATATCAGTAAGACTCTGAAGAAGTAGGACATACGGTACAGAGCAGAGGTGACTGAGTTACATGGCAGAACATAGATTAATAAAAACAGGTTAATTTAAGTTATAAGAGCTAGTGGAACCAGCCTAAGCTAATGGCCAAAATGTCATAATTAATAAGCTTCTGTGTAATTATTTGTGAGATGGCAGCCTACAAGAAAACTTGTACAGAAACCTACCATTGTAGAAGTTTTTTAAAAATATATACATATACATATGTAAATGGGGTTTAAATGGAGTTGCCCTATCATAGGTCAAGGCCTCCGGGTCCAAGGTTGTCCTCCGGCCTCCACAAGTACACACATTTTGCAAACAAATGTATACACATTTGCATATTCACACACATACCAAAAATAAATAAATGAAAAGCTAGGTATGGTGGTCACAGCTGTAATCCTAGCTCTTTAGAGACTGAGACAGTATTTTGCATTCAAGTTCAGCCTGGGCTACATGGTAAACCACCAACTCAAAAAAAGAAAATTAAGAAAAGAATGTGTGGCTCAAAAAATTCTAAAAGAATATGTGCCAATATATTATCAGCAGTTACATTTGGGTAGTATATATTAATAATTCTTATTTCCACCTTTTGTTTGCAATATTTATGATGGTTCAATAATTAGTTATTCATTTTTTGTTGTTTTTACAAAATCATAGCTGTTCTGCTTCTTTTACAAAGATATTCTGGGATAGAAAAATGTGGTTGTCACTAAGATTTTATGAACATGTGGTTAGAGAAAGCATCCACTGGAGAAAATCTGCAGAGATCCTTGGGACAATTCAGCACACGTTTCACAGAACGTTCCTGGGTCTGCTGCGATTAATATCAGCAACACAGAAATAATGTGCACACCATGCATGAACAATTAGCCAGCAAGTGTGAATCAACAAGGGAATCCATTCAGGACTAAGATTACAATCTACAACAATCTCCCGCATCAATTGCATCATGATTGCTCTGGAATAAAACCAATTACAAGAGACCAAAAAGTCTCGCCCAATAAAACAGTTGTCAGTGTATATAAGACTATTAATAAAGCAGTGGATATTGCAGATGTAATAATTGTTATGAGAAAAATGCCTTTGAATCCCAAAGAGGCCAAAATAAATAAGTATCTCTGACAGGAATTAGAGCAAGAGAGTGTTCCAAATACTACTAATTTAAGTTCCGTCGTCCTGGCAACACTAACGCTTTGATAAATAAGTCATCTGGCATCCTACAGAACTTGGAATCTATTGTGTTCGTGAAGTCATTCCTCCTATGTGCTTTTCTCATGGCCTAAAGATTTGCTCACTACAGCCACGTCTTTAGCCTGAGTAGAGACTCGTCAGACAGAAACTACAGTGGACCCTCCCCTCCTTACCTCTCCAGCACCTCACAGAACTCAGATATGGTGTGGATGTGCACTCCTTGCACCCTTTATTTTTTCCATCTTTCCTGATCCTGGGAGCCTGACCTTCATGGACTGCATCATGAGCTCTTGTGATCCTCAGTTTTCCAGTAGGGTCTGTTCAACAGGGATCCCCTGAGGAAGCCCACGGCAGAGGGAAAGGGAGAGGGCAGGGTTCCCTTGTTGCTGAACCTGATTCTCCCAAAAATGATGACAAGGGAATTCCCACTGTGCCTTAGGGTCAGGAAAGTAGTTTAGTGGGTAAAGTGTTTGCCATCCAAGCATGAAGACCTGAGTTCAGATCCCCAGCATCCACATAAAAGCTGGCCAGAGCACCTCAGGATAATCCTGAATCCTAAATGGTGGAGACAGGAGGACCTATGGAGCGCACTGTCCAGTAAACCTAGTTTCACTGGTGAGCTCCAGGTTCACTGAGAGACCCTGTCTCAAAAAACAGTTGGAGATCAGTCTAAGAAAACACCTGAGGTGGGCGGTGGTGGTGCAAGCCTTAATCCCAGCACTAGGGAAGCAGAGGCAGGCAGACAGAGGGAGTTCCAGAACAGCCACGCTACACAGGGAAACCCTGTCTCGAAAAATTTTTAAAAAAAAAAGAAATGAAGGAAGGAAGGAAGGGAGGGAGGGAGGGAGGGAGGGAGGGAGGGAGGGAGGGAAGGAGGAAGGAAGGAAGAAAGAAAGAAAGGAAGGAAGGAAGGAAGGAAGGAAGGAAGGAAGGAAGGAAGGAAGGAAGACCTGTCATAAACATTGCTGATTTTCACATGCAAATGTACACACATGCATGTGTTCCTGCACCTACATATACATATATACATATTCTCTCTCTCCCTCTCCCCCCCCTCTCTCTCTCTCTCTCACACACACACACACACACACACACACTCGAGTGTTCCCTAAAACTTCCCCTGATGGAGCCAGTTGGAGTTGTAAAGAAACAGGCACTAGACATGACAGTCAGTCCATGACACCGCTGGTGGAACTTGCTGGCAGAGGACACAAAGGACAGCAGCAAAAAGGCATTCTACTGAGGGCAACCTTCAGGGCTTAAGACATTTAGCTCAAGGTCAGCTTCTTCCAGAATCTTGGAGACAACCTAGGCAACGTCATCAGTGCCAGAGAGTTGTCAAGAGCCTGGCTGGGGTTCAACTCTGCTGGAAAACTCCATGCAGCTGGCTTGTCACTAAGTAGTCAGGGCACTGTGTCCCTTAGTTGGGACACAGAAGGGCAGTAGCTGCAAGCAGCTCCTCATCATGGCAGCTCTTCCCTAGCTGCTTCCTCAAAGGCTGCCTGCGTCTCACAGTTTAAGATCTAGACCTCGAGAACTAGGCCTCTCTCCTCAGTCTGCCTCCTACCGTACATCTAGGTTCTGGGAATGGTTCAAGGAGCCCCCTCCAGATCCAGTGAGAAGCCGCCCTGAAAGGGTACTGTGGCCTCTTCCATGGAGTCCCTGTACCTCCTCCACCTTTGCAGATAGTCACTTCATTAACCAGCGATCAAATCACTAAATCAAGCCTGCCATTTCTTTGCTTCTGGGACTAATCTGCCTCAGGGAAAGCTGGCTTCATCCCCAGCTCCAGGAATTTGCCAGGGTTTGTTTAAGCCAATCAGCACATTCCATTCATTAAGGAGTGGACAGAAGACCATGGAGTCTGTGGGTGTGAGGCTTGTATTCCTGCTCAGTCCTGCACCGCCTCTGTTAGCACAGAGATGTTGACACAGCTGACCCCAAGGAACCCATCCTGTGATTTCTGCAGCAGGAAAGTTGCTTCCTTGATTATATTGCAATACGATTAAGAGGTGCGGGGGAGGTATACTCCCAGTTGTTGGGGCCAGGCTGCTCTCCCCTAGCGTTCCTACTACTCCCCAGAGCCCTTGTTCTTACTGCAGGAGGAAAGAGCAGGTGCAGAAGCATCCCGCCTGTAAGTTACACATTTCTTCCACTCCCCTTGATGAACCTGAGCTCAGACATAGGATCAGCTTCATCCCATGTGCAGAATGACCTAGCCTAGGACCAAGCAAAAAAACAGAACAAAGTTGAAGCAAGAGGCTCAAAGTCAAGGCCAGCCTCAAGCCTGGCAAGTTCAAAGCCAGGCTGAGTTACAGGAAACTGTCTCCAAAAAAAGGAAGTAAGGGAAAAAAGAAGGGAGGGAGGAGGAAAGGGGAAAGAAAGTAAGAAGGGAAGGGAGGGAAAGAAGAAGGAGGGGAGAAAGAAAAGGAAAAGACAGTTTGTTGAGTAACTAGCTAAGCTTTATCTCATTGTACAGCAAAGGAGAGCCTCGTCAGTCAGCACGTGACTTCATTACAAGGGTTTCCAACAGTCTACTTGTTTCTCTAGAACAAAGAATCTGGGAATAGACACCCAGAGCTGGCCAAGAGATCTGGCCTCCCATCCCTCCTTCCCTGCAATCCTTAAAACACGATGTGTGCCTCCCAGCTGCAAAACAGCTCTTGCTAGTCAGTTCCAATCCCACACAGCAACCAAAGCAAAGGCAGTCTGAATGAGCCTCTGGCTTCTCTTTGAGGCCTGAAAGGAGAAGATAGAGGACAATACAGGCTTTTATTCAGGAGAAAACCCCACAGAGTGGGGCCTCTAGTCTAGGAACTAGAGTCTGCTGGCTGCTTAGAGGCTGGGTTAGTTGTAGGGCAGAAAAGGAGAAATGGGAGGGGACTGAAAAAAAATCTCCTTTGGGCCTGTGATTGGCCATTGCTAAGGGGGAGCTAAGGAAATAAAGTGAGTGTGGGAAAAACAAGGTCAGGTTCAGATAAATATCTCCCGTGGCTGCCTGCTACCAGGGTTGATAGGGCAGGAAGGGCAAGATCCTAGAAAAATAAGTTACTGTAGTTCTGGGCATCCATTTACTTGAGTTACTTCATTGTTTAGAGAAAATGGAGAAGCTCTACAAAATGTCTTGACCATGGCTAACAGTAGTCTCTAGTAACATGCCTTCGTCACCAATCCCAAAGGTCAAGTAGCCCACTTCTAGATGACTCCTCCGGCTACTGTTGATATTACTAACTATTGTGAAGGTCATTTCTCAGGAACTGAGAGGTCAGGCTAACCAATGGAAACCACAAACCTTAAACTTGGTGGAAGCTGATGCTGCAGTTTCCTGAAAACAAGGTTAACCAATAGCCTTGGCGTTTGATTACACAGGAGCAGACCACCCCTGACTTTACTTTTCCTGACTTCCTACCTCAGACTACTGTGCTACTTGTCCTGTAAATATCCCTTGGCCCTGTCCTCAACGGGGGAAAATTGGCAACTGGCTTTCCTGTCTCCCTGCACGTTGGGTTAGCTTCTGAGCAAACTGATTCTTGTAAAATAATCCTCTCAGGGGGAGGTTTCCTGTGCCTGGGTCAATAACAAGTGAACACAGAACAAAAAGAAGACGTTGGACCAAAAAACAGTCCATTCTTTAATATCATCACAGCATCTTTCAGGGCCACATAACCATCAGGGAAGTCTGAAAGAGGCTGTCAGACAAAATGTAGGACGTCTGACTTTCAGATAACCAACAAATGATATTTATTAGTAAGAATGTTGTAGGGGGCAACTTGCTTGTTCCCGGCTGCTCAGCCCCAAAATAATCACACAAAAACCTTATTATTTACAATACTGTTTGGCTTAAGCATATTTCTGGCTAACTCATATCTTAAATAACCCATCTCCATTAATCTATGTATCTCCACAAGGCTGTGGCTTACCAGGTAAAGTTCCAGTGTCTCTCTAGCAGGGCTATATGGCTTCTCCTGACTCCACCTTCTTTCTCTCAGCCTTCAGTTTAGTTTTCCCTGCCTAGCTAAATTCTGCCTTGCTATAGGTCCAAAGTGATTTCTTTATTCAATCCCACATCACCTCCCTTTTCTGTTTAAATAAAAAGGAAGGTTTTAACTTTAACATAGCAAGATTACATACAACAATACAGGTATCGAGCAAGGATTATAGTTACAATATTTATATTTAGTTTATCTCATATCATAAGTAAGAAAAACTCTAACTATATATTCTTCAACTCCATCAAAGACTCCAGAAGGATATATTACCTAAGTAAACAGGAAGTACATTATAAACAACTTCCAAAACTCTAGAAATGACAGAGACATCTCACTGCCTGAACAGTCACCCAAAGTTCTTCTGTACCATTGGGGCATCCATCTTCAGCCTATAGGCCCATAGTATCCAGCAGACTTTTCCACAAAGCAGGAAATTCAAAGACAATCCCATCTATATTGGCAGTTTGCCAGTCACATTTTTTCTGTGTCCTGCAGAATGGCTAGCAGACTCATTCATGAAGCAGGAACCCCAAAGGATCATCTTACCTTTAGGCAAGTTCAACAGTTATTTCTCTGTGGGTTCTGCATGTCCAGTTCATATAGCATAGCATCAAGCAGTCCGGGCAAGAGCAGTTTCTTGCCCAAATGGCTAACAAATTCCATACAGAGCCTCCTCAATGCCCATCTTCCTCTTGAAGCAATTGGTGCTGCCATAAGCAGATGTGTCTTATTGTCATGAAAAGTTCTAAGTTCTTAAAGCATTTTAAATGCCATATTCTATAGTCTTTGAAAGGTTTAAAGAATGCCTATCTATTGAAATACATCTCTGTACATCTAGAAAACCTAACTAACATGACTACAAGCTTGACTATTATAGATGATTATCTACTAACCCATATTTCTTAATTATACATTACATTTTTATTTTTTATTTTTTTAAGATTTTATTTATTTATTATGTATTCAGTATTCTATCTGAATATATGCCTGCAGGCCAGAAGAGGGCACCAGATCTCATTACAGGTGGTTGTGAGCCACCATGTGGTTGCTGGAAATTGAACTCAGGACCTTTGGAAGAGCAGGCAGTGCTCTTAACCACTGAGCGATCTCTCCAGCCACAACATTACATTTTTAAATGAGCTGGACAAACACAATACCTTAATCACCATCAGAAATACATATATACAATATAACAAAATTGACCTTAAATTCGTATCAATAAATCAAGATACATACTAATGCAAATCTCTGTAGCATATCCCCTTTAAATATAAAGAAACATTTACAAATATTATTTGGGAATATGGGCATAGTTCTCTCCAAACTGCTTTCTGCCTTTTGTTGGGCAAAGTAATTTTGGGGGTGTTTAAGATAACCTTTCAGGGGGTCTTGGTCCATTGAACAATGTAAGTCTAGAAGGATTCCACAGGTTCTCAACCTCTGTGGAAACAAAAAAGAACCTCTTTTCCAAACAACATATCCTTAGACCCAAATTTTGAAGTCAAGACACCTTTAGAGTATATAAGTTGGTTTAGTTTAGCAGCCCATACAATGAAATGTCTCTCTATGATTAACTCCTTCACAGTCAAAATATTCAAAGAAAACATAATAGCATATATAATCCAGACTCTCTGTGTATATTCCATCTTTATGTGGCTTATTTGTTTTTACTCCTTTAATCTATGGCTATCTGTACTCTGTCCCTTTAAAGACTTTACCTTTTTTTAAAAACCATTTACTTCTTCTTATAAGTGTCTGTATTCTTTTTCTTTTCTCTCCCAAGCTTACATACATTTACCCAACACTGTAACTCGTTTAGAGTTCTTTTATATCTGAATCTGTCCTATTGTGTATCTGTAATTCTTTTCTGTCTAGGAGTGTTTCTTAAAATGCTAAGCACTTTTAAGGTTGCTTTGCCTTTTGGCTCCACCTAGTCCAACATGGCAGGGCAGAGTTCTGTTTAGTGTGAGCCATGCTCATTTTCAGGCACACAGCATGTCTGTGTTGCCATTAAGCAAGTTGTAGCACTCTGCTCACAAACCCCATTTAAATGCTGTGTAGCTAGACCTCCTGTAAGAGTCAGAGCCCTTTGTGCTGGCAGCATGGTCCAGGAAGCTGCTGTTTCAAAACTGCATGGCTTTTTTTTTGTTACTACTGAATCAGGAAGACCTCTCTTAAAGGAGCAGCAACCTGCCACTAGCAAAGCCCATCTGAAACAAAATATGGCTAAACTTTGTTTTTTAGTGTCTAGAATTACTTTCCAAGCCTTCTCAGGTTTTAGTGGATTTAGTTGGTCCCACGTTGGTGTGCCAATTTGTAGTAGAAGGCTGCTTGTTCATTTCCTGACCACCCAGACTCCCAAAATAACCACACAGAAACCATATTAATTAAATTACTGCTTGGCCCATAAGCTCTATCTTCTTATTGTCTAACTCTTACATATTAATTTAACACATTTATATTAAACTGTTTATTGCCACGAGGCTGTGGCTTACCAGGTAAAGTTTCGCATCTGTCTCTGGCAGGGCTACATGGCTTTTTCTAACTCCACCTTCTTTCTCCTGCTGTGGGACAATGGTTTGTACCCTGTCAATTGTATTTTAATAAAACGCTGATTGGCCAGTAGCCAGGCAGGAAGTATAGGCAGGACAACCAGACAGGAAGTAGAGGAGGGTCAATGAGAACAGGAGAATTCTGGGAAGAAGGAAGTCCTAGTCTACAGTTGTAACCTAGCCACAGAATAAGCAAGATGTGACTGCCTCGCTGAAAAAGGTACCAAGCCACGTGTCTAACAGACAAAAATAATGGGCTAATATAAGTTATAAGAATTAATAAGAAGCTGAGTTAATGGGCAAATCAATTTATAATTAATGTAGACCTCTCTGTGATTAATTTGGGACTTAAAGACTGCTGGATCCAGACAGGACAGAAACCTCAGACAACATTCCATTTAGTTTTCCCTGACTAGCTAACTTCTGCCTTGCTATAGGTCCAAAGCACTTTCTTTATTCATTAATCAATAGTATTCACAACATACAGAGAGAACTCCTATATCATAAGGATATCCAGGCTTTGCTGAAACTGGAAAGTACAGCCTAGAGGGAAATGTGATTTTTTAAATTTTATATTTATTTATGTGTATGCATGTATGTGTGCTTGTGAATGTGGGTACCTATAGAGGCCAGGAGAGGGCATCAGATTCCCTAGAGCTATTTACAGATGGTTGTGAACCACCTAATGTGTGCTGGCAACCAAACTCTGGTCTTTTTTTCTGTAAGAACAGCAAGCACTCTTAACCACTGAGCCACCTCCCCAACTAGAGACACATACATTTTAGTGAATCCATTGCCTAAGAAGAATGTCAAATTTCTGTTGATGAGGAAGAAGAGAAAATGGACACTAAGTAGATGTAGGGAAATGTATGCCCCAGTGTTCCAGTATTTGTCAGCACAGACAAGCAGAAATCTGTGAGTTAGCTTCTGGAAAGTTGTCCACTTTTCTCCCATTACAAGTGAGTACTACAAGTGAGTAGGCTTGATTTTTCTCGGAACCATAGGTATGCTATGGAGTTCCAGCAGCCACTTGCACACCATGAACAAGCCTACCCATAAAGAGCAGAGAACAAAAGGTGTTAAGAGCTTCTGTCTAAAGGGGAGCTGCACTCCCATACCCTGCCCATCCCATGTTATTTTGTTTCATTTTTATGGGACAGGTTCTCACTATGTTATCCAGGTTGTCCTCAAACTCACAAGATTTCTGCCTCAAATTTCTGAGTGCTAGGATTACAGGCATACTCTATCACATATGCCTCCAGCCTGAGTTTGCTGTTGTTTTGCTTTGCTTTTATTGAGCTATATATTTTTCTCTGCTCCCCTCCCTTCCTTGCCCCTCCCCTTCTAACCTATCCCATGGTCCCCATGATCCAAATTACTCAGGAGATCTTGTCCTTTTCTACTTCCCATGTACATTAGATTCATGTATTTCTTTCTTAGGGTCTTCTTTGTTGTTTAGGTTCTTTGGGATTGTGAATTGTAGGCTGGTTTGTTTTATTTGTGTTTGGGTTTTTTGTTTTTCTGTTGTTTTTTTTTTTTTGCTTTATGTCTAAAAGCTACTTATAAGTGAGTACATATGATATTTGTCTTTCTGGGTCTGGGTTACCCCTCACCCAATATAATGTTTTCTTGCTCCATCCATTTGCCCTCAAATTTCAAGATGTCATTTTTTTTCTTTGCTGTATAGTACACCATTGTGTAAATGTACCACATTTTCCTTATCCATTCTTTAGTCGAGGAGCATTTAGTTTTTTTTTCCAGGTTCTGGCTATGACAAACAATGCTGCTATGAACATAGATGAGCATATGTCCTTGTGGTACAATTGAGTGTCCTTTGAATATATACACAAAAATGGTGTTGCTGGGCTTGAGGTAGGTTGTTTCCTAATTTTCTGAGAAATCACCATACTGCTATCTAAAGGGGCTGTACCAGTTTACACTCCCACCAGCAATGCAGGAGTGTTCCCTTTACTCCACATCCTCTCCAGCATAAGTTGCCATCAGTGTTTTTGATCATGGCCATTCTTACAGGTGTAAGATAGAATCTCAGAATTATTTTGATTTTCATTTCTCTGATGTCTAAGGATGTTGAGAATTTCCTTAGGTGTCTTTTAGCCATTTTAGATTCCTCTGTTGAGCATTCTCTATGTCTGTACTTAATTTTTTTATTGGATTATTGTTTTTTGATTACCAATTTCTTGAGTTCTTTGTATATTTTGAAGGTCAGCCCTGTGTCTGATGTGGGGTTGGTGAAGATCTTTTCCCATTCTGTAGGCTGCCATTTTGTCTTGTTGACCGTGTCCTTTGCTTTACAGAAGCTTTTCAGTTTCAGGAGGTCTCATTTGTTAATTGTTTCTCTCAGTGTCTGTGCTGTTGGGTTATATTTAGGAAGTGGTCTCCTTTGCCAATGAGTTCAAGTGTACTTCCCACTTTTTCTTCTTTAAAGTTTGGCATTGTTGGTTTTTTGTAGAGGTCTTTGATCCATTTGGACTTGAGTCTTGTGCATGGCAATAGATACATATTGATACACAATTATGCCAGCACCATTTGTTGAATATGCTTTCTTTTCTCCATTTTATATTTTTTGCTTCTTTGTTAAAAATCAGGTGTTTTTAGGTGTGTGGGTTGATATCCAGGTCATTGATTTGGTTCCATTGGTCCTCTTGTCTGTTTTTATGCCAATACCAGGCTGTTTTCAGTATTGTAGCTCTATAGTAGAGTTTGAAATCAGGGATTATGCTGCCTCCAGAAGTTTCTTTATTGTACAGGATTGTTTTGGGTATCCTGGGTTTTTTGCTTTTCAATATGAAGTTGAGTATTGTTCTTTCAAGGTCTGTGAAGAATTTTGCTGGGATTTTGATGGGCATTGCATTGAACCTGTAGATTGCTTTTGTCATTTTTACTATGCTAATTCTACTTACCCAAGAGCATGGTGTCTTCTTCGATTTCTTTCTTCAAAGATTTAAAGTTCTTGTCATACAGGTCTTCCACTTGTTTGGTTAGAGTTACTCCGAGATATTTTATGTTATTTGTGGCTATTGTGAAGGGTGTTGTTTCTCTGATTTCTTTCTCAGTCCATTTATCATCTGTGTACAGGAAGGCTACTGATTTTTTCAAGTTAATCTTGTGTCCTGCTACATTACTGTAGGTGTTTATGAATTGTAGAAGTTCCTTGGTAGAATTTTTGGGGTCACTTATGTAAACTATCATATCATCAGCAAATAGTGAGAGTTTGACTTCTTTTCCAATTTGTATCCCCTTGATCTCCTTTTGTTGTCTTATTGCTATGGAGAGAGTGGACAACCTTGTCTTGTTCCTGATTTTCATGGAATCGCTGAGAGTTTCTCTCCATTTATTTTGATGTTGGCTATTTGTTTGCTGTAGATTGCCTTTATTATGTTTAGGTATGTTCCTTCAATCCCTGCTCTCTCCAAGACCTTTATCATGAAAGGATGTTGTATTTTGTCAAAGGCTTTTTCAGCATCTAATGAGATAATCATGGCTTTTTTTAAATTTGTTTATATGGTGGATTACAATGACAGATTTTCATATGTTGAACCATCCTTGCATCTCTAACGTGAAGCCAACTTGATCATGGTGGATAATGTTTCTTTTGTTTTCTTGGATTTGGTATTTTATTGACTATTTTTGCATCAATGTTCATGAGTGAGATTGGTCTGTAATTCTCTTAGTATTTCTTTGTGTGGTTTTGATATTAGGGTAATTATAGCCTCATAAAAAGGGTTTGGCAATGTTCCTTCTGTTTCAATTGTGTGGAACAATTTGAGGAGTATTGGTATTGGTTCTTCTTTAAAAATCTTGTAGAATTCTTCACTGAAACCATCTGGTCTTAGGCCTTTTATTCTTGGGAGATTTTTGATGACTGTTTCTATTTCTTTAGCAGTTATAGGTCTATTTAATTTGCTTATCTGGACTTTATTTAATTTTGGTAAGTTATATTTATCCAGAAAATTGTCCATTTCTTTTAGGTTTTCCAATTCTGTGCAGTGCAGGTTTTTGAAATATGACCTATTAATCCTCTCTATTTCCTCCATGTCTGTTGTTATGTCCCCCTTTTCATTTCTGATTTGGTTAATTTGGATATTCTCTCTCTGTCTTTTGGTTAGTTTGGATAAAAGTTTGTCTATTTTGTTGATTTTCTCAAATAATCAACTCTTTGTTTCATTGATTCTTTGTATTGTTTTCTTTGTTTCTATTTTATTGATTTTAGCTCTCAATTTGATTATTTCCTGTCATCTAGTCCTCCTTGGTGAGTTTGCTTCTTTTTGTTCTAAAATTTTCAGGTGTTCTGTTAATTCACTAGTGTGGGGTAGGTGTTTATGAACTTTCCTCTTAGCACTGCTTTCATTGAATCCCATAAATTAGGTATGTTGTGTGGTCATTTTCATTGAATTTTACACAGTCTTTATTTTCTTCCCTTATTTCTTTCTTGACCCATTAACGATTCAGGTGAGCATTGTTGAATTTCCATGTGTTTGTGGACTTTCTGGAATTAGTGTTGTTGTTGAATTCTAATTTGAAGCCATGGTGATCTGATAAGATACATGGGTTATTCCAGTTTTTTTTCTTTGTTACCTAGTATGTGGTCATTTTTTGAGAAGGTTCCATAAGGTGCTGAGAAGGTATATTCTTTTATATTTGGATGGAATATTCTATAGATGTCTGTTGAGTCCATTTGAATCATAACATATGTTTCCTCCCTTATTTCTCTGTTAATTTTCTGACAGGCCTGTCTAGTAGTGAGAGTGGAGTGTTGAAGTATCCTACTTTTAGTGCGTGGGGCTTAATGTATGATTTAAGTTTTAGTAGTGTTTGTTTTACATATGAGGGTGCCCTTTTATTGGTGGCATAGATGTTCAGTATTGAGATTTCCTTTTGATGGACTTTTCTTGTGACTAATATGAAATGTCCTTCTTTGTCTCTTTTGACTGATTTTTGTTTGAAGTCTATATTGTTAGATATTAAGATAGCTACACCAGGAATTTTTCATTTCCTCTTTAAGGGCCTCAAACATTCTTTCTAAAGTTATCTTTTAGGTCATCTTCTACTGCTTCATTTATATTTGAGTGTTCAAGTCTTGTTGTTGTAGGCCCACTAGTTTTTGTTGGTGTTGTATTGCTTTTTGTGGTGTTGAGTATGTTCTTACCTTGTCTACCCATCTTTTCCTCTGATTGGTGTAGTTGGGGCTGTGTCTCTTGTGATCAGTCTTCAAGGTGCCAGTGGATCCAAGGCTCAGATGGTTGCTCCTAGTGATACAATCAGGGTCACAGTTCCAGTCATCCTGGAGGTCACTCAGTATTCCCAGAGGTCCCATGGAGATTGTTTGCTTGGGGATGCTCCCACTGAGGTCACTGCCTTGGGCCTGCTCTCTTGGAGGTTGCTAGTTTGTCCCCAGTTCCACAGAAGTCTCTGGCTCGGGTCTGCTCCCTCTATGGTGGCTCCCTTGTACCTGTTCCTGTGGAGGTCCTAAACTCTGGCCTGCTCCAGCAGAGGTCACTGGCTCAAGCCTGCTTCCGTGGAGGTCACTGCCTCAGGTCTACTCCTGTGAAGGTCACTGGCTCAGGCCTGCTCCAGCAGGGGTCATTGGCTCAGGCCTGTTCCCACAGATGTCCCTGACTTGGGCCTGCTCCCACAGCAGTTGCTCCCTTCCCAGCCTGGGCTTCTTAAGGCAAGTGATAAACCACCTTCTCACTAAGTTATTATTCTGTGGCTTCTCTATCTCCCTTTATCTTCTCCTTTGATTTGTAAGAACACAGACCAACTAGTCAATCCGGCTTACCCTGTACTCCAAGTCCATGGATATGGAGAAAGAGGTGCTATGCCTCTTTGTCACCATGACAGCCTGAAAATTAGACCAAATGAAAAGCGTAGAAAAAACAAATAGTCAATGGAAATTCTCCAGACAAAAGCAAAATCATGCACTCAGCTGACCACCTTCACGGCCTCCATATTTCCAGATATAAGCCAATGGCATCTTAAGGTCATGTGAGGCAGACTCTGTAGCTCATGTGAGAAACAAGCTGATAAAAACAGATTCTTTTACACACTGCGTACATATCTAATGGCTTTAACAACATTTCTCTCATTATACAAAAAGGGAGATAAAATTAGCATGAGGTCTCACAACATGGCAGGTGTTTTTTTTTTAAATGGGAACATACATTCTTAAAAACAGAATTTCAAAGTGAAATCACATAAGTAAATGTATCTGTCAAGCTGCTTCTCTCTGTTGGTCTTTGTGTCTTGTAAAACCCATAAATAGATTAAAATTCGTGGTATTAATTATTCCCACGAGTTCTGTCATCATGCGTTAAAAATGCTGCATTCTTAAGTTCCAGTAATTGGACTCCTGAGACACACAGAGAGGAAGAACACACGTTAAGATGTCACATTCAATTCTCTACATGTGGCTGTATTATTTTCCAACATCATAATGTTTATAAATGTACAAGCTATGTGTTAGTTACTATAAATCTTGAAAATCCTTAGCTTGACATTCATAGCTATTCTAGCCATCAGGGGTTAATTTTTAGCTGGTTGCACTCACTATTTTGTACATGTCTCCTGAATCTTTAAAAACAGACTATTATGACAGTCACACACATATATGTACACACCACACACACACACACACACACACACACAGAGCTGGTCAATATCTACAGCCTGGTTCTTGACAGGAGCCCTGTCAGGAACAAAGGCCACAAGGGAGAAGAGGCAGAAGACTGAGTCTTAGGTTGACATCTCTCCAAAGTGATCTGACCACGCCAATCAGCGCCATGTAAGGGAAGGGGAGGAATGGATCAGATCCGTGCCACATAAGGGAAGGGAGGTCCTGGAGAACGACCAGAGTACTGTTTCTCCAGCAAACAACAAATGCTGGTGGGAGTGTCAGGCTGTCCTTATACACTGGGGGGATGTAAACTTGGGCCGTTGCTATGGAAATCAGTATGAGGCTCCTCAAAAACTAAAAAGACGTCTACCACATGACCTAGCTGTGCCACCCCGGATATTTATCCGAAGCTGTCTAAGTCAGCATGTCACAGATGCACTTGTGTATCTAAGTAATAGCAGAAATGACCACCATCCTTCCTAAGGCTCGCTGTGCTAGCAAACATACCCCAGGGTTTAAAGTGATTGTTTCTCTTATTCTCTTATTATGTACATACTATAATCTATGTGAATACTATGTGCTACACATATTATCAAATTTGATATAATTTGCACTATACCATGCATATACAATATTTGTGAAGTAATATATTTGTATATCTTAGAAATAAAACTATATAATGCATATAATACTAAACATATTATATATGTCTCAGACATATGAACACATTATTTTATATTGCACATAACATACCTATGCAGCAACTTGCACATGTTATGTGCCAGTAATGTGAAATTCTTCCTTCATCATTCAGAAAATGCACTGAAGAGGGTGAAGAGTTGGCTGCACAGTTAAGAACATTTGTTGCTTTTACACAGAACCCAGATTTGATTCCCAGCACTCACACTGAGGTCCACAACCGTCTTTAACTCTAATGCCAGGGGATCAGACCGCTTCTTCTGACCTCCACAGACACACACATGGTGCACACACATACTGTTATTCTTTTGGTCCCTGCCCCTTTCCATGCCCACTCCCAGCGACTTCTGGTCTCTCAGAGTCATCCTGAATTCTTTTCTCTTCCCTCTCTCTTCTCACTGTCCCCTTTTGCGTGTGTACACGCGCCTGTCTCTCCCCCTTCTCTGTCTCTGTCTCTGTCTCTCTCTGTCTCTCTCTCTCTCTCTCCCTCCCTCCCTCTCTCTCTCCCTCTCTCCTTTAATAAAGCTTTATGTCTATTTTTGTGTCTGTGCCGTTAAGCTTCCGTCGCCGCCATTAACCTGCCACCGCCGTTCGCCGCTGCCTGTTCTCGTGTGCTCACCCGCCTCCCTGGTCACACGTGTTCCGCGAGTCTCCGCGCAGCTACGCCAGCCCGCTGGGCTGACAGCTGCACCGCTCACAAGTTTTTAAGAACAAAACATACAGGCAAGCAAAACACTCATACACATAAAATAATAAAATAAATAAACCTTAAAAAGCTTTTAAAATAAAATACATTGAAATCTGAACTGATAGACAAATATTTCCCAGTTAGCACAACCCTCAGCTCAGTGGTCCTTACGGCACCCCAGTGCATTTAGGAGCTCCAAGACCTGCAGAGTCCCTGCCCATCTCAGAGATCAGAAGAAGGAGGGAGAAGGGAGGAGGGAGGGAGGGCTCACTGTGGCTGAAGGGTGAAAGGAATAACACACACTCCCGTTTATGATTTCCCAGGCTGTGCTGAAACCCTCTTCCAGAATAATCCAGGAAGCTTTGGGGAAAGGGCAGAGGCAGGGTCACTAGATTTGCCTTGCTTGATGTGTGACCTAGAATCACATATAACTCGTCTCCACAACTGATTCTGCGCAAGACAGCCCTTGCGCATGTATGTTATGTCGGCCACGGGTGTCTCCTCTTTCTGTTCTTGCTGTTCTTTCCCCATCTCTTGTCGCTTCTCGTCATACCGAAGAGCTGGCTTGCCTACAGTTCTCACTCTTAGCTGCTGAGTCAATACTTCAAAACAGGCAGGCAGTTAACTCAATTCAGTCAAAAGTTGTCACAATGTTTAGCGTTGTGTTGACACAGCCCATGGCATTGGAGGAATGCAGCTCATTAAATTCTTAGTGGTTCTTTATGGAACGGAGCCGGGCACCGGAACACCTACAAATACCACTGACCAGCACGACAAGAGGAAGGGAGAGGATTCACACCGGAATGGCGTACAGAATGCCAGGCAGCGTGCTAGAATTTACCCATGTTTTACTTCACATCATCTCATGCTGACCCTGGCCCTGCATCTCGCATCACTGGAAGCTGGATTAAATATGACAGCTTTCTATAGGTTCCTGTTTTCTCACTAGTAACTCAAACGATGCTGAATAGGATAGGAGCAACGTTCCTCTTACTAGATGGATTTCCACAAACTCCATTTGCTTTTGTTGCAAACTGATATGGCTCCCTGAACAGGATTTACAATATTTGGTCTCAATAGATCATTTTGCAAAGAGAAAGTGGACTTGAGGATGGTTGAGCAGAGTGGGTGCCGGGAATGCAGGTCAAGTCAGAGCACGTGCCTTGCATGTCAGAGGCCCTGGGTTCTATCCCCCCAACAGCGAGGAGAATCTCTGGAGAAGCAAAAATTAAAAAATTTAAAAAAAAGAATAAAATTTTAAAAAGGAAGGAAAAGAAGCAAGCTGAGCATTGACTCCCGTTGAAGGAAAGGAGAGAAAGGAGAGTGGGAGGCAGGGCTACTAAGAGCACATTCAAAGCAGCACCGGCGCGCTGGGTCGCCCATTGTTTGCGGTTGCAGGACCCGGAAGAGCCGCGCCTTTGCTAATGAGTAGCCAGAGAGGGTTAATGAGGCTTTTGGCCAACGTGCCTTAGGATTCTGCAAGGAGAATGTCCCCAGGCACAGAACCAGGGCAGAAGAAGGCCTGGGGCGGCCTGGAACTCATAGCTGAGTGAGAAAGCCTGAGAAACAGAGCCACACAGCCTCAGCTGTAACAAAAATACAGATGGAGTTTTACATGGATTGTTCTATTTTTATTCTAAGCATCTGTCTTGAAACAAAAAAAAACTAGTAAATAGCCCTCCCCAGCGTGCACACAGAGGAGCTCCAGACCAGGGATGCTGCTGCCCCTGTGAAGGGAAGGAGGAGCTAAGAGCCCTCCATAAAAGCAATGTATTGTCTCTCCTGGGCTTTCAGAAACACATCAAGCTGGTCAGGCAACTGACACAGACAGAATAGATTTTGCCCACAATTAAAAAATTCAGCAGTTGAATGTCTGGCATAACAGTGATGTAGACATAGCCTGAGTTCTGCCCCAGCGCTCCAATCACACACTGGGCAATTGACCCAGTGCTATGCCCAAATCTGTGAAGTCCCCCAAAAGCCAAGAAGGAGACCAAGTCCTACATGCAAAAGCAACAATCCTTTACTTTATGCAAGTTTGCAAACTCAGTCTCTCCACATGTCCAACATATTGGAATAAACAGAGATCCCGGAGCCCAGTTAGAGTTGGGTTTTTATAGTAGTAAAGGTGGGGGTGAGAGGTCTCTGAGGTTCAGGACCCCTGGTTGGCTGACATTTGTCTATGGGGTGTCCTGGTGAGTGTGCTGGCAGGTGATCCTATCTACAGTGGTTGGAACCCTTGGCATTTTCTTTGGATGGTCTGTTCTTGGGTGGTGCTCAGATAATCTTAGTTTATGGTCCTTCCTGCAACCAGCTTCAGGGTAAACCACTGAGACTCAGGCCTCCATTAAACTTATCTATGGCTGAGTCCTATATTTGCAGATGATAGCAGCTGGAAGTAAAGAACTTCCTTTTGGTGATCTGTTCATATTTAGCTTATCCTGGCTGACTCTATAACAACATCTAACACCAAGAATAAAAAGAAAAGAAAAGAAAACCTATCTAGAAAAAAAAAAAACAAAAAAAACAAAGCAAACCTAAAGTTGTATTTTATTGCTGGGCATCATGGGTACACCTGTAATCCCAAAATTCTGGAGGAAAAGGAAGCAGGAGAATGCAGAGATCCAAACCAACATGGTTATATACAGGGAGTCTCAAGCAAGCCTAAATAACATCAAAAGACCTTGTCACAAGGGGGAAAATGCTTCTGTATCTTGCACATTTTTGGTATGTGTGTATCATATGCATGGATATATACATGTGAGGGGTTGCAGAGGACAGAGAGGACATCAAATATCTTCCTCTGTGATTCTTGGGGAGCTCTTGGTGTCTATTCTTACTCTGGATAGTCTACAACAGTCTCCACAGTATGGCTTTGGACCACAGAAGGATGCTCCATTAAACCTGCAACCTTCCCCTTAATGATATTTCCAGGTACCTATGGCCATTCCCCTACCCCCCAACTCCATGGGATCTATGACAGGGAGAAAAAAGGAAGTGAAAGTATCCCTTCTTTATATACTTCTGCAGCCTTTGCTAAAACAGTTACTGTAGAAACAATGCCCAGGGAAGGGGCTATGACACCAGGGACCCTGAGTCTCACTGATTTCCAGATAAATCCACCTCTGACTCCCCAGTGTAGTCATTGCTGCTGAGGACTTGGAGTAACCAGAGAACCTAAGGAGTGAGCGTGTACTGTCAAGTGGGGTGGTGTTTACAGAATTTGAAGGAGAGGTCCTGGAGACCGGAGTTGAGAAAAACAAATGGAACAGGGGCCCCAGGTAGCAAGGGACAAAGCCTAACACCCCCAATTACAGGCATAGCATTGCATAGGGCAGTTTCCTGCCAGGGTAACTATTTGGTAACCGGGAATGAGGAGTGGCAGTTACTTGTTTATTTAAGTGGGGGAAACAGCTCTCCCAAATACTGCGGGCCAGGCTAGTGAGTTCTAAATAAAAACTGTCTCCCTCCCAAAGACTTGAAAGCATTAAAGTCAACAGTGCCCAACTGGAGGAGAAAATGCAGTTCTAGAACGTCCCACATTGGGTTCAAAGTCATGGTAGGTACTGGCTGAATGATGTCAAGTGAGGTAACAAAGGCCTGGAACCTCAATTCCCCACTTATAATTGAACTTAACATTTATTCCACAGACTAAATTTTATACATTGGTTTTGCATCCTCTGACTTCATGATATAGGGCCTGGAGAGATGGCTAGTAGGTAGGGCATGGGCTGTAGATAGGGCTTGTTCTTCCAGGGGAGCCAGGTTCCATTCCCAGCACCGACATGGTTGCTCACAACTTTCTGTAACTCCAGTCCCAGGAGATCTGACACCCTCTCCTGACCTCTGCAGGCACTAGGAATGCATGTGGTACACAGACATTTATCAGACAAAATACCCATAAAATGAACATAAAAACACAGAGAAAATGAAAATAAATTTAAAAAAAAAGAATAGAGGATCTAGGATTTGGATAGAGCCCTGCAGCAGAGCCTTTGCTCTGCAAAAGGAAAGCTGTGAGCGCCATCCCAGCTACAGAAGGGGGTGGGGGTGGGGGGAGCACAAGTCTATACAGTTATAGTCAACTGATGTTTGAAGAAGGTACCGAGAATTTATAACAGGATCCTCAACAAATGGCATTAGGCAAATATTCACACACAGAGGATACACAGCAAAGGAAACAACTGACAAAATTAAGAAACAAATATGGAAGAAAAGTACTTACAAATCATACATCTGATAAGCTAGGACCCAAATATTTAAGAAACACAATAGTAGGAAAATAAGCAGTCCGATTCTACATTGGGTCAGGACCAGAAGAGGCAGCTCTTCAAATAATGCAGGCAAACATCCCACAAATATTTAAATAATGGCCACAGGTCATAGGGAAATGCAAATTAAGGCAGCAGTGAGGAGGTGCCTCCTGCCTGCTAGAGTGCCCATTCTCAAAAGACCACGGATGTGGAGGAAAGGGGACCAAGCCTTGAGCACTGCCTGTCGGAATGCAAACTGCTGCAGCTGCTATGGAAAACAGCATGAAGTTTCCTCCAAAAGCCGAAAATAGAAGCACCTGGCTGGCTGTAATGGCACACACCTTTAACCCCAGCACCAGTCTGTGGCTAGTCTGCTCTATATAATAAGTTCCAGGCCAGCCAGATATACAATGAGACCCTGGAGAGATGGAGAGAGAGAGGGGGGGGGGAGGAGAGAGAGAGAGAGAGCAATCCTATGATCCAGCAAGCCCACTACTGTTAGTCTATATAAATAAAATCAATATAGTAGAGATATCTGCACTGGATGATCTATTATATACATGATGCCTAGAATTCATGGCAATGTTTTCTATCCTTGAAAATCTCCATAAGAATAGATCTTAAAAGTTCCCACCAGACACAAAAAAGCAGTAATTGTGGGAGGTAACAGATATGCTAATTAGCCCGATTTAATCATTTCACTATGTATGCATATAATGAAACATGGTGTTATCTACCACAAACATATGCTTTGTTGGCTTATTTGTGTTCTGAGTCGGGGTTTCATGGAAGCCAGACAGGCCTTTAACTCACAGCCAAGGATGCCCTTAAACTCTTGGTCATCTTGCCGTCACCTCCCAAGTGCTAGGATTACAAGCATGCGCCACCACCTCCAGCTTAATCTATGCAACTTTTGTGTGGAAATTATATTTCAACAAAGCTGAGGAAAAATTTAAAGATAAAAGATAACCAAAAAAAGGATGCTATCAGCATTTCCAAGGTTACATTTGGCTTTGCTGGAAACACTGCACTGTATCCGACTGTCATTACCAATCATCCAAACCATTGGTTTGGTGGTGGTTTTGGTGTTTGATTGGTTGGTTAGTCAGTTTGAGTTTTAGCCTCAGAGCACCTCAAGATTAAATGATTAAATGCCAGTGGGTTTCCCCTGGGTAAAGTAAGTCAACCCAATTACCCCAAGTTCCATACCATAATTAATTTTCAATTAAGATCATTTTTAGCCAGTGGTGGTGGCACAGAGACAGGTGGATCTCTGTGAGTTCGAGACCAGCCTGATCTACAGAGCCAGTTCTAGGACAGCTAGGGCTACACAGGGAAACACTGCCTTGAGAGAAATGAAGATAATTTTTAAATTTTATCTATGGAGTTGTAAAACCAGTGTGAACAAGTAACTTCTCTACAAATGTTTAAGAAAAGTACGTTGCCTTTGCCACCTCCCACCTGCGCTGCTCCTTCCATCTTATGGACAGTTCTGACGGTCTCTCTCAGGCTTTTAGTACATTTAGTCATTGATTTTCTGTGTGGGGGGAGAAAACACAGACCAGGGTACACACAGGGAGGAGCAAGGACAACTTTCAGAGGTCACTTCTCTTACCATGTGGCTTTCAGGGACCGAACTCAGATCCTCCGGCTTGGCAGCCAGAGCCGCTACCCACTGAGCCCTTTCGCTAGCTTGGTCTTGCTGCTTCTTGAGCTCGTTCACTGGAGAGCAAGCAGAGTGGCTTCATTCCCAGTAGCTTCACCTCGATTCTGTGTCTCCCACATGGGTCAGGGGGAGCTGTCCCCTGGGCTGGAGAGCAGACGGACCCGAATAGGCCTTCCGACACAGCCGCATCTGACACCAGCTGATCAGTTTGCTGTATCGCATCCTCCTGGATGTTAAATGAGAAGCATGTGCTTGTGTGAAGCTTGGTGTGTGTGGAAGTCTGACTGGCACAAGAGCGAATTTCTGTGGTGGCCCGTCATCATAGGAGGACTCTGTGGAACAAGAACCTTTCCTTTGACGTTTTACCCACACTGCGCAGCTCTGTGTCTGGCTAGGGATAGCCACACCAGTACTGCAATTGGCAGACAATATTTTTCAAAACTCCCTGTCTCGAAAAACCAAAAAAAAAAAAAAAAAAAAAAAAAAAAAAAAAAAAAAAAAAAAAAAAAAAACCAAAACTGAATCAACTCTCCAATTCATGGCTCATCAGATAATTCCATCTCTTGGGTTAGAGAACCCCGCTGTGCTGTTTTTAGATGCAAAGATCCAATTTCATTTTTAAATGAGAATTTTGATAGCCCATAAAAATAATTCAAGTGTACCTAGGAAATGCTCCCCATCGTGCTCCCAACAGGAGGCAATTTAAGAATGCAGAAAGAGCAGGAGTCCTGGAAGGGGAGAGGCCAGTGGTCAAATTCCACTTCTGTCCTCACCTGACCTGCGGAGCATGGAAAGTCTCCAAAGCCCAACCTCCATATCTCTAACAGGGTTAGTACCATACCCACCCTAACATCTAAAAATGAGCTGAGGGGCTGGAGAGAAGGCTCAGTGGTTAAGAGCACTGGAAGCTCTCCTAGAGGTGCTGAGTTCAAGTCCCAGCACCCACAAGGTGACTCACAGCCATCTATATGGGATTCAGTGCCCTCTTCCAGTGTGCAGGGGTATGTGCAGACAAAGCACTTATACATAAAATACATAAACAAAACTTTAAAAAACATGAGCTGAGCTTGCATGTTAAATCAGATTGATTAAAAAGCAGTAATCACTTTTAAAAAGAAAGAAACAATGTTACTTTCTTCCCTGTGTTGTGTGTTTGAATTTCTGACAGAACATATTAAAATTTAAATTACTGTGAAGACTGTGGTACTTTCAGGACTGAACGTGTCAACGATCTCTCTCAGAGTTCCTTTTATCCCATTAAAATTCTAAGCTAGAGTCATTTGCAAACTAGAATCCAATATGTATCTAGTGTTCAGAAACAAAACATAACCTCCATTCAGGCTGGCTTCTTCTAGTTCAATTAAACTGAAATTTATGAAAATCTTGCTTTATGTTTTCTGCCCAAAAGCAGCAGCGTCCATCCTCGCACCTCTAGGAGGTGACTCAGTCACTGGTTCTTATCGGCTACAGAGAGGCAGTGATGAGCAAGAAAAACTATGAGAGCTGCCTCTGTGGGGCTTCACTGCAAGTGGAGGAGTCAAGAACATCTTTGAGTCAAGGAAAAATAAAGGATGTGTCTTGTAGACCAGACGGGTCTCAAACTCACAGAGATCTGCCAGCTTCTGCCTCCCAAGTGCTAAGATTAAAGGCGTGCACCACCACCGCCTGACTAATTTCCAACAGCTCTCCAGAAAAGAAGAGAGAAGAGAAGAGAAGAGAAGAGAAGAGAAGAGAAAAGAAAAGAAAAGAAAAGAAAAGAAAAGAAAAGAAAAGAAAAGAAAAGAAAAGAAAAGAAAAGAAAAGGGACTGGAGAGATGGCTCAGAGGTTAAGAGCACTGCCTACTCTTCCAAAGGTCATGAGTTCAATTCCCAGCAACCACATGCTGGCTCACAACCATCTATAATGAGATCTGGTGCCCTCTTCTGGCCTGCAGGCATACATGCAGGCAGAATTCTGTATACAAAATAAATAAACCTTTAAAAAGAGAAAGAGTATAGAGAGTAATAAAATAAAGCTAATACTTTAAAAAAAAGATAGAGTCTTTAAAGAGACAGAGTACAGATAGTCATAGATTAAAATAAATAAAAATAAGCCACGTAAAAATATAAAATTCACAGAGAGTCTGGATTATGTATATTGTGTTTCCTTTAAATTTTTTGACTTGAAGGAGCTAAGTACAGAGAGACATTTCATTGTATGGGCTACTAAGCTAAACCAGCATATATGTTCTAAAGGTATCATGACTTCCAAATTTGGGTCTAAGAATATGGGGCTTTGGAAAAGAGGTTCTTCTTTCATTTTCACATAGGTCGAGAACCTGTGGATTGCCTCCAGGCAAATATGGTTTCATGAACCAAGGCCTCCTGAAAGGTTGCGTGAACACCCTCGAAAAATTACTTTGCTAAACTGCTGACTGAGATAAACCTAGCACATAGGATACACCATGAAAGACCTGATTAACAGCAACCCCATACAGCAGGAAGAAGTTTGGAGAGAAATAATTATGCCCATATTTCCAAATATTGTTTATAAATGGTTTTTATATTTAAAGGTGGATATGATATAGAGATGAATAATTTGCATTGGTATGGATCTTGCTTTATTAATACAAATTTAAGGTCAATTTTGTTATATGTATATATATTTCTGATCTTGATTATTGTGATTATGTAGCTCATTTAAAAATGTAATGTATAATTAAAAAATATAGGTTAATAGAGAGTCATCTTTAATCAAGCTTGTAGTCATGTGAGTTAGATTTTCTAGATGTATAGAGATATATTTCAGTTAGATAGGTATTCTTCAAGTCTTTCAGAGACCTTCAGAATATGGCATTTAAAATGTTTTAATAACTTAGGACTTTCATGACAGTGAGACATATCTGCTCTTGTCAGCACCAAACTACTTCAAGAGGAAGATGAGCATCAAAGAGTTTCCTTAGCCATTTGGGCAAGAAACTGCTCTTGCCTGGACTACTAATGGACTTGCCTAAAGGTGAGATGATCTTCCAGGGTTCCTCATTCATGAAAGAGTCTGTGAGACATACTGCAGGATACAGAAGAAAGTGACTGAACTGTCTTTGAAATTTTCTGCTTCATGGAAAAGTCTGCTGCATACTATGGGCCTATAGGCTGAAGATGGATGCCCCAATGGTACAAAAGAACTTTGGGTGACTGTCCAGGTAATGAGATGTCTCTGTCAATTCTAGATTTTTGGAAGTTGCTTACAATGCACTTACTGTTTACTTAGGTAATATTATATCCTTCTGGAGTCTTTAATGGAGTTGAAGAATTTATAGTTATAGTTTTCCTTAATTATGATAAAAGATAAAGTAGATATAAATATGGTAACTGTAGTTCTTGCTTGATACCTGTTTTGTTATATGTAATTTTACTATGTTAAAGTTAAAGCCTTCTTTTTTGTTTAAACAGAAAAGGGGGAATGGTATAGGAGGTTATTCTGTTTATGTGTTGCTTTCATTAACGAATAAAGAAACTGCTTTGGGCCTGATAGGGCAGAACTTAGGTAGGCAGAGAAGACAGAAGTGAATGCCGGGAAGAAGGGCAGAATGATAGATGCCATGGGTCTTCTGCCTGAGATGGACACTGGTTAGAATCTTGCCGGTAAGCCACAGTCATGTGGCGATACACAAATTAATAAAAATGGGTTAAATTAAGATGTAAGAATTAGCCAATAAGAAACTAGAGCTAATGGGCCAAGCAGTGTTTTAATGAATACAGTTTCTATGTGGTTATTTTGGGTATAAGCTAGCCAGGTGACTGGGATAAACAGCGGGCCCTCTCCTTGTAACAGATATGGAGATAACATGGTAGAAGGTGTGATCTGAGTGTGAGTAAGAACAGCATGGCAGAAGGTGTGATCTGAATGTGAGTAAAGATGGAGTGGACAACACTTCTCAAACAACTGAGAAACAAAAATTAAGGACAAGGCTGATATTTTAAGTATGAGCAACGATTGTGGCTAAAATCTAAAATGTCCTCCACTAGGTTGTATTCAGAGTGAAAAAAAGGCCATGGGACCTTTAGTGGATGGGACCTAAGCTGGTAGAAGTAGCTCACTAGGGGTGGGCTTTTGGAGGTTAGAACCTGGTCCCTAGCTCTAGTGCCCTTCTCTGCTTCCTAATCTACCATGCACTCACACTCCCAAAAACTCTGCCATGTTCTCTCTACTATGGTATGTTAAAGTTCCCTGAAACCATTCAACAAAATATAAGTCCCCCATTTTAGACTATCTTGGTCAAGTGTTTTAATCATTGTGACATAAAATAGCAAAGACAGAAAATTGATACCAGAGAAATAAGAGTCATTGCTGTGATAGCCCTGACCATGCTATTCATCAGACTTCAAGGAACATAGAAGGGTTTAGCAATGCGAGCTGGAGAGGCCCTGGAACGATATGAGCAGAAAGTAATGGGCCATTCTGGCAGAAGTGCAGAAGCCAGAATGCTAATGGAAATGAGAACAGAAGAGACCAGGTTCATGGCATTCCAGATGGGAACAAGGAGTCTTGGGAACTGGACTAGTGACCATTAATATAATATTCTGACAAACTCGGCTTATATTTTGCCTGTCTTGAAGTTTTAAATGAGGCTGAATTCAAAAATAATATCCTAATTTATTTAGCAGAAGAGTTTCAAGATAGTATAGCATTCAGACTACAGCATAGTTACTACTGACTGATTTTAGCAGGATTTACAGGGAGAATCCAGAGAAAAATTCAAGACAGAAGGATTTGAAAATGTTTCATTTGACTATAAAGGGATATATTCATTTGCCTATAAAAGGGTATATTTAAAGTTGTGGGCAAAGCCAATTGAGAACAGGGCATATGCAATTGTTAAAGAAAGGCTGTCTAATTAGCATTGGATGAGAATGACTTGAGAGGAAGGCTCCACTCATCAAAGGTTCTGAGGTATGAAACTGAGACCCTTTTTGAAAGATTTGCCTTTAAAAACAGGGCTAGGGAGAAGACTCTGGGTAAAGTGTTTTCTGGGTAAGAGTAAGGACCCAGTATACAAAACCCAAATTAAGAAAGAAAGAAAGAAAGAAAGAAAGAAAGAAAGAAAGAAAGAAAGAAAGAAAGAAAGAAAGAGAAAGAGAAAGAAGAAGAGAAAGAAAGAAAGAAGGAAGGAAGGAAGGAAGGAAGGAAGGAAGGAAGAATGGAAAGGAAAGAAAAGAAAAAAAAGAAAACTTGGGCATGGCAGCACATACCTATAACCCAAGCCCTGGGGAAGCAGAAACCAGCAGATCCCTAGATTTCACTAACCAAAAGACTAATTGGTGTAAGAGACCCTGTCTCAATCACTGAGCACCAGGTTCTGAGAGAGACCCTACTTCAAAAACTAAGGTAGAAAACAATAGAAGACACCCGACACCAACCCCCGGGCTCCACATGTGTCCACATAAGTATATGGTCATGCATACCCACCTGTACCCACATCCACAGCCAAAGCAGGATGCTGGGAATCATGCTCTATTACTTCCCACCTCACTTGAGAGAGGCTCCCACTGAACTGGACACCCATGGTCTTGTCTAGGCTTGCACAACATCCACCTCAGCCTCCATCTGTCTTTACCTCTCAGTGCTGGGGTTACAGGACACACAGCCATACCTTTGCGGAGGTTGTTGCTGTTTCACACATGCTGGGGGTTCAAACTCAGTTCCCATGCGTGCACAGAAAGCACTCCTACACGTTGAACTAGTTCCCCAGCCCCATCCTGATACTTTTTCAGGTTTATTTACTATTTGATGTTGTCTCAGTTACTGTTTTACTGCTGTGAAGAGACACTATGAACAAGACAACTCTTATAAAAGAAAGCATCTAACTGGAAACTTGCTTACAGTTTAGAGGGTTAGTCCACGATCATCATGACAGGAAGCATGTCATCATAGGCATGACACTACAGAAGTAGCTAAGAGCTTTACATCCTGATCTAAGACAGTGAGGAACCTACCTGACTCTATTTAGAAGGCAAAAGCTATTATGTTGTGCCTTAGTTAGGGTTTATTTTTTAAAAAAAATATTTATTTATTTATTATGTATACAATATTCTGTCTGTGTGTGTGCCTGCAGGCCAGAAGAGGGCATCAGATCTCATTTCAGATGGTTGTAAGCCACCATGTGGTTGCTGGGAATTGAACTCATGACCTTTGGAAGAGCAGGCAATGCTCTTAACCACTGAGCCATCTCTCCAGCCCCTTAGTTAGGGTTTCTATTGCTGTGAAGAGACACAATGATCATGGCAACTTGTATAAAGGAAAATATTTAATTAGGTCTTGCTTACAGTTTCAGAGGTTCAGTTCATTATCATCAAGGTGGGAAACATGGTAGCATCCAGGCAGAAATGGTACTGGAGAAGGAGTTGAGCATTTTACATCTTGATCCCAGGAAGTAAACTGTCACACTGGGCATGGCTTGAGGATATATGAAACCTCAAAGCTCATGTCCACAGTGACACATTTCCTCCAACAAGGACACACCTACTCCAACAAGCTCATATATCCTAATAGTGCCACTCCCTATGAGCTAAACATTCAAACATATGAGTCTGTGGGGCCATTCCTATTCAAACCACCACATTATTAAAAATAATTTTCCATGTACTGTAAGAGCCGAGTTTGTTTTTAAGTCTCTGTTTCCTGGAACCTGACCTATCCTAACCTATGATCTTGACTTGTTTTTGAGAATACCAAAACCGTCCCTGATCAGTTATCAAAGGGTGATACTGCAATGTTTTTTGGTTGTTGTTTTGATTTGGGTTTTTGGCTTTTGGCTTTTGGGTGATTTGTATTTGGTTTTGTTTTTTGCTTATTTATTGGTTTTGATTTGCTTTTTGAGATATTTTTCTGTATTTCCTACCTGCTTCTATCTTGCTTCTATAAACTTTATTTGCAACTAGTTGTGATCTTACTCCTTAATAGGGCCCTAAGAAAAGGGACTTGGGGCTGTTCTCCTCTTTCTCTCCCTTCCTCCCTCCGTCCCTCCCTCCCTCCCTCCCTCCCTCCCCCCCTTTCTCTCTCATCTAATTTAGGAGGCAGTCCCTGGCCAGCTCTTGGGTAAAAATAAAAATCAAGTTTGCTTCAAATTTGGCTCAAAACTTGTGTGCCGGGCGGCGGTGGTGCATGCCTTTAATCCCAGCACTCGGGAGGCAGAGGCAGGCGGATCTCTGATTTTGAGGCCAGCCTGGTCTACAAGAGCTAGTTCCAAAACAGGCTCTAGAAACTACAAGGAAATCCTGTCTCAAAAAACCAAAAAAAAAAAAAAAAAAAAAAAAAAAAAAAAAAAAAAAAAAAAAAAAAAAAAACTTCTGGTATTGGTTGTTATGCCCAAAGTCTGAACCTTGAAATTATCATGACAAGACTATATCCAAAGCAAAGCAGAGTATTCATTGTGAGTTAACTCAGGTGCCTCCATCCATCTGGAGATGCAATAGCAGCAGTGATGGCAGCAACAGGAGGAGAGTAGGAGAGACCCCCAGTGGTATGGGGAGGGGGTTTTTAGAGAGGGGAAGGCTTGGGGAATTCCAAGTATATGGACTTGTGATTGGCTGGCCTCTCTGGGTAGAGGTCCGGAAAAGGTCAAGGTATGTCTCTAGACTAGAGGTTACTACTTCCCTACTCAGGGATTGGTCAGTTTTCTCTACTCAGGAATTTGTTGGTTTTGATTCAGGGGCAGAAATAGCTCTGATTTCAGGGCCAAACTGTTTCTTTCTCTGTTCTTTTTTGGCTTTTAGGCTCCAATTTTAGGGTCAGGGTGAATTTCATTAACAGGCTCCAATTCTAAGGACAAAGTGTATTTTTTTGCTCTGGATTCAGACTCAGGATATTTTTCCATGGCTCTAGGTTCAGGGATAAAGTGTTTCCTTCACTGACTCAGGTCCCAAATCCAGAGTGTGTTTTTTTTTCCACTGGCTATGGGCTCAGAGCCAGGGTGCTCATGGATTGTACTAGGGCTATGGATCACAGATCTGCTGTGGCCTGGGTCTCTCTATGGTCTTATTCTCATCCAGTGGGATTAGGAACAACAAGCAGAGAGAGAGAGAGAGAGAGAGAGAGAGAGAGAGAGAGAGAGAGAGAGAGACTGCCTGCTATGGGCTTTTGAAACCTTAAAAACCACCCCCAGTGACATACCTCTTCTGAAAAGGCCACACCTACTAATCCTTCCCAAACAATTCTACTAATTGGGAACCAGGCATTCAAGTATATGAAACTATGGAGGCCATTCTCATTCAAACCACCCACATGCATATATATCACATGCACACATGGTGACCTCAGAGATCAGAAAAAGATAGCAGATGCCCCTGAATTGGAGTTCCAGTGTTGACCCACCATGTGGTTGCTGAGAATCGATGCTCTGCAGGAACAAGTGCTAGTACCCACTACGTCATGTCTCCAGCAAACCCATCTTGAATATTGATTTTTTAAGGCATTCAGAATGTAAGGAAAATTTAAGAACCTAGGTAGAACAGTCAGATTTTGTGCAGAAAGCCCATGACCAGTCTATGCAAGAAGCTTTGAGAATAAAGTCTAAGTGTCAATGGAGACCACAGGATGTTCTAGATGCTAGGAACATGAAGCATCTGCAAGGAAAAGAGCAGACACTAAGATGAGCTATATGTGCTGTAGGAGGCAAGTCTGTAGGGACAGAGCCCACACCCAGTAAAACTCATATCATGCCACCATGTGCCCTGGATGCCAGGCATGGAGCTACAGGGTTTCATTTTTTTTCTTCTGTGTTTTGGTCTTCCTTTGGTCCAATTGTTTCTTGGAATCCCTCTATTCACTCTTCTGGAAATGCCATTTATTCTGTACCAGTGTACATTTGTCAGAGACCAGCTTTGACAAAAATACCACTTACCAGGGTAGGGGTATAGGGAGTAGAAGAGTTAGTAAAGAATATGAAGACACAAGTAAAAATAATAAAACAGAAAGCATAGGATAGTACCAAAGAGAGTGCCAGTGAATACTGAAATCTGCCTGCATTTATTTTCCAGACACTTTTATACCCCAATACAACAGGGGGAAGAAGACAAAAGACTGCTTTAAAATGGTACAAAGTTATTTGCTTCAATACTTTGAGCCACCAAGTGATTAATCCATGAGAAAAGCATTCTGTTGTTTAGGCAATGAACCCAACCTAGACCAAGTATCCTGAAGGCAGCCACTCCTATTTCAAAAGAAGGAACAGAAGTACACTTGAATATCCTGACCATTGGTCAGGGTGGGGTAGATCTACCTGTATGGGCCATCTTAATGTCAAAAGGACCAAATAACCACACCGTAGGTTAGGATATGTAACCACACTTGTTGTCAACAACTTTGAACAAGGTAAAACTCTCTGACCTTCAGACAAGGTGGAAATAGGCTCACATTTTGGGCCTCTACAATTCCTCCATTTTTATCAATTTTAATAAAGCTTGAGTTTCTGCTATAGGACAGATGATCGTGTCTGCCTTAGGTGAACACTTTTCTGTTTTCCAGACTTATCCGCCTTTAGTACATGCATTCCAATCATGCATGGCCATGTCTTAGATGCCTGGCAGGAGGAAGGCTCATATCCATCTCTCACTGCCAACCCCTATAATCAAAGGGTTAAGGGAGAAAGCACCTCTTGGAACCCTGTACCTTTGAGACAGCAACTTTTTGTCAAGAGAGTTTACCAATAATAATAAAATCATGTGCAAGCAGATAATGTTTTGTGATATACATACTCCTATGACTACAGCATCTCCTAGTTAAAGGAGTGGAGGATTACCAGAGGTGGGAAAGCCCTTTTTTGAATTAGTCTAGAGTGTTTCTTAACAGTATTCAGCTGTACCAAAATCTAAATTTGTCTTATGAAACACGTCAAATCCAAAAACTTATTAGAAATGTCAAACTTCTCTTAGACAAGTTCTAATCTTTTTCTAATCATTTACATCTTATAGTAAACTAAAGCAGTAACAAACATTAACAGGTCAATACCATAATTCTAGCATGGAAATCAATAATAAAATACAATTTGTCAAATCACAGTTCTCTTAAATCCATTCTAATCAAAAGACAAAAGGTTTCTGTGATAGCTGAGAGTCCAATTGTAATGCTGCTTTCAAGTAATTGTCCCAGTCTCTGAGCAGCAGTAAAATCCCTTAGGTTACCTCCTCATCTCTGAGGAGGGGCTTAAGTCACTCTTTGTCTCCAGAAGGAGTCCTTTTTCCTCAGATGGGAAAACTGAGGTCTCAGTTCTCAAGTCCTTAATTTTAACAGCAGATTGAACATCTCACGATAGCCCAGAGTATAAAAGAGCCAAATGTTCAGTCTGTGTTTCTGGCCTGGCTACAAGGTAAACAGGACTCACTAGGTCTGGAAGTTTGTGCGGCAAGTTCATCAAGAGGCTGGGAATCTCTGTCCCCACCATCTTCCTTCCCTTCACAGCCTGCAGCACGGTGGTATGAGGAAGTCAGGAATATAGGTTCAAGAACTTCTTTCTGCTTCTTCTATGGAGTCATCAGTGGCTGCAATGTCACCAGGTCTGACCTTCTTCTGTATGCACAGTCATCTCATTGAACTTTATTTTCTTCCTGTGAAAAAATCACAAATATGTCCTCGACCCCATATTAATACAGGATGAGGTCCTTTCCATAATTCAGTGCAAGGGTCTTTCTACCTTGCTTTAGCAAAGGTTGCCTTGGTGCCATCATGCCAAAAATCTATCTGTTTGCTCATGGGCATCCAAAAGAAGTGTAGGACTTAAGGTATTATGTGGCAATTTTTAATTCTCCTGCTTTTATCTTTTTAAGTTGTGTTTTCAAGGCACCATGGGCATGTTCCACAGCTCCTTGTCCTTGAGGATTATAAGGAATACCTATCTTATGTTTGATATTCCATTGGGAACAAGATTGCTGAAATGCTTTACTAACATATCCAGACCCATTATCCATCTTTATGGTTTTTAGGGGTCCCATTTATGAGAAACACTTTAAGCAATGAGTTATTGCATGTTTAGTGGCTTCTCCAGGTCATGCGGTGGCCATCAAGAATCCTGAATATGTATCGATTGTCACGTGCACATATCTCAATTTGCCAAACTCTGCAATATGACTAATATCCATTTGCCATAAATGGTTAGGAAGTAGTCCTTGGGAATTTACTCCGAGACGAGATACAGTAACTACTGTGGGCATATATCACATTGCTTAACAATTTGGCGAGCAGCTTCTATTGTTAATCTAACTTGTTTTCTTAAACTTATACTATTTTGATGATGCAGAGCATGTGATTGCTGAACAAGCTTAACCTAAGGTAGAGCTATTAGTTTTGTAAGCTTATCAGCTAAAGCATTACCTTCAGCTAATGGACCAGGAAGATTCAAATGTGCTCTGATACACCCTACAAATCATGGCAACTTTCTTTGTTGTATGGAATTTTGAATTTGCTGGAAAAGCCTTTTAATTTGCTTATTGCTAGTCCTAATACATGGGATGGTTTCTAGGACTTGAAGAGCATTAAAAATATATTGGCTGTCAGTACATAGATTAAATACATTATCTGCAAAAAGCTGAAACAATATATCAACAGCTCACAGCTCAACTATTTGAGCTGAGGCTGGTTATATTTGCACTACATGTCCTTCTCTATTAACAACATATGCAGCTCTTCAATCTGAAGAACCATCTGTAAAAATTAACATAGCGTCCATTAAGGGATCTTTTGCTATAACCTCAGGAAAAATAAAGGAATGTAATTGTATAAATTGCAGCAATGGATCATCTTGGAAAAGATTATTAATCTGGCCTTTAAACTGAACAAACACAATTGCCCAAGAATCACTATTTTGAAATAACCAATCAATCTGATGCATAGTATAGGGAACATTGATCACAGCAGGTTCTCTGCCAAAATATCTCCTAGATTTCATCCTGTTCTGGGAGGCCTTCTGCTAGCTATGATAAGATCAATCCCCCCCCCCCTCATTCCCCTTGCCTAGACCTTGATTGGGTAATAACCCTTGCTGAAACATTTGATTAGCAAAAATTGTGTTGGAGGAATATAAATAATATCTCAGCCCCATAAATTTACAGGTAAGTGAGGAACAATGTATAGCTGAAAAGCTCTTTCATGATCTCCATCCTTTCAATAAAGCTCATTACTACTTTGTTCAAGATTTCATGTCTGACCAATCCCTTGTAGCTGTGTAATAGTCTCCATTTTTGGCCCTTTAGAAGGTCATTGGAGGTTTTGTTAAAAGTTTGTAATCTATCTTTCTAATCCAAGTTGCAAATCTGCCTAGCTGACAGACTTAACTTGCTCATTCATGTTTTAACAGACACCTGTCTGGGCCTGGAGCTGCAGTTCCCTGAGGCTACTCTTTGGTAGCTTGGCTGTCAGGCCAGGAACCAGGATCTGGGCTCACAGCCGAAGCTGGGCAGCAAGCGGGGTGCAAGCTATGCTCTCCACTGCTTGGCCATGTCCCGTCAGTGACTCGGGGCCAGAAGGCCAGTCCGTCATTGCCTGCTGTGCCTGGCCAGGGCACAGGCTATGTTCAGTGGTCATTCAGTAGTACTGACACAGACTGTGACCAGCTGGCAAATTTAGCTCAGGTTCTCAGGTGCCTGTCATTGCAGCAGCTCCGAGACTGCATGGGAGACCACAAGCTTGGGCGGGTATAGCCATGCTGATTTCTTTATTACCTCTGCTTTTTTATTTTAAACCTTGTAATTACAAAATTGGGAGAATTCCTGAATCCTCTCTTCTGTTAAAAGCCATATTTATCCATACTGGCTCCTTAGTTTATGGGCCAAGTATCATTAAGCCATTTGCCAATGACTGACTCTGGTCACTATCTGTGAGAGGAATAGCCATGCAGACTTTTCTGTCTCTGCCTTTTCTAGCTCCACAGCATGGTATGGGTCAGATTCTCTCGCCTGGCTCCAATGTGTGTGTTATGGTTTTGGTCCCTGGTCCCTTTAAGAGACAAGCCACGCCCACTCCCTCCCCTATCCACTGAGGCAGGCTGATCTTCAGCTTCCGGCCTGAGCTTGCTCTTTTTTCCATCTTCCTCTCGGAGAGGCAGCTTTGCTTCTGCCTGTCTCCCCACTTCTCTGCTTCCCCCCGTCTCTCACCTCTCTCTCTCTCTCTCTCTCTCTCTCTCTCTCTCTCTCTCTCTCTCTCTCTCTCTCTCTCTCTCTCTCTCTCTCTCTCTCTCTCTCTCTCTCTCTCTCTCTCTCCCTCTCCCCCTTCTCCCTTCCCCCTTCATAACCCCCTGAATAAATATTCAACCTCACTCTGCATGTCGTGTCTATCCATGTCTCTGTCTCCTGCCCGCCCACCATGTGTCTCCCTGCCTGGGACCAGCCACTGCTCGGGAACCGGCAGCCATCTCTGCCTGGGACTGGCTGCTCCCAGGGCCCGCTGTCTGCCACCACATGGCCCGCTACCACCATTTGGGACTTACAGCATTTCTGCTGCCTACTGCCACCGGGGATCTTGTAGCATTTTTTTTTTAAAGCAACAGTGTGCACATGAGTTGCTACAATCTCAAGGGTAGACCATATCATTGTTGAGCTATGTGCCCTGAACTCCCTACTCTTTCCACCCACTCACCAGCGGCAGAGGCAGTGACACAGTGACCACAGCACCTCTGCTTACCAGGGGTGCATGTGTGGGTCATACTTTGTCCTCTCTGAGTCCTGGAGCAGCCCAAAGTTAGTGGTGAATATGCCACCAATGGGGTGGAGGAAGTATACTGTTTACACTTTCTACAAACTCTAAAAATCTCTGCATTTGTTTCTGCTCCACCCCAGCTCCTCTGGTTATCAAAATACATCTAAGCAACTGTACAGACAGTTGAATACTATTTCCTTGTCCCATATTTACAAATTTTACTGCCGATTTTTTGCCCTACCTTTCTCTTTCCTTTTTTATTATCTATTATTATTTGCTTCTAAGTGTTCATTACTCACCTCTATACCTGCGGTGTAATTTTCTTCTTGCAAGTCCCTCATGCACTCCTTGTACTCTGGTCACACTTCTGTCATTTTGGGGTTCACTTTTTGCCCCACATTGTGGAGATCAGCTTCGACAAAAATAACATTTACCAAGGTAGGGGTATGGGGAGTAGAAGAGTTAGTAAAGAATACAAAGATGCGAGTAAAAATAATAAAACAGAAAATAAAGGATAGTATAGGAAGGGAGTCCCAGTGAATACTGAAATCACCTGCATTTAATTTTCTATATACTTTTATACCCCAATACAACATGGGAAAGAAGACAAAAGACTGCTTTAATATAATACAAAGGACAGCTAGAACAGTTATTTGTTTTGTACTTTGAGACACCAAGTCATTAGCATTCTGTTGTTTAGGCAGTGAACCCACCCTAGACCAAGTGTCCTGCAAGCAGCCACTCCTAAGGTCAAACCTCCTATTTCAAAAGAAGGAGCAGAAGTATGCTTGGATATCCTGACCATGGGTCAGATGGGAGTGGATCTTATCTGTATGGGCCATCTTAGTGTCAGAAAGACTAAGTAACCACACCCTAGGTCAGGATGTATAGCCACACTTGTCAACAACTTTGAACAAGCTAAAACTCTCTGACCTTTAGACCAGGTGGAAATAGGGTCACATTTTTGGACCTCCACATACATTCAAACTATGTATCTTTCTCACTGATTTGAAGGAAGTTTGCTGCTGAGAGTTTGCCTTGAGTCTCAGAAGAGACTGTTGAGAAATAATCCTTCTGCACATTGTGTGAATACATGTCACTATGATTGGTTTAATAAACAATCTGACTAGCCAATAGCTGAACAGGATAAAGTTAGGTGCAAAAGCCAAACTGAGGATGATGGGATGAGGAAGGCGGAGTCAGAGGAGTCACCAGCCAGATGGAGAACAAATGAGACACACACAAAATGGCATAGAGGTAAAAGCCTAAAGCAGCATATAGATTAGTAGAGATGGTTAAGTTTTAAGAACTAGTTAGTAACAAGCCTGAGCTATTGGCCAAGCATTTAAAACTAATATTAAGTCTCTGAGTCAGTTATTTGGGAAGAGACTGCTGATTATTTGGGAGCAGGTGGTTGTGAAAGAAAGACTCAGCCTACAGGAGACTTTTGACTTTGGATAGTGTTGAAACTGCTATGACTCTGACTATCTTTTTTATTTTTATTTATCATTTCTGTGTGCACCCTATTCATGGTAAGGATTATAAATGCCATGGCACATATGTGAAGGCAAAGGACAGCTTTGTGGAGTTAGTTTTCTTCTCCCTTCCAATGAGTTTCAGGGACTGAACTCAAGTCACATTTGCATGGCAAGTGCTTTACCCATTGAGTCTTTTCACTGACCCAAGACTATAAATATGCTTGAAATTGGATTAAATTTCTATCATCATCATCATCATCATCATCATCATCATCATTTTATTATTGCTATTATTTTGTGGGTATGGGTATTTTTCCCTAATGTCTGGCTGTGCACCATGAAGACAGAGGGGGCATTGGATCACCTGAAACTGGAGTTAAAGATGGTGGTGAGCCACCAGATAGGTGCTGGAAATTGAACCTAGGTCACCCGAAAGACCAGCCAGAACTCTTAACTGCTGAGCCATCTCTTCAACCCCTATGTGTATTTCTTTATTATGTGATAGCCATGAGCTTTTGAAGGCTGGGTAGAACATTACTATTTGACTACAAGGCTCATAGTTTCAGTTCCCATTCTCCAGCTCATGGTACTGTTTGAGAAGTCTATGGCACCTTCTAGGAAGAGATTCTTGATAGAAGCAGATCACTGGGGTCTGGTTCGAAGTTACAACTTTGTCCCTGGCTCCAGACCCTCTTTTCTTTCTTGTCTGTCATGCTGTGGACGCCTCCATCACATACTTCCTACCACCATGAACATCTCCATGCTTATCCCACCATAATGGACTAAAATCAAGAGCCAAAGTACACCTTTCTGAACTTGTTCACAGCAGGTATTTTGGTCAAGAAACAAATGCAGTAATTGTGTGACAACAGAAATGCAGCAGGAAAGATGACGCTGAATAGCAGGCTTAGGTGATTCTATTTTAGATTAAGTCTGAGATGCTTATATGACAGTCAGGAGGTGGTAAGGAGGCAATGGGGTGCACAGGTATGAAGAAGGGGTTTAGGAATAGAAGCTAATTTGACATGTGCCAGAATGTGGGGATCACAAATGTGCCATGAGGCCAGAAAAGAGATCCAGGGAGAAGCAAACTAAGAAAGAGGACTAAAGAATGAATGTTTGCCCTTGAAATGCATCTAGAAAAGAGAAGAGTTGTCAAATACAGACATGGACAACTATGTGTGGTAAAAGGAATATTCTAGAAGGTTCTCTCAGAAAAGAATTCAAAGAGTTTATCTTCCAAGTGGAGCAGAAAGTTTGGCTGAGAAACTGAAAATAGGATATGAGCTAAAATAAAATAAAATAAGAGTTTTAAAAAACTATGCAAGAAAGCTTTTCCTGATGGCAGACCTAAGTTTGACCAAAGAAGTAGAGATGTGGAAGCAGTGGAAAATGATGGGTAGTTAAGGTGGCAGCATTTGTGAGCTGAGAGTATTTTATTTCTAACGGATGAAGAAACCACCAAAGCAGAATTACCAACATCACCATTCCCAGCTTCTCGACATGCAGTCAAGAGAACTGGAAAGAAACAATGACTGGAAGAGAGAGCTGGAGACCTGTGTCCACAGCAGCGTTCCTCACTCACAGTAGCCAGAGAGGGAAAGCCATCGAAGCAAGCATCCAATCAGCGGATGGAGAAACAAAAAAGTGGTTCAAGCAGGAGAGCGGCACCCAGTGTTAGAAAGGAAGGACATTCTGATGCTTGCCAAGACATGAGCAAACCTTGCTAAGTGGATAAAACAGTCACAGGAAGGCAAATGCCTCCTGACTCCACCGACACGAGATCCCCAGAGACAGAAGGTAAATGAGGGTGATGGTTGGTCTTGACCCTTGATTTGATCAGATCAAAAAATGAAGGAGACTCATGAGCAAAGCTCTCTGTAAGGGGGAAATGACATCATTCGTGAAGATTCTGGGGTAATGAATCATTAATCTCTTGGTTTATTCATAATATAATGGCTTTCTTGGGAGGTAGTAAAAAGGAGGAGGTAGGACCTAATTGGAGATCGGAGGTCATTGAGGGGTCACCTCTGAGGACTACATCTTGCCTTTCTGCTTCATAGCAACCATGAGATAAAGAGAATCCATACCACTGGCTCCCACAGCCATGTTGTTCTGCCTCACAACAGGTCCAAAAACATGGAGTCAACTGACTGCAGAGGAACCCTCTGAAACTAGACGCTAAAGTAAGTCTTCCCCAACTAGGCTGTTTCTGTCAGGTGTTATCAAAGGACAGAGAGAAGAAACTAACACAAGTGGTGATTGCTGAGGTCTGGGAACAGGGGAAACAGTGTGATCAAAGCGCTGAGTTTCAGTATGGAATGAAAATTCTAGAACTGGATGGCAATGGTTATACAACAAAACCACTGAAGTGAATATTCTAAATTGTTCAAATATACATTAGGTTTGTTATAATTTTTTCCAGTGGGGGCTGGGTAGAAGGCTCAGTAGTAAAGAGAGTAGTAAAGAGAGCTTGGTTCTGTTTCCCGGAATCCATGTACATATGCAACCACCACATTGATAGCAGAGACAGTGCTATTCCCAAGGGGTCCCTGACCAGCTGGCCTAGCCAAAATGGTGAACTTCCTAGTTAGGTGGAAGACCCTGTTCCAAGGTAGTAAGGTGGAAAACACCCAACATCTTAGCTCTGACCTCCACATGAGAGCACACAAGTACATGCACACACTGCTCATGTGTATGCACATGCACAAACACACAAAAACACATACACAAATGCACACACACATTGCACACACACACACCTTTTTTCATTTGAGGAGCTGAGCATGCCAATGTATACCTGTAATATCAATACTCAGGATACTGAGTAGAAAGCTTGAGTTCGAGGGCATCAAGCCTGAGCCACATAGTAAGACCCTAAGAGCCTAGCTCCAAAGGTTGACTAAAGAAGAAAAAAGCTACCTGCAGTGTCTCCTGACTTGGCTACTATTGCTATAATTATATAAGATGCCACTCACCCAGCATGGGAAGAGAGGGCGGAGGGAGCACACAAAACACTGTATTTGTGACTTCCTGTCAGTTTATAATTATTTCCCCAAAATTCTAAGGCAACTCCTAAGAATATCAATTACGACCAAAAACAAAAAATCTGGCTCAGCTAACAGAGAGCTGTCAGACCTTCTGGGATTCAGCGCTCCCCTCCCCCCACCCCCTACCTCTACCCCGCCTCCATGGATGCCAACTCCCACTTTCCTAGCTTGGGTCTAAGCACATTTCTAACTTTGTCCCAAAGTCTGCATTTGAAATGTGTTTTGTTCCTGTCATCTTCACTGCTTACAGTTTAGAAAGAACACTCCCATTCAAGCACACACCCAGCATAAACACACAGCTCCAAGGCAGCTAGACAGCCTGGCAAGGGTTATTTTTAGGCTTGGAAACATAAGCAAAGAGACACCTGCTGGAGGGGCCTTTGGTGGGTTTGACTTCCCTGTGTAAGAAGGCACTAAGATTCAGAGAAATCTGGTCATTGGGTCCATCTCATTAACTTCCAGGTTTTCTAGTTTTGTTTTGTTTGCTGTGGAGGGAAAGAGGCCATGAGGGTGTAGGTGCTTGTGGAGGCCAGAGTGAGAGCTCTTGCCTAGCTCACTGATTCATCTAGACTAACCCAGCAGACCCCAGACATCCTCCTGCCTCTGTCACTGCCTCCCTAGCACTGGGATTGCAGCTGTGTGATGCCACACCCAGATCTTAAGATAGGTGTGAGGGATCTGAACTCAGGTCTCCGCGCTTGCACAGTAAGCCCTTGGCTGATTGTGCCATCTCCCCTGGGCCCTTACTTTGCTTTGGGGGATAGGCTCTCAGTTTGTAGGCCAGGATGGCCCAGAACTCACAATCCTCCTGTCTCAGTCTCCTGAGTGCTGAGATTAAAAGGCATGTATTACCTCTCCCAGGCCTCACTAAGTACTGACATGTTCTTAATGTCTGTATTGTTGCCTGTCTCCTAAAGAACCTCAGTAGACTTGGATCGCTGGAGTACTTTCTAAACAGAGACCAAGCTAGCTTTCGTGGACCGTGAAGCCGCCTGAATCCACAGGCTGCTTCCGCTGAAGCTTCCTTCAGCCGCAGCCATGCCTGAAACTTCAGAACACTTGGAAGTCATCTGTCTGGAGGCAAGTGACACAGAACAGCTGGCTTCCTCAGGAACAAGTCAAAACAAGGCTTAGCTGTTAGATGTGGCCAGCTCCAGGGGCCTCATTCACAGAGAGGGGGCAGAGGGCCTTTGGAGATCAAAGACAAAGGGCCAGAGGAACAATCACAAAAACTCAGCCAAAGGTCAAATGAGCTGAGGACGGAATGCTTTCAGAGCTCAGCAATTGTTCTCCCTAAAGTGAAGGTGAAGTCATTCCAAGCAGATTACCCAGCATCCACAACTAAGAGTGCCTAATAAAAATATCTTGGATCAATAAAATTCTTACAGATTGCTAGCTGTTAAAATAAAATTACCTATTGTCCCCTCTAATTAGGGATCAGAGATATTAAGACAGAAGAGGGTTTGTTCTGTCACGTATTGATTTATAACAAACTGCATCAGCTGAGAGACGGAGCTCACGAATGCTTCTTCAACTACAAGCCGTCAGTCAGCTCTCCCAAGACATATTGTGAAATGGGAAATAAGTGACTTTTTAAATGACATATTGTAGTCTTCTAACACCCGACGGTTGCTAGGGCTCAAGGCCTTGGCATTCACAATTCTTGTCATTTTTATTTACATGACAAAATAGAAATTGTTCTTTCTCCATGTTATCTTTTTTCCTCCCCTGCACAAAATTAACACTCAGTAATTCTTTCGGCAGGTGTCTGCATCACATCAATTCATAGCAGCTCACAGGCTGGGTGGGGCAGCATTGTTAGACCACCCATCAATGCTTTGCCCAAATGGAAATAAATCTGTTTTCCTTTAAAAAAAAAAAACATAACAAAGCAGGACTGGAGAAATGCCTCAGCAGTTAAGAACATATACTGCTTTTGCAGAGGACCTGAGTTCTGTTCCCAGCACCCACATCAGGTGGTTCACAACCACCTGCAACTCCAGTTCCTTGGGATCTAATCCCCTCTTCTAGCCTCTGTGGGCATTCAAGTTCAAGCATGTGGCACGCACGTTGCGCACGCACACAAACTCACAGAGATACATATAAATTTTGAAGTGTTTATTTAATAAAATCTTCCCTATAGTAGTCTGATTTTCTTGGGATACAAAACAAAATTGAAATCAGGTACAGTACTAGGTGGCCTCATATTGTGTAACAAAAACCTCAGAACAACTGGGAGAAAGCTGGATAAATATTTCCACATTTTCAAGAAAGAACCATTTCAAGAAAGAATGACTGTCTGGAGTCATCAGGTAGCAATGTCTAGGTGTGTATCTAAATAGTGGTACTGTTTTCTAAGAACTTAGAGACATATCCAAGGTTTCCAAGATGATGAGAGTATGGGGTTTTACCTTTGAAATGAAGACTGGGTGCCTGTGAGAGCCTGTGAGATGTCTCAGAGAGTAGAGATACTTGCTGGTAAGCTTGATGACCCAAGTTCAATCCCTGGGACCCACACAGTGGAAGGAGGGAATCAGCTCCTGCAAGTTGTCTTCTGATCACACCCATATGTGATCTCTCTCTGTGTCTCTCTCTCTATCTCTCTCTCTGTCTCTCTCTCTCTCTCTCTCACACACACACAATGTTTTATGATAACGATGATGTAGATGGAAGGGCACTTGCATGAGGCTCTGGAGTTCATCTTGCCTAGTTGTGCATGAATTTCATCTCCAACACCATTTTTAGAAAGAAAAAAAGAAAGACCTAACGGTTTCTCCTAGAATAATCAGCCATTCAAAAGACTTCATAACTCCATGGTGGTGGCTGAGGAACTAACACACCAAGCATCTCTGGTGTTGGTTTGGCCAACTCAAGTTACCAAGCAAAAGGAAGTCTCTGGTTCCTTTAACAATATAGGAAACTCCAGGCTAGAACATGTTTGACTCAAAGTTCCCTTCCATGGCCTTAGCAGTTAGTGCCATTTTATCAGAACTAAATCTCAAAACACTTGTTCCTAAAACAGATTAAAACTACCCCGAAATGCTCTTCAGGGTAAATATCTTTTGTTCCCTGGATAACATTGGACACTTTTAAGAATTCTGATAATCCAAGTCTCTTAGCTAGAATCGCCCGGGTTGGCTATCTCCACAACCTGGTTTCATATCAGTTTGCCCTGGTAAGATGGCAAACACAGTACATTTCGCTTCTTTTTAACAGGCACGTTGTAACTTTGATCTACTGTGAGGATTCTCAACAGTTTGCTCTTCATGAAAGATAAAAAAGTGCCAAGCAATGGTCATTTGAGGAGGTGGAAGTCTTTCCTCTAGGGTCTGCTCACTTGCTGCTGATCCCTGGGCAAACAGATACTGAGATCCTGTCCTACCCCTCCCCCAAGTCCCAGCCACCAACCCTTCCACCTGAGTCACCCAGCTCCTGCCAACCTTCCTGGAAGAACCCATCTGAGAGATTCCAGAACCAAGAAACTCTGTAGTGTTGCTCCCCTAAATGTGAGGGCTACTCTTTAGTCTTTCCTTCCATCGTGTGGATCCTGTACCCCGAAGAGAGAGAATTGACAAGCTTTTCTAGGACCTCTGCACATGTACTACGGCACATGTGTACATACAGACATCACACACATATATAGACACACAGAGAGACAGACACATACGCATATACAGACACATACAAACATCAGACACAACACACAGAGAGACATACATACAGACATCACACACACAGACAGACACATACACACATACAGACGCATATACAGCCACATACAAACATCAGACACAACACACACAGAGAAACATATATACAGACACACAATAAAATAAATAAATAAATGAAAAAAATGTCCTTTGAAAGAAAGAAAAAAAAGGAAGAAAGACAGGAGTGAGGAAAAGCAGTAATTTCTCCTTTATCCCTGTCCATTCAAGACATAGGAACTAATCAGACATCCCAGGGCTATGGTACAACCCCTGTCGGCCTGATTATCACACCATAACAAGCAGCTTCTGAGTCAGCTAAGCTACGAACTCTGTCCTGAGTCCGCGTGTTACCTATTCTGAGCATTGCCACAGTGAGTCCTACATTGTGGGTCCACGTGTTCACATTCTGAGTTCTGCCACAGTGAGACCCTTCTTCTGGGTTTCCACTATCAAATTTCTTGTTTCTTCTTTGCTTTATTTTTATCAACTTCACATGGTTGTGAAAAGAGAAGCTCGTCCCAGAATAAAATATGTTTCATTTTCCTTTCATGAGCTTGCTCCCTGGCATGCATGCTAGCATATCTCCCAGTTTTAGATTGACATCTGAAAGATGGGAGGGCCCTCTCTGTCAGGGTTCAGAAACTGCACATAGAGAAACAGAGGGCTCTAGGTGGAGAAGCCGCACCTCCAGGCTGCCTGTGAACTCTACTAGTCCAGACCAGGGCTGTGTTCCTGGACCCTGCTTCCCAGGCAGTTCTTCCCCCAGCAGGATGAGATGTTCTGAGCTCCAGTCAGCACACCCACACTGAGTTAACACCATCGTGGCTGACATTCCTCCGTTCACGCTGGGAAATGGGCTTAGAGTTTTCAGAAGACAAAATTAGGACAAATATAGTTTAAACATCTTAACTGGCTTTGGGAGTCTAGACCCAAGCAACACCTTATTCTATAAAACAGAATGAGGGATGGGGAGAAAACTCCAGCAATAACCTGTTCATTCCATCCCAACACCCCCATTTTAAAACCAGGCCAGCAGCTCCTACTTGGATGACAAACTGATCCCAAGGGTTTGTGAGCAGCCAGTCCAGTCTAATGGATGAACTTCAGGCTCAGAGAGAGACCCTGTCTCAAAAATACTTGATGATGGTGAGGAGGAGGATGTTGATGATGGTGATAATGATGATGAAGAAGAAAGGAGGGGTTGGAGGAGGAGGATTGTCCTGATCGAGAAAAGAGCTAAGAAAAACAGAACAAAAAAGCAGATTGGTTCTTTCAAAGTTTTTGTCCTTGCAAGGCAGGGACAGAGAAACAGATCAATAGAAAATGACTGCTTGGTTGACATTGGATTACCTTTCCATAAGGATTAAGAGAGAGAGAAGTTCATCATCACACTGGCCTATTTGGGAACTTGGCCATTATCCCCCACTCTCCTGACTTCTCACAGGGGCAGATGAACAGTTTCAGTTTGGACATTTAGCATGAATGATTCCATTTGGGGTTGGTCTGTTAGGTGTTGCAGAGTATTTGTTTACTGTGCAAAAATGTGCTGCATTTGTTTAACTATGTAAAGATGTGTTGCTGTTTTACCTTTCCTAGTCTAATAAAAAGTTGAACGGCCAATAGCAAAGGAAGAGGTCTAGGCAGGACTTCCTGGAAGGGAGAGAAAGTAGGAGGGATTTAGGCTTGGGAAAGAAAGAAAAGGGACACCAGGGGCCAGACAGACAGACATGGAGGAAGCAGGAAAGTAGGACATACAGAATGAAAGAAAGGCAAAGAAAGCCCCAAGGCAAAATGCAGATGAATAGAAACAAGTTAAATTAAAAGAGCTAGTGGAACAAGCCTAAGCTAAGGCTGAGCATTCATAATAATAAGTCTCCGTGTCTTTATTTGGGAGCTAGCTGATAGTCCAAAGAAAATTCCGGGGCTGGAGAGATGGCTCAGCGGTTAAGAGTACTGACTGTTCTTCCAGAGGACCTGAGTTCAATTCCCAGCAACTTCATGGTGGCTCACAACCATCTGTAATGAGATCTGGCGCCCTCTTCTGGCCTGCAGGCATACATGGAGAATGTTGTATACATAATACATAAATAAATAAAATCTTTAAAAAAAAAAAAGAAAGAAAGAAAATTCCAACTCCAGTTTGGCCTAGCAGAAGTTCAGACAAAGTATTGGCTTTCTGTAAATGATACAACTGTATGTATGTACTGGGGGGTGGGGATAGAGACTGGCTGTCCAGGAACTCACCACGTAAACCAACTGTGTAAACCTCACAAAGATACACCTGTCTCAGCCAGCCAAGCGCTGGAGTTAACGTATGCCGTGCTAAGCCTCAGGTCAGACACATTTACATCCCGAGTCTGATATGAGAGATAATGTGCAATAGAGCATTTGACATTTGTCTCTCTGAGTTGGACTTGTTTCTCTTAATATGATGATCTTCAGTTTCCTGAAAACGACGGCTGACTAGAAATCTACTGTGTATAAAAGCCACTTTTTCTCTACAGACCAGCGATTCCACTTGTCTTGTATATTCCAGTCCTTGAATTGACCTATGTCTCAGCGAAGCCATGGCCTGTTGGATTGGCTGAAGGATACAGAATTTGAGCAGAGAGGAAAGGGGGCTCAGGGGCACCAATCCTACAGGCAGGCAGGTTCATAATGAGAAGGGATTCAGAGTATTTGAACATAGTAAATGGGTAAAGGACTGGATTATGTTCAAGCCAGGACTAGACAAAGAGCAGACTTGTCCAAGCACCTTTATCTATGGAAGCTGTAAACCAAATCACAGGCAGAGTGGCAACCAGAATGCTAAGCAAAGGCGGAACAGGATGGAAATAACGGAGAGAAAAGAGCAGTAAACCCTGACTTATCCCTGTCTGGGGAACACTCTCAGGCACGCTCCTCTTAGTGTCAGGGTTTTGAGAGTGTTTCTTATCTTTGAAGAGCCTCAAAGTCCTGTAACCCTTGCTTTTCAACCTTGAACACCTTAAGGATAGATGATCAGGGGGCCCGATAAGAACGCTGCATGGCTACACTCTGGTGCAACCATGTTTGGAGCCTGCTACAGGGAAATGTCTAGAGAGTAAGATTGAAATCTCTGTAGTCATTCATTCAAGATGATCAACCTGGGGCTGGGAGTGTAGCCCAGTGGTTGGAGGGTGTGCATAATGAGCAGGAGGCCCTAGACTGGTTCCATAGCACCACAATTTAGAGAGAGATTCTCAGGCTGTATTGAAAAGGAGGATCAAGCAGGATCTGTCCCCTTTTGTCTGGTGCGCTCCTGAGCTATTTGTTGTCATTAACTAACAATGTATACTGTGTCTGCACAGCTGCCGTGAACAAAAGTTCTGGGAAAGAGGCTGCACCTGCCGTGGCTGATGACCAATTAGAGCTCCGGCCTTTGTGAAGCGTTGAAAGGTTCCAGGTCCAGAGCCTAATTCCCAGTTATCTTGGGCTATCTTCAGCCTCTTGAAATGGCCACTTACTGTCCACCTCCATATGAAACCAAACATCCTTGTGATTCTTAAGCAGATTCTTCGGAATGTATAAATAGACCCTGATTCCACCCCCTCAAAAGCAAAAAATGTCATCAGAGAGCACTAGAGGAGGCCCAGAGCTCCGCTGCTCCCTTCCTATCTGGTATACTCACCAATGTATTTGAAAAGTGTCTTGATTTATGGCTTCCTTTGTTCTGTTACTATAAAAACTTCATGAAATTGTTACCACGTTAAGCCATAGAATTTGGGGTAAACTAAATCTGTGTCTCAGGGCTGTGGTCACTTATATTTGGCTCCAGAGTAAACTCTCTTATCCTGTCTATGGTGAGAGCTGGATTTTGTTTATTAGTTTGTTTTTATTTTTGTTTACAGTAGCAATGTCAATAGCAGCCATGCCAAACACTTCACATCCATCTCTCCTTAGCCACTCATGGCAAGTGTGTGGGGCGGGTGTCATTGCCTCCTTCCTATGGGACAGAACTTCTGCAGATTATCAGTGTATGTGTGCCCTAGTCCACCTTGTCCCCCACCATCCAGCAGCAATGAGGACATGCCACATTCATTGCCTTCAGCCTGAGGATCATGCAGTAGAAATACAGACAGACGAGCCTGTTTCCTTAGACAATACCAGCAATCTCAGTGTTTGGGAAGCTGAGGTAGGAATATTGGGAGAGGAGTTAATGTAGGCTACAGAAGACTGGGAGAGTCACAATCAATCAATCAATCAATCAATCTATTCTCAACTCTATACTACTTAAAGAAAAGGAAGGGAAAAAGGGAGGGAGGAATGAAGAGAAAGAAAGAGGGAAGAAGGGAGGGAAGGAGGGAGAGAGGGAGGGGAGAGGGAGGAAGGGATGGAGGGAAGGAGGGAGAGAGGGAGGGGAGAGGGAGGAAGGGACGGAGGGAAGGAGGGAGAGAGGAAAGGAAGGGAAGAACTTGGAAGAAGCTATGGTTTGAATCTGGACAGGTTCGTGTCTTGAACATTTGGTCCCCTGCTGGTAGTGTTATAAGCAGAGGCTGTGGAACCTTAAAAAGGTTGATCCTAGATGGCAGAAGTAGGTCACTGGGGGTGGGTTTTTGAAGGTTAGTGTTGACTGAGGTTTCTGTCCCTCCCAGCCCTGCCCATTCAGTCCCAAAGAAATGCAGAGAGGCCTACATTAATTATAAAATTGGTTGGCGGGGCTGAGAGATGGCTCAGAGGTTAAGAGCACTGACTGTACTTCCAGATGGTCCTGAGTTCAATTCCCAGCAACCACATGGTGGCTCACAACCATCTATAATGAGATCTGGTGCCCTCTTCTGGCCTGCAGGGATACATGCAGGCAGATGCTGTATACATACATAATTAATAAATAAATCTTTTAAAAAAACAAAATAAAATAAAATTGGTTGGCTTATTAGCTCAGGTTTCTTACTAACTAACTTTTACATCTTGAATTAACCCATAATTCTTGTCTGTGTTAGCCATGTGGCTTGGTACCTTTAATCAGTGAGGCATTCTCATCTTGCATCCTCTGCATCTGGGTGACAACAACAGACTGAGCCTTTCCTCTTTCCAGAATTATCCTGTTCTAGTTGACCCACCTATACTTCCTGCCTGGCTACTGGCCAATCAGCATTTTATTAAGCCAATACAAGTGACAAATCTTTACAGGGTACAAGACCATTGTCCCACCGTAGGTTAGAGCCTGTCTCTGGTGTCCTGTGTCTACTGTGATGTGTAGTACCTGCATCTTAAGCTCCCAATGTCATCAGTGCTACCATGTCTTCCCCACCATGGTGGACTTAAATCCTTGGGAACCTCAAGTCCAAATACACCTTTCTTCAGTTGTTTCTATCAGCTATTTTGACCACAGTGGCACAAAAATAACTAAGAAAAGGGGGGGAAAGAGTGCCTTTATTAAGATGTGGGTTTTCTCTTCAGAAGCAATGAGTCTTTTGCTGTGTCATTAAAGTGTCATAAATTTTATCTCTCAAGTCATGTGTCTGGAGATGGACAACACATCAGCCTGCAGAGCTAGTACCTTTCAGAGACATGGGTTCTACCCGATATTTCTGATATCCTTTGGGTTTTGTTTTGTTGTTGTTTTGTTTGTTTGTTTCAAGATAGGGTTTCTCTGTGTACTCCTGACTATCCTGAAACTCACTCTGTAGGCCAGGCTAACCACAAACTCAGAGATCCGCCTGCCTCTGCCTACTGAGTGCTGGGATCAAAGGTGTGCACCACCACTGCCTAGCTTGATATCCTTGTTTTTAACTGTAGTTAAACAGCTAGATCATAGATTAATTTATCTTTCTTGGCTTCAGTTACTGAACAAGCAGTTTCATCTGTCCTACAGATTTATTTTCACCAAGAAATTTCTAATTTCAACAAAAAGCATTTTCCAACCTAAAAATGTTGACAGGAACAAAAAAGACAAGACACATCCTGTAACAGAAACCCAGAGCAATGCCCCAAGCCAAATTCTACACAAGACGTGGGAAGTTGAAAAATGCTAGTTCCCTGCCATTGAGCTTCTTTTTCTTTCCATTGAGACAGAGCTCTATGCCGATGTGACTGAAGACCCAGTGGGCTCTTTGTGGTGGCTCTGAGTCCCTTCATAGTGAAACCAGCATTCCCTGAAGTATTGGCATCCAGCTACTGAGACGTCTTCATTGCCTCAGTAGACATGCAAGGGGGGAATGTGTAATTGTAATTTTCAATTAAAAGAATTACTATAAAAACCTTCTGTCTGGGGCTGGGTAAATGACTCAGCAGGTAAGAGTGGTGGTTAGATTTCCAGTCTCTAGAACACACGTAGAAAGCCACACATGCCTATAATCCCAGTGTTGGGCAGAGTGGGGAGAAAAGGATTGCTGGGGCTTGCTGATCACAAGCCTAGCTCCAGGTCCAGTGAGAGACTTGTGTCAAGAGAATAACGCATAGAGTAGTAGAGCAAGACACACGACATTCATCTGGCCTGGGAGCATGCAAATATCACATATACCACACACACACATAGACACACACAAAAACCACACACATACACATACACTAATATATCACACACACATATACACACATACACACACATACATACACACTATACACACATACATACACACTATACACACACATACACACACTAATATACCACACACACATACATACTATACACACACATACACACACTAATATACCACACATACATACACACTATACACACACATACACACACTAATGTACCACACACACATATACATACATACACAACATACACACATGCATACACACTTTACATACACACACCTACACAGCACACACACACATGATGGAGGAGTGTCTATGTGTTACTTTCATTGGTTAATAAAGAAACTGCCTTGGCCCTTTAATAGGACAGATAATTAGGTAGGCGGAGTAGACAGAACAGAATTCTGGGAGAAAGAAGGCAGATGCTTCAGGCAGTTGCCATAGTCAGACGCCATAGCTCTCCTCTCCAAGATGGACACAGGCTAAGATCCTTCCTGGTAAGCCACCCCTCGTGGTGCCACACAGATTACTAAATATGGGTTAAAGCAAGATGTTAGAATTAGCCAATAAGAGGCTGAAACTAATGGGCCAGGCAGTGTTTAAATGAATACAGTTTCTGTGTAATTGTTTAGGTAAAGCTAGCCGGGTGGAGGGACGCAGCCCCGCCGTTCCATCTACACACACACACACACACACACACACACACACATACACACACATATATAGACAGTGAGAGAACTGACAGTCAGAGAAGGATAGATAATGCATTTTTTATTTATTTTTTAAATTAGTCCCAGTGCTTTGATTTATTGCTTCTTACAATGGAAACTCTTTGTCAGCACAACCTTGCTCAATTCTTTTTTTTTTAACTTATTTATTAAAAATTTCCACCTCCTCCCATTTTCCTCCCCTTCCCCCCACTCCCCATCCTCCTCCCTCTCCAGTCTAAAGAGCAGCCAGGGTTCCCTGCCCTGTGGGAAGTCCAAGGTCCTCCCCCCTCCATCCAGGTCTAAGAAGGTAAGCATCCAAACAGACTAGGCTCCCAAAAAGCCAGTACATGCAGCAGAATCAAAACCCAGTGCATGTCATTGTCCTTGGCTTCTCAGCAGCCCTCATTGTCAGCCACATTCAGAGAGTCCGGTTTCATCACATACTCCATCAGTCCCAGTCCAGCTGGCCTTGTTGAGTTCCCATTAGATCAGCCCCACAGTCTCAGTTGGTGGATGCACCTCTCTTAGTCCTGACTTCCCTGCTCATGTTCTCCCTCCTTCTGCTCCTTAATTGGACCTTGGGAACTCAGTCCAGTGCTCCAATGTGGGTCTCTGTCTCTATCTCCATCCATCCCAGATGAAGGTTCTATGGTAATATGCAAGATATTCATCAGTGTGGCTATAGGATAAGGCCAGTTCAGACACCCTCTCCTCAGCTGCCCAAGGAACAAGCTGGAGACATCTCCTTGGACACCAGGGAACCCCTCTAGAGTCAAGTCTCTTGCCAACCCTAAAATGGCTCCCTTAATTATCTACTTCCCTGCTCCCATATCCACCCTTCCTCCATCCCAACCATCCCATTTCCCCAAGCTGTCCCCATCCTCCCCTTCTCCCTTCTCTCTCCCCATCTCCCCTTATCCCCACCTCCATCCCCACCCCCGTGCTCCCAACTTTTGCCTGGCAATCTTGTCTACTTCCATATCCAGGAGGATAACTATATGCTTTTCTTTGGGTTCACCTTCTTATTTAGCTTCTTTATGATCACGACTTATAGGCTCAATGTTCTTTATTTGTGGCTAGAATCCACTTATGAATGAGTACATACCATATTCATCTTTTTTAGTCTGAGTTACCGCACTCAGGATAGTGTTTTTTAAATCATTAATCCTAGCCCAGCATGGTGACATACACCTTTAATCCCAGGACCAAAGGCACAGGCAGGTGGATCTCTGAGTTCTGAGTTGAAGGACAGTCTGGTCTACAGAACAAGTTCCAGGTCAACTAGGGCTACACAGAGAAACCCTATCTCCAAAAAAATTAAAATAATAAATAATAAAATAAATAAAATCATTAATCCTCTATCATTCACTTTCTATCCTTCCTCAGTTAATGTCACAAATATCACCTCCTCAATCTTATATTCATTTTTATACTCAAATTTGCTTCTGCTGTTATATATGGATTTCTCAACATTTTACAGTTCTATTGTCTTCTGTTATGATGTATAAGATGGAGCTCTTACCTGTCACCAGCTTCATTTTCCCACTCCCCAAGCACTCCAAATCATTTTAACATGTTTTGATTAAGTTAATATTTTATATTTCTCCTTTTTTGCTTCTACAGTCCACACAGTGAGCTATCCCCTCAGATCTTCTGCCTTTTGTTTTGAGAAGATCCCCTACATGCCCAGGTTGACCTCTCTGCAGCCCAGCCCAGGGAAGGCCTTGAACTTATAATCCTCCTGCTTCAACCTGCTAAACAGACAGGGCTCTCTCAGCAAGTCCGGCTCTACTTGTACATTTTTGAGTGTAGAAATAGTGTTCTGTCTCAACACCAAGTAGTGTCTTGTGGTTGCATTTCTTTTCTTAAATACTTACTCATCTCTGTTGACAAAGATTATGTGTTTTTCCTACCTAGAAGAATATGGTCTCAATATAGCAATAAAGATCGGCCATCAAAAAGGGAAGTCAGTTTTGGCACTCCTGGGTTTGTGGTCTGGATGTTTGTATCCACCGTACCTATTTTAGAATTTTTTTTAAAACGTGAGGTTTTAAGAAAATAATTACCTTGCCTAAATTCACACAGCTGTTAAGCGGCAGGTCTAAGAATATGGTTGAGGGCCTATATTCTTCATAACTGTGTTTCCCATGGACAGCATACCAGCACCCAGAATAATTTTCCAAGGAGCCAATCTCCTGCTACAGACCCTGAGTACCTTTGAACCAGTAGTTCTCAAACTTCAGTTGGCATAAGCTTTTTAAGAAAGTTGCCTGTGCCCTATCCCCACATCTCCCAATTAATTCCTTAGGATGGAACAAGTTCAGAGTCAAAGGTTGAGTGCAGTGTAGGCTGCTGGTCAAGAACTCTTCTTTGAGGACCACTCGACTCATCAAACAAACATTCCAGCAGTCAGGCACTCTCTCCACTTGATCAGAGTCTTTGCATCCTGACGGCGGAGTGTGAAACCATGACTGGACCCATCTCACGCCATTCATTTCTCCGAAGGTCTTGACTCAGCAGTGCAAAACTGAAGGAGAAAGAGAGAGATTGTTCCACCCTGTGCAGAGTTTAGATTTTAATTTGAGAATGGGATGAGAAAGTTGGAAAACCCTATTCTAACCCAGTGCCTGAATATCAGTAGCATCATGAATATATCATAAAGTTGCCAGTTGCTTCAGGAAAGCTCTCACACAATCCTAGTATAATGGGGGTGCTGGTCATCATCTAGGGGTTCACTGAGCTCACTCCCTGGCATGGATGAAGAGCTAAACATCCATGAAGACACAGAAGGGAAAGTGTCAGCTTTGTCCCTGGGGGATGAGAGAGGCCCAAGGCTTAAAATCTGCAAACAGAAGCTGGCTTGGGTACTTCATAGGGCCCCTGGGTCCTCCCCTCCCCTCAATGGTTCTGTTTACAAACACACACACACACACACACACACACACACCACACACACACACACTGTGCCTGAGCTTGGAGAGCCCTCTTCTCACAAGTATCTTCTGGGAACAAGAAGCCACCTTCTCAAGGGAGCCTGCTCTCCTCTCCTTCTCTACCTATGTGGCTAACTCTCCCTCAATAGGCCCCATCAGGGACATCAGACAAAAGTTCTGGGGTCTGGAAGGTGACCATTGATTTATAAAGGGCCCTCTGTAAAACCAAGGCACAAACTGGCAAAGAGAATTGTCACCTCATGCAGGGAAAAAGTGGCTGATAGGGAAAGGGGCCCCTCACCAGCCTTCTCCCACTGTTCAGTAGAACTAAACGGACAAACTTGGTGCTAAAAGTTTCCTATTACAGGAACTGGTTAAAAGGAAATGCAATTTACCCTTGTATTTACTGACACTTCCTAATGCCTAAACTCTGTGTTAGGAGTTATCTTCTGATAACAGAGCCATCCTGACAGAGAAGAAAAGAATCAAGAGGAACAAGAAAGAGGGAAATAAAAGTTAAATATTAACAGGCTTTCTCTATAAAAAGACCTAAATGTAAATATTTTAAAATATTTTTAGATTTTTAAAAATTATTTGTCCTTTATTTTATGTATATCGCTGTTTAGCCTGCATCTATGTCTGTGTGAGGGTATTGATCCCCTGGAGCTGGAGTTACAGAAAGTTTTGAGTTGCCATGTGGATGCTGGGAATTGAGTCCAGGTCCTCTGGAAGAGCTGCCAGTGCTCTTAACCATTAAGCCATGTCTCTAGTATGCACACACCTTTTAAAAGACTTTCTGAAATCTTGTTTTGTATGCATGAGTGTTCCACCTGCTTCTATATACATATATGCATGTGTGATGGCTACAGAGGGCACTGGATTCCCTGGAACTGGAGTTAGGGATGTTGTAAGCAATCATGTGGGTGCCCGGAATTGAACCCTTGTCCTCTGCCAGAGCAACAAGTACTCTAAGCCACTGAGCCCTCTCTCCAGATTTCAATATATATGTTTATAATGTACTCATCTTAAAATATATATGTTTAAATGTCACAGATATATAAATGAAAGGTGACTGGAGAAGGGAGGGGATGAGTGCCAGAGATGATAAAGGGGAGGGGGTGAGGTGACCACGACATACACTTACGAGAGTGTCATAATGAAATCCATCATTTCATACACTAAAAAAGGTAACAATGTAGGCCCACATAAAAGTTAGGCAGGTGTGGGAGCCACTAGTAACTTCATCCCTCCAATGGCAGGGGCAGTAGATCCCTGGAGCAGCTGGAGAACTGGACACGCCAGATTGGTGAGACTGGGAGCTTTAGATTCAGCCAGACTTGAGAAAGATGCCTGACATCAGTATCAGGCCTGCACATACATGGTTCACATATGTGGGCATGTAAGCCCAGGCACATGTAAATACATATAGCCCTTACACAGACACATACAACATACACACCAAAAAAAATAGAACATATGACTTTTTTATATTCTGTGTGTTTGAGAGGTAAGGCATATGTTTGCATGGGTATAGATAGGTGTGTGTGTGTGTGTGTGTGTGTGTGTGTGTGTGTGTGTGTGTGTGTGTGCGCACGCGCGTGGTGCTTGCGTGCGTGCGTGCGTGCACATTTGTGTAGGCAAAGATCAATACTGGGCACAATTTCTCACTAAAGTGAGCTCATAATTGGCTATCTCTGCTTGTCTGTGAGATCCAGTAATCTGCCTGTCTCTGCCTCCCCAGCCCCTAGGTTACAGATGTGTGGCTTTTTACATGGGTGCTGGAGATCTGAAGCCAAGTCCTCAGGCTTGCATAACAAGAGCTTGATCCTCTGAGCCACCTCCCCAGGCTTGTAAAGCTTATTTTTATTTATTTATTTTAAAGTACATTGGTGTTTTACCTGCATGTATGTCTGTGTAAAGGTGTTGGATCCCCTGGAACAGGAGTTACAGACAGTTGTAAGCAGTTATGTGGGTGCTGGGAATTGAACTCTGTAAGAGCAACCAGTGCTCTTAACCACTGAACTATCTTTCCAGCCTCATAAAGCTTATTTTTAAATAGTAAAAAAAAAAATGCTTAGATAACAGGTGCTGTGGGAGGAAGCTAACCCTAGGACGACTTATAGACTCCCTGATATCCCAGAGACAGATTTTCCTGCGTCTGCCACATTAGCTCCAGCAGCATGGCTTCTGGCGAATGCCACACCAATGCTGCACACATTACAAAATTCATGTCTCCCATTTCCTATGCTGCTGGTAACTATTGTTCTTCCTTCTGCCACTGTGAATTGGGATGTTCTAGGTATCTGTACAAGTTAATCGAACACTTTTGTGTCTGGCTTCTTACACTTAGCATGTCTTCAAGGTTCTTTGTGTTATAACACATTAGAATGTTTCTCGTTCTTGCCTAAATAGGTGTCTCCCAACAGAAGACACATAAGATCCCAGCAGATCTATAAAAATGCACAAAACCACTAATTATCAAACAAAAGCATATTAAAACCACAATAAAGGATCACCACATACCTCTTAAGATGGTTTTCAGGGGGCTGGAGAGATGTTCAGTAGTTAAGAGCATTGCCTGTTCTTCCAGAGGTCCTGAGTTCAATTCCCAGCAACCACATGGTGGCTCACAACCATCTGTAGTGAGATCTGGCGCCCTCTTCTGGCATGGAGGCATACATGGAGGCAGAATGTTGTATACACATCCATTTAGTGTTGCTTGAAAAAAAAGAAAGAAAGAAATGCAGACTGGTGCTGCCTATATAGAACAGCACAAAGTCTCCACCAAAAATTAATCTCAGGGCTGGGAATGTGGCTCAGTGGGAGAGTGGGTTCAAGTCGCAGCACAGTTAAAACTTTAAAAATTAAGAGTGGGCAAGATGGTTCAGTTAGTAAAGTGCTAGCTACACAAGCCAGCCAACCTGAGTTGACACAAAATGGAAGGAAAGGAGTGACTCTACATAGATGAGTCACACATACACACACACACACACACACACACACACACCACATACACTGTTACCAGGGTACTACTCTGTCCCTTTAAGAGACAATCCCTCCACTCCCAGCCCCCTCCCACACCCACTGAAGCCTGCATGCACCACTCTCTCTCTCTCTCTCTCTCTCTCTCTCTCTCTCTCTGAAGAGATGACTGCTGCCTCTCTCTCTCTTCTACCCCATCCTTCCTCACTCTCTTCCTCTCTCTCTCCCTCTCCCCCTTCTCCCTTTCCCTTCCTTAACCCACTAAATAAACGCTTTCAGTAACACAGAGGACTAAATTCTAGACACCGGCCTACAGCATGGTTACTATGGGTATTAATAATGTATTATGTTTTCTTGTTTAGGTTTTGTTATTCTGTGCTATTGGTTTTATTTTTGGTTTTGTAGTTTGGAATACTTTTGCTTTATTTTGTTTTGGTTTTGGTGTGTTATTCTGTTTTGTTTTGAAACAGGTTCTCATTATGTATTACTGGTTGTCCTGGAACTTGCTATGTAGAACAGGCTGGCCTCAAACTCACAAAGATCCACCTGCCTCTGCCTCCTGAGTGCTAGGATTAAGGGCATGCATTACCACACCTGATTCTGTACTATATTCTTAAAATTGCCTAGGTAACAGAATTTAAGAATTTTTATCACTGTCAGGTAGTGGTGGCACACTTCTTTAATTCCAGCACTTGGAAGGTAGAGGCAGGCAGATCTCTGAGTTCTGAGTTGAGGTCAGCCTAGCCTACAGAACAAGTTCTAAGACAGTCAGGGCTACACAGAGAAACTCTGTCTTGAAAAACCAAAACAAACAAAGAATTAAAACAAATACCCCAAGAATTCCCTCACTAAAGTAATGAATGCATGTACAAATTAATTTAGCCACTGTAAAATGTATGCATTTTAAAACATGTTGACAATATATATAACTTTTGTTTGTTAAAATTATAAATACTAGGTTTATAAGTATTATAAATAAAAATAAATTTATACTCACTGTGACATCCCACATCAATGAATAATTTTAAAAATGGGTTTGCCTACAGCCCAATCTTAGAGAGGCATTTTCTCAATTGGGGTTCCCTCTCCAGTGATTCTGTGTCAAGCTGACATAAAATTAGCCAGCACCATGGATAATGAGACCCAGCTTTAAGTTATTGTCGTTATATACCCAGAAGAATTGCTGGAGCACGTGGTAATTCTATATTCAATTTTTTTCCCTCCTTTTCCACAGCAGCTGTACCATTTTGCAACGCAATCAGCAATGGACAAGGCTTCCAATTTCTTTTACATCCTCACCAAACCTGTGGTTTTCTATTTACTGAACAATGATAGCCATTCTAAAGGTATCTCACTATTTACACATCGCGTTTGCACATCGCTAACATTTGGGGAAGTTGAGCGTCATTTCATGTCATTATTGACCACTTGTGGGTGTCACAGTGAGTATTAATTGCTGACTTGACAAGATCTAGGATCACCTTAGAGACAGATCTTTGCCATATTTTTAAGGACTTTTCTAGATGAGGTCAATGGAGGTGAAAAGAACCACCCTAGTTGTCCAGCTGAAGAAAAGGGAGACAGTCAAGCTAAGAACCAGCATCCATCCCATCTCCTGACTATAGATGCAATGTGACCAGCTGCCTCAAGCCCCTTGTCACCAGGCTGTCCCCACCAGAATGACCTGTGAGCCAAAATAAACCCTTCCCTCCAGAAGTTTCTGCCACCGCAACAAGAATTGTCTATCTACTCAAGAGCTTTCGCCTGTTTTTCAATTTTATGCTGTTGTGTATTTTAATATAATGTTTGTATTGATTCTTTGAAAATTTCACACATGTATGCAATATATTCCTATCAGTTCACCCCCTACTCCTTCCCCTAATAACTCCCACATGTACGACCCCCCTTTTGTTGTGGACCCCCCTTTTATTGTGGATTTTTAGTTCTTTAATATTCTAGATATTAAGCTCTTAGTAGATATGTGACTTAAAACCATCTTCTCCCACCTGCTAGCAGTATCCTGAGATGGACTAAAGTTTTTAAGTTTGGTGAATTCCAAGCTATCTGATTTGGGGATGGGGAGTATAGCTTGGATGATTGGTATCATATCCACAAATATCACTGTCATGTGTAATCTCATGAAGCCCTTCACTTGTATGTTCTTATGTGAGTTTTATGGTTCTAGTTCTGATGTGTAGGGTTTTGTCCATTTGGATTAATATTGTATGTGGAGATTAGAGTAAAGGTAAGATCTCATTTTACCATTTTATTTAATATATTCTAAATGGAAACTTTAATACTAATTTATCTTTAAGATCTATAACATATTTCCAGTGCTTATTTAAAGCTTCATATTTTTTAAAATCTTTTTGTTTTGTTTTCCTTTTTTTAAGACAGAATCTCAGTATGTAGCTCTGGCTGGCCTGGAACTCACACAGTCTGCCTCCCTCTGCCTTCTGAGAGCTGGGATTAAAGGCTTGTGCAACCGCTACACCTGACTTGTAAAACAGTACTTACTTTAAAAATGCATTCATACTAGTGGCAGTGGCGGCACATGCTCTTAATCTGTACTTGGGAGGCAGAAGCAGACAGATCTCTATGAGTGTGAGACCAGCCTGGTCTATAGAGTGAGTCCAGGACAGCCAAAGCTACACAGAAACCCTGTCTCAGGGTGGCACTGGGAGTGCCGGGGTGCATTCATAGATTTCTCTAGGATCTAACAGAGTTTTCTGTAGGATAGAAATTTTTCCACATTCTCCAACCAGTATCCAATAAATGCTTATAGAGGCCACAGTTCTAGTTCCAGGGGAGCTGGTGTCCTCTTCTGGCCTCTACAGGTACCACATACATGCAGACAAAACATTTACACATAAATTGTTTTGATCTTTTTAAAGTACAGAAATAGAAATAGAAAAAAATAAATGTTACTACTATGACACAGGAATTGCACTTTTAATTTAATTCAAATTCAAATTGAAAAAGCCCTACCATGTTAGGGATTCTAATGCCTAGATTGTGTAAGGTTTCTTTATTCACAGAGTAAAATATTTATGCCACACTCTATCTTATCAGGAGAAAGCCTTTAAGAACCTCAAATTAATACTATATCCTTGGTTTAAGGGTCGAGATAAAAACTACAAGGTAAAAGGTATCTTTCAGTTTCCTGTAGAAGTCCTAATGAAGAATCACACTAGAGAGCCAGATGGCCCTTGCCTGAAAGCCCACTTTTGTTTTATTTCTGCAACCCAGTATTTTATTTGCTAATCAAATTTCAAACTTTTAAAACCTTTTAGAAATACACTATGCTTCTGTTTAAGGAATAATAAGTGTGAAGTTTATCTTTCTCTTCTTTACTGGTGGAGAAGAAACTCAAAGCTAGGAAGACTACATTCCTCTTAAATTTCCTTTTGTTTGTTTAAAGATTTGTTTTTATTTTATTCTGTTTCACCTGTGTGGGTGTATCACATGTGTGCAGTGCCCACAGAGGCCAGAAGAGGGCATCAGAGTTCCTGGAACTGGAGTTACAGATGGTGCTGAGCTCCCTATAAGTGCTGGGGACCTAACTTAAATCCTCTGCAACAGCAACAACTGGTCTTAACCACTGAACCACCATCTCTCCAGTTCTTTAAACCTATTTTTTCTTGTATATTCATTTTTCATTTACCTTTCCCAGTATGTGGCTTTGGAGAATATTTCACCTCAGCTCTGCTGACTTGGCTGTGCTCATTATCTCTGTTTTCTTTTGGAATGGCAGCCAGATTCACAGGGGCATGGCAGTCTGAACTGCAACACCACTGGGGTGCAAATTTGAAGATGTAACTTGCTCATTATCTGTAACAATTTCATTTCCCTCATAGGCCTCCATTCCTTTCTTGAAGACGTGATCAGATTAGGAAAGACTCTTTAACCTATCAATTGCTAGTGACATAGTTTACTGACAGAGCAACTGCTTCACAGGTTCAAGGCCCTGGGTTCAATGCCCAGCACTGTAAATAAACAAACACACTTTGAGTGTCAAGAGATATCTCTGCCTCTTTAGAGTAATCAATTTCAATAATGTCTGTTCCTTCAACATTGTTTAAGATTTCCTTCACATAGGTAGTAGGTTGAAAATATCTCCAAAATTCTATCTAGTACCTGTGAAAGAGATCCTATTTGGAAACAGGGTCTTTACAAGGTCTACGAGACAAGATCTAGATGGTTGTGCACGCGCACGTGCACACACACACACACACACGAGAAAGAGGTTAAATACTAATATCACCATAATCATATTTGAAGATAGAGTCATTGAAAGATCAAGTCAGCAGAAAGACTAGGTAACAAGGAGGATTCATAGGGGATTGCCTGGATCTCCCTAGGAAGAGGAAATAGGGATTTCCTGAGTGGATTGAGGGCACATGCAGATGGGAACATGAGAGATCAGGTTGGTGGAGGACGGGACAGAGAGGGAGAGTACTGAAAGAGACTAATGGAAAGGGGATGCATTTCAGGGTGAGGTAAAATGCTGGAACAAGGGATCTCCCAGGAATCTACAAGGGTGACCTCGGGCTAAGACCCTAGCAATCGCTGATGCGTCACTTGAACTGTCCCTCTGCTGTAATCAGGCTCGTGCCTAGCCCAGTTGTCATCAGAGAGGTGAGTAATCCAGCAGCTGATGGAAACAGATGCAGACCCACAACCAAACATTAGGCAGAGTTCAGGGAATCCTGCAGAAGAGGGGGAGAGGGAACTGTGGGAACTAGAGGAGTCTACCATGGCAATATTCATGGAAGGCTCACAGAGTCAGCTGACCTGGGCTCATAGGGGCTCACCGAGACCACACTGACAACCAGAGGGCCTGCATGGGACTGACCTGCTGATATGTTACAGTTGTGTAGCTTGGTCCTCTTGTTGGATTCATAACAGTGGGAACAGGGACTGTCTCTGATGTGGGAAGTCCTTCTGTATATGTGTAGCTTTTATTGGATAAAGAAGCTTCATTGAGGGGGCTGGAGAGATGGCTCAGTGGTTGAGAGCGCTGCCTGCTCTTCCAAAGGTCCTGAGTTCAATTCCCAGCAACCACATGGTGGCTCACAACCATCTGTAATGAGGTCTGGTGCCCTCTTCTGGCCTGCAGGCACATGCACAGACAGAATATTGTATACATAATAAATAAATAAATAAATATTAAAAAAAGAAGCTTCATTGACCTGTGATAGGGCAGAGTACAGCTAGGTGGAAAAACTAAACTGAATGTTGGGAGAAAGTAGGCGGAGTCAGTGAGACACCATGTAGCAGCCAGAGGAGAAAGATGCAAGCTGCCAACTAGAACCTTGCCAGTAGGCCACAAACCTCATGGTAATATATAAATTAATAGAAATGGGTTAATTTTAATATATAAGAGCTAGCCGGTAAGAAGCTAGAGCTAATGAGCCAAGTGTGATTATTTCGGTTCTGGGCAGGGAATGAACAAACGGCCTCCCCCAAGATGTCGCCAACTCTTTTGCTGGCTTTGGGACCCTGCTCCTCATACTGGGTCACCTTGACCAACCTTAATACATGGAGAGGTGCTTGGTCTGACTGCAGCTTGATATGACATGATTTGATGATACCCATTGGAGACCCGCCTTTTCCTGGGCAGATACAGAGGAGGAGTAGATTGGGGGGGACAGAGGAAAGTGGGGGAACAGCTGGGAAGGGAGGAGGGACAGGAAACTGTGACTGGGATGTAGAATAAACAAATAAATTTATTTAAAAAAATAAAACAGGTAACTGGAGAGATGGCTCAGAGGTTAAGAGCATTGCCTGCTCTTCCAGAGGTCCTAAGCTCAATTTCCAGCAACCACGTGGTGGCTCACAGCCATTTATAATGAGATCTGGTGCTCTCGCCTAGTGTGCAGGCAGAACACTATATACATAATAAATGAATAGATAGATAGATAGATAGATAGATAGATAGATAGATAGATAGATAGGTAACTAGAAAAGAAAGATCAGGTCATAAGGGTGGAGTCCTCAAAAATGGATTCATTGCCCTAAAATAAAGGTCCTACAAGCTTTCTTTGCCTCTACTGCCAAGCGAGGGGCAGAGAAAAGACGGCCTTGTATGAAGCAGAGAGGAGGAGTTTGCCCCCACCTGATCTTAGACTTCTCAGCCTCTAAGACTTGGACACGTTTCTGATGACTGCAGCTGTGTTGCTCACATCATTTTGTTTCAGCCCTAGCAGACTGAAACAGACCATAGACCAAGGAACAGGAAGAGCCCTTTGTTCATTGAACTTTCTTATCTCCCCATACCAGCCCCACACACTGGCTGCTGGTCCAAGGATGGAAGTCCGGAACCATGGTCTGGGTCTTCCACCTCTCTTCATTCGACATCTGGGACTGACAGCCTTCTCTTCTCCAACCCGCAAACATCACCACCTGAGCTCGGAGGAAAATCTCCAGCCTTTGATGCACCAATGGGAGCTTCCTCTGTTTCAAAGTCTGACTCCCATCATCTTGCTGTGGGTGTCAAACACTTCACTTTGATTCTTCTCTCACTCCTGTATAAAGATCCAAACCCTCCTCATGGCAATTAAATGCCCAGGGCAGAATCAGAACAAAGTCCCACAATTACTAAAGGCAGACAGGACAAACAGAAACATACTGATGGATTAAACAGTTCAGTAAATAGATAATGGATAGATGGATGGATGGATGGATGGATGGATGGATGGATGGATGGATGGATGGATGGAAAATCTATGAAATATTAAGGTGACTTATTTTGTGATACTGTAATTTTTTAAAGTGTTGTTTTGTTTTGTTTTTGTTTTTTGAGACAGGTTTTTTTTTTCCTTGTAGCCCTGGCTGCCTGGCTGCTCTGTAGTCCAGGTTGGCCTTGAACTCACAGAGATCCACCTGCCTCTGTTTCCTGAAGGCTGGAATTAAAGGCTTGCTGTGGAACTGATTAAATCACAGACCATCAAGATAGCTAAGTAGGTGAAAGGCGTTTGCTGTGCAAGTCTTCCAGCCCAAGTTCAATCCCCAAACCTACCTAAAAGCAGCAGGAGCGAATCAGTTCCTCTAAGCTGATCTCTGATCTTCACACGTATGCTGTGGCACACACACACACGTCATGCATACATACACAATAATAGTAAATTCTTCTAATCTTACCAAATAAAATCATTTTAAATTAAAAAATTGAACTACTTCCAAGAACACAACCTTTATATATCAAATTATGCCAATGATGGCAGAAATTTCAACTTCAATAGCAAAATTGTTACTGTTTTATTCCCCTTTGAGAGAGAATATGGCTGTGTCATTTGGGATAAACTTAAGGTTGTAATCTTTACCTCAGTCTCCCATATACAGGGATATCATCACGTATCATCACACATGCCTCCAAACTGTCAACTTTTAAAAGAAAGTTTCTTGAAATTTCCAAACTGAGACACCCTTTAAATAAAAAACTCTCACGAGTTTTAAATAAAGAACGATTGTATAAACATGCACCAGTGAATGTGAAGTAAGCTATGGCTGGGCATGTGTGTTTGTGGGTGCATGTGCACATGTGTGTGCACCGTGTGTGTGTGTGTGCACCATGTGTGGTGTATAGGTCAGAGGTCAACACTGGATATTTTCCTCAGTCACTTTCTACCTTATGTTTTGGTACCAAGTTTCTCACTACAGCTGGAGCTCACTAATCAGCTGGAGTTGCTGACCAGGACACCATGGGGACCCGCAGGTCCCTTCCTCCCCCCACAGGAATTGCAGGTGTACACTGTCACAGTCAGCTTCTCTGTGGTCAGTAGGAATCAAACTCAGGTCCTCGTGATTGTGCAGCAAGGGCTTTTCCAACAGAACCATTTGCTCAGCCTTTTCAAGTCATCTTATATCTACCTAAAAGGTACAGCAGGGAGATATTTAAAGACTCCATTAATTATCCATGGTCTTTATTGATAAGTGTAATATTTATGTGTCTTCTGATAATACGGATGGTTTCTAAGCCATTTGAACCTTCTCATGTATAACATTTCAAAGGAATAATGGAATCTTTTATCCGCAGAGCTTGCGTGTTCTGTAAAGACAGTTAACTAGGGAATGATTTAGACAAAGCTACCTGGATGGCACATACCAAACAGACAGAGGTATCCAACACACATGAAGCAGGAGATCTGGGGTCACCTGTAGCTGCACACAACAGGAACCCCGGGCAGGACTCCACACACCTCTGCTGGAATCTACACATATATTCCTGACTTCCCAGCCCTGGGATCTGTGACTTACACTGACATATCAGCATTACTTGTTCTCAGCAGGCAGTGCCCACTCTGTTGCTGACTGAAGGTTGGTGTTCAGATGGTACACAATCTCACTAGCTCACACAGTGTACTGTGAAATAACAGCACAGGGCCAAAGACATTGATGCTCTCAGTCCAGGTACACTTAGGACAGTCTATCAGACTCTGCTGCCCCATTCCCTGTAGTAACGAGGAGCAGTGTGCTGTGGCCTACTGCCCGGATCCCAGCCACTCGGCTAGCTTATACCCGAAATAATTACAAAGAAACTGTATTCATTTAAACACTGCCTGGCCCATTATATCTAGCCTCTTCTTGGCTAATTCTTACATCTTGATTTAACCCATTTCTAATAATCTGTATGTCACCACAAGCTCGTGGCTTACAGGGAAAAATTCAGCATGTCTCACCTGGCAGCTTCATGGCGGGCTGCTCTCTGCCTCTGCCTCTTTTCTCCCAGCATTCTGTTCTGTCTACTCCGCCTATCTAAGCTGCTGTCCTATCAAAAGGCCAAGGCAGTCTCTTTGTTTAACCAATGAAAGCAACACATAGAAAGAAGACCCTCCTATAACAATTCCCTACCACCAGCTTTACATTGATGCTGCCTTCCCCAAGAGCTCCAGACCAGGCCATTGTAGTCACTCAGGAAGTCTAAGAGATTGGCGCTCATAGACACTGCTGTAACTCACGAGTGGCACGCACGGGAATTAGAGAGAGAACGTCATGTCCAAAAACCAGATATGAAAACCAGCTGACTATGAAGCTGAGTGGAGACACCACATCTGAGGGGAAGAGATAAAAATGAATAAGCAACGACAGCCAGAATCATGTTGTGTAAACTGAGTCAAAACACAGTCTGAATATAAAGACCCACTGCACGCTATAGGCAAAGGGTTTCACCGTGCTGTTCCACACAGCGAGCTCTGGCCGGACGTCTCTGGGTAAGCCTGCGAGAGCTTGTCCAGAGAGCATCAGCAAGGAGGGAAAACACTCTTGAATGTGAGCGTCATAATCACATCGTGCTGGAGGTCTCAAATAAGACAGGGGAAGGAGCAAACAGTGCTCTCTCTCCTCTCTCTCTCCCCTCGCTCCCTTCTTCCCAGCTGTAGGGATGAGTCATTCTGCTCCATGTGCCCTCCCTGCTCCAAAGCGCTGACCTTCTGAACCTGTGAGCCCAAATAATGTTTTGGCCCCTTAAAGTCTTTTTCTTCAGTTATTTTGTGATGGCAATGAAAATCCCAATGCAGGAAGCGCTGATGTCTAAGTCCAGAAGCCCTTGTTTTGTTTCTTTTCTTTGCCACATTTGCTTCAAGGGTACAGCCGGAGGGTGTGAGCAGGGATCTATGGTGGAGGGAGAAGATGTATGACTTTGGTTTGATGCTTGAGGGAGGGCCATGCCTTTGCTCGCTGTCTCTGCCCATGGCTGGGAATGTATGCCACCCTAAAAGCAGTTGGCATCTAGCTTAAAACCACGAGCAGAGCCAACCTTGGAATAATTGACACACCATGGGAGGCCAAACAAGACAGAATGCAAGCTATTCTTTTTATCCCCCTGAGCCACTAGGTCCAGACAGCCCGGCCCAGCCTTACTTCCGAGTTTCCCTAGGAAGCAAGTCAGCGTGCTTCCTGACTGCTTAACTGACTTGTTTGGGTTGCCTTAAAACAGAAGAGCCCTTGGTGATCAAGGCCCATGGGGAACCCTAGTACTGGATAACCCATCCAAGAATCCAGTCCAGGTTCTGTAGCCTCCTAGGCCTGGAGAAGACAGTGCCAGCTAGGAGTCAGTCATGCAGCCCTGCTCAGCTTCAGAGTCACTTCCGAAAGGCCCAGAAGGTTCTGGAGAGTGTCCAGGTTCTGTGGTGTGCCAACCTCACTGACAGGGCCTGCCGAGTGCAGATAGTCTCGTGGGCCCCTTTATTCCATTAATACGTGTTTCATTGACTTGTCTGCAATCACAAGCATTTACTTTTAATTTAGAGAATTTCCCCCTTTCCTTTGCCTGCCTTTAAAGCAGATCTGCAGAGTGACGCTGTGTTACGGAGTGCCCTTGATTTCTGCGTTCACGCGTTAGAGGATCTGGCGTATCTGCAGCCAAAAAGCCGTAGGCACTGGATCGTTATGTCCCTGTTTTCCCTTCTCAGGGATTCTGTTAAAATTCATAATGCAATCAGACAAGCAGAACTTTCCAGCATTCTTCTGAAGGTCAAACCCTCGGCCTCTGCACCTCCAGTCGGTTCCTGCTTCATACCTGGCACCTCCTAAAGAGAAGAAAGCCGCCGTTTTCCACGTGCCCTGACTAAAGTCCCAGCCACACGCAAAGCAGCGCTTCCACTAGCCCAGAGCACTTTTCTTTAGAGAGTCTTCCAAAGGCTCCGCAGCAACAAGCAACAGACAGCAAACAAGCAACATTTGCAGAACATTAGCAGATAGTGTCTGCTTAAAACCTCAGAGAGGGGGAGGCAGAGGGCCCCTGTGCGCAGGAAACATGCCGGTAAGGAGGGCTAGCTGATGGTGATGGGAGCTTTGATCTGCTGATCCCCTTATCGGATTTCTCTCTGTGATTCTGCTTATGGGGAGAGTTTTTCTCTCCCATCACTAATACTTCTTCAGGTCCTGGCTTATATCTATTAGACTAAACACACCCTGGGGAAATGGTGGCTAACTCCAGTCTCCACACATCTGAAACGTCAAAGCAGTGGGAACCGCAGAGCTCCAGGCGGCTCTGATTAATGTCACCGACATAAAGCGTCCAGATTCTCTGAAGACAAAGCTGCCGACGTTATTTCGATTCCAACTTCAATTCCTGCCTTCCAAAAAGGATGCCGAGAATCACAATGGAATTGTTTTCATCCTGACCACCTTACCTTTGAAATAAAGAGGTGTCTCACCTTTGACACACAGTCACAGGCCCAAAGCAGGTCTTGCTGTCCCTGTCTCTCACTCCCAGCTGTTGCCATGGTTCACTCAGAAGATCAGCTGCCCGGAGACAGCATGGAAATGGGAGTGCACACTGAGTCGGTCCCAAGATCGCCTGGGATAATGAGCAGAGGTCTCAGGATTTTGAAAGGCAAAAGGCCCCTTCTTTTGTAAGGCTGCCCTCGACTGAAAGGAGACAAAAAGGGCGAGGCCAAAGTAAAACAGACTTTGTCTTACTAACCTGGCACACACGCCTGTGATCGGTGGCTTAGCTGGCAAATTGCGAGGACCTCGATGGGAGATTCAAAATGCAACAAGTGGACGTTGCTATGGGAACGGATCAAATGAACCCCAAGAACGAAGGACTTCGGCCTAGGGAAAATGCTGGAGGAGGGTAGATGCTGCTTTGAATGCACTGATGTCGAAAGCCTGTTTGAGGAAAAGAGCTTGAAATGTTCTTACGAACTTGGTATCCTGAAGTTGACACAAGAGGTTTACCCCCAGGTCAGTTGATTTGGAAAAAGATGATGCTCTCTGCCCTTCAACGGGGGACCCAGGCTGCATGAGTGAGTCTCTGCTAGCTCCAGGGCTCAGCTGGTTGCAGGCCTGAGGTCCTCGGGGTCTGGGAAGTGTGTCGCATCTACAAAGGTCCCTACCCCCATTCTTTGGTACCAAGACTGGAAACTCTGGGTGAAACAAAAGGAAGAGACAAGAAGCCGGGACTTTTGCTAACTCAAAGAGTTGGCAGTTAAGCTTAAGGGTTTACTCTCCGGAAGTGATCACATTCAAGGTCATAATCCCTCCCCCAAATGCCACATTTTCTAGATAAAGCTGGGCTGTGTCTGAGCACACTGGGTGGACTTAGGGTCCCACCCTGAGGCTAGGGCTGGGAACAGAGCTGAACTTAATAACATCTGTCATCCCTTCCAGTCCTGTGATTCTGTGATAATTGAGTGGCGGGTGTACTGATTTTCCAGTCCACCCATGATTACAAGGCCCTTTAAATGCACCATGTAGACACTCCAAATAGCAGAGCTGTAGATAATTACCCAGTGGGGAGATCCTATAAATGCAATAACTAACCCAGGACAGGGCACTCTCTCAGAGTCGAGGGACCAGAAAGGTTCTCTGAAAGTGAAAGGACCACCCTTCTGGGGGGTCTGAAGGAGCACAAGGGTGTCTTGTATTTCAGTTCTCTACTGTGTGCACAGATGTGGTTCCATGTTTGGTACTCTCAAAGCCACAGTGAACAAGCATAAGAGTAACCACAACAGCAGCAACATAGAAGAACAACTGACTTCTGGGATTATCTTAAACCTAGGCTGAGCATCCCTCCTGCAAAAATTCTTAGAATTCCTATTAGTTTTTTATAGTATGTAGACTATAATAACTATTCAGTAAATTTTAGCTCCCATAAGCTGATTGATCAGTTTTAGACCTTGGATATTGCTCGATGTTGTTAGAACACTTGCTTATCATGTGCCCAAGATGCTCTAAGGTATTCTCAGTTTCCAGAATCTTCAGTTAAAAATACAATCTAAAGGGGCTGGAGAGATGGCTCAGAGGTTAAGAGCATTGCCTGCTCTTCCAAAGGTCCTGAGTTCAATTCCCAGCAACCATATGGTGGCTCACAACCATCTGTAATGAGGTCTGGTGCCCTCTTCTGGCCTGCAGGCATACACACAGACAGAATATTGTATACATAATAAATAAATAAAGTATTTTTTTAAAAAATACAATCTAAATAGCATTCTGCTGCTTCCACACCCTGCCTCAGCAACACATAAAACCCAGCATAGTGGTGCATATCTGTAATTCCAGCACGAGGAATATAGAAGAGGGAGGGTCAGGGGCTCAAGGTCATCCTCAGGCAGATAGTGAGTTCAAACCCAACCTGGAATGCATGAAACCCTGACTCAAAACACACACACACACACACACACACACACACACACAATGTACTTTACACCTAAGGCCTAGCCATAGCAATGCATGCCTTTAATCCCAGCACTGGGGAGGTAGAGGCAGGCAGATTTCTGTGAGTTCAAGTCCAGCCTTGTCTGCAAAGCAAGTTCCAGGTCATCCAGGGCTACACAGTGAGACCCTATTTCAAAAACAAAGGCCGAGGCGAGGACTCAGTGCTTAAGAGCACTGGCTGCTCTTCCAGAGGACCTGGGTTCAATCCCCAGCACCCACACGGTGGTTCACATCCACCTCAACTGCCCAGAGGATCCAACTCTTCTGGCCTCCTTGGGCCCTGTACTGTGTGATGCACAGACATCCATGCAGGCAAACCACTCATATATGTAAAACAAACAAATGAACAAACAAATAAAAATCAAACAGCAACAAGAAGAAAACTAAGGGCTAGGGATATAGTTCAGCGGTACAGCTCTTACCTACCTAGGATGCGCAAAGCCTTGGGATTAATGCCTAATACCTCAAAGAAACAAAATTAAATTAAGCGCTCAGTAGCTTCGTGTGACTGGCGACAACTATTGAGAAAAGTTTTGGTCGTGACAGATCACAGAACAGAGCTACTCCGATGTGTAATCCAGTCACAATGCCAGAACGATGTCCTTAAGACCTAAGGAGGTGCAGAGCACGTGCTTATTCCCAACAGATCACTGGCAAAGGAGACAAAGCTCTCTGGATTGGCTTGATCTTGTACCAGTATTCAGCTCTGGTATTTGAAATGATCCCATGGCACCCTCCCTCACCCCCCGACACACACACACAGTTTATGGACACTCAGAAGAAAGCAGAAACTAAAAAATCTAAATGATACAACAAGGGGGTGGGGTATATTTGGAATTAGCATACAACTTGTAATATGCTTGGAAAAAATTAAGAAGATAGATTCATAATAGTTTATATGGTATATAGAATATAATCATTATTCAGTGGATTTTTGTTTGCTTTTTGTTTTTTGAGGCAGAGTTTCCTCTATGTAACAGCTCTAGCTGTCCTGAAATTTGCTTTACAGAACAGGCTGGGCTTGAACTCACAGAGGTCTGCCTGCCTCTGCCTCCTGAGTGCTGAGATTACAGGTGTGCGCCACCACCACCCAGCTTACTCAGTGGATTTTAGTTACTGTCTCAGTTACAGTTTCTATTGAAACTGTAGAGACACCATGACCATGGCTATGCTTATAAAGAAAATGTTTAACTGGGGTGGCTCACAGTTCAGAAGTTCAGTCCATTATCATCATGATGGGAAGCACGGTGGCGTGCAGACAGACATGGTGCTAGAGTGGTAGCCTTGAGTCCTACTTCTTGCAGGCAAGCTAAAGTCAACTGAGACACTAGGCAGTATCCTGAGCACAGGAAACCTAACACTCCACCCCCATAGTGACACACGTCCTCCAACAAGATCACTCCAACAAAGCTACACTTTCTAATAGTGACACTCTATGAGATCACGGAGGCCAGTTACATTCAAACTATCACAGTTACCATAATCTGATCAATTTTAGATTTTAGATCTTAGCTCAATGGTAGAACACTTGATTAGCATGTGCCTGAGTTCAATACCCAACAATAAAAATTAATAATAATATTAATATCATTTTGCACAATCAATGGCACATGCTTCAAGACCCATATACTCAGGAAACTAAGGCAAGAAAATCACACCAGCCTGCAGTTCAAGGCCAGATTAGGCAATAAGGCGACTCCACCACTCAATACAGTAACAGTCACAGTACTAGTGGTGGCCACAATAGCATTAAAACTATGTTTGGGTCACTGTGAGAGTTGCATGTCTCACAAGAATGCAAAAGAAGCAATGGATTGAAGCAATGAAATGGAGACACTAGTCACATCTCTTTCTGGATGGGCTTCTCATGGAGGCTTTCCTAGTCATTCGTCTGAGTCCTCTGAGCAGGGGTGGCTACTCCCTCCAGATGTGTAGCACCACACGGTACGACAGACGACTCCAACAGCTGTCTCAGGCTGGCTGGACTGAAGCCAGCAGCTCCTCCTCCCTGAGACGGGAGTGGAAAACGAGCGTGCCTGTCACATTCACCTCCAGAGATTCCCAGAGACAAGATCTCCCAGGTAAAACCTTGCGAGAGCTCTGAGATTCTTGGGAGCAAATGAATGCAGTCGCTTTCATCTTCCTTATCCTCTAAAGAGTGAGTGTTTAATATTCCAAAGCGGGCCAATTTGTCAAACAAAAATAATAAATGCTCATGGCTGGAAATACCCAGCCACACAGAATATTTTTTCTTCAAAGGTTATATACTCTTTTCTTATCAAAGATTACTAATATCAACACTTGAGGTAGGAACCCACAGCTCATTAATGCTGAATATAATTGCATCAAGCTGTCCACACTCGCTTTTCCGCTGGGCTAAATCTGTTGTTTATCCAGACTCACTGAAGGGAATATATTTGCATATTTTAGTGAGAGTAAATGTCTAATAGAGTGAAAAGTTTACCTCCGCGGTGGTGGTCCTCTCTTCCAGCTTTGGTCTCCAGGTATAGATCTGTTCCAGCTTCTAGTCATTTCCAGTCACTTGACTTGCACAGAGCAAACACTACAAGGGGAGAGAGACTTGGCTCAGAAAATGAACCAACGTAGAGAATTTACTTAAGAGAAATTTGAGTCTTTCTTTATCTTCCAATTCTCCATAGCTAACGTGCATGAACTCTGTACAAAATTACAGTAAGGAAATTGTTGTCTGAAATAATTAAAGTGTCTTTCGAGGCATTATCTCAAATTTACAACAATTATGCTATCGGCCCCAAAGCCAAACTCTAGAATTCCACTGAATAGTGGCATCACCTGGTGGACACAGGCGATACTGCAACTCTGCCAAGTTTGTTGCCAGCCTTCCACGGGAAATGTTAATTTCTTAATTGTGTTAAGTTTTTCAGGAATTTGCAAACTCTTGAAATAACTTCTGGTAAACATCCTGAGGTAAACCTCACATCTCCAGATTATCACAGTACTTGCAGATAAATCCTACCAACCGATTAGATTTTTCTTTATTTTATTTATTTATTATGTATACCGTGTTCTGCCTGCATGTGTGCCTGCAGGCCAGAAGAGGGCACCGGATCTGATTATAGATAAAGACCACCATGTGGTTGCTGGAAATTGAACTCAGGACCTTTGGAAAAGCAGCCAGTGTTCCTAACCACTGAACCATCTCCCCAGCCCCTGATTAGATTTTTCTAGACATTCCTAATTGTTTTATGTACATATTTTATTTCACTCCAACGGTCACAAACTACCTGAGAGCTAGACTTTCTGTTTTTTCTTATCCTTAACACTTCCAGCTGTATCAATGGGCTCTTGGGAATGACTGGGCTAGGGCTGAATATATAAAAAGAGAGATTATAATCTTAAAAGTGTAAAGAATTTGGCCAGGCGGTGGTGGCCCGTGCCTTGGAGGCAGAGGCAGGCAGATCTCTGTGAGTTCAAAACCAGCCTGGTCTACAATAGCTAGTTCTAGAACAGGCTGCAAAGCTACAGAGAAACCCTGTCTTGAAAAACAAAAAAGAAAAAAATATATATAAAGAATTTGCAAGCCAAATGCCAACGTTCCTTCTGTTCACTGAGGAGAAATTATAAACTAGTGCAACCATTATGGAAATATTGTATATGCTTCTCAGACAATTAATATTAAGGCTATCTAAAATCCCAGAAATCTCACTTTGGGATAAACAGAGATCTGTATCTTGAAGTACCTTCACTTCCATATCCATTGCAGCATTGTTTACAGTAGCTAAGATATGGGTATAATCTAAAGGTCCAAGGACCACTAATGAGTAAAGAAAACTATATATGTGGGGCTGGAGAGGTGGCTCAGAGATTAAGAGCATTGACTGCTCTTCCAAGGGGTCCTGAGTTCAATTCCCAGCAACCACATGGTGGCTCACAGCCATCTATAATGAGATCTGGTGCCCTCTACTGGCCTATAGGATATATGTAGGCAGAATACTAATATAATAAATAAATCTTTAAAAAAACTATGTATGTAATAAGTGATATACCTATCCAAAGAAGGAAGTCCTGCTATTTCCAACAAAACAAAAATACTCTGAAAGATATTATGCTAAATGAAAAAAGTCAAGTACAAAATAATGGGTACTGTATTATCTCATTGTTTTAGTCAGACTTTTCACTGCTGCACCAAAACGCCTGAGGAAAACACTTCAAGGAGGAAAGGTTTTTTTGTTTGTTTTGGTTTTTGGTTTTTTGTTTTGTTTTTTTTTTTTTGGCTCACGGTTTGAGGGGTTCTCATCTCTGATGACAGGGGGCATGGTAACGCAGAGCAGCTGGGTTTCCAGCAGTCAGGAAGCTCCTCCTTTTTCCTGTTTTATTCCATCCAGGTCCCCAGCCTAGGGGATGATGCCTCCCCAGCTGAGCCTCCAAAGGAGACATACACCCTGTTCAATATTCTTTCTACAGCAAAAGGTTTGAGGAAACCCCAAAGCTACTGTACCATGCCCAGACTCTTGGTACAAAAGCCCTCTGAAATGTTGTGTGCAGATTAAAATGGTTCAGGCCATTTGAACTTTTGATGAAAATGCTTCTTTTCTGGACCTCTCACCCTGAGAACATGCTCCATCCCAGGAGGGTGCTTGGCCCCCAGGAAGCGGCACAATAGGGAGCCCATTTTAACCATTGGCTTTGAGGCAATGTGGCCATTTAGACCTGAGAGATGATCCCAAATGATTGAACCCCAGTTGCCTAGAGAAATACAAGTCAAATAAACTTCTATTTTATAAATTACTTGGTCTTAGATATTTTGTTATAGCAATAGAAAACAGATTACGATAGGAATTTTGGTCAGGCGTGGGTGGCACGTGCCTTTAATCCTAGTGCTGGAGAAGCAGAGGCAGAAGGATCTTATACACATCTGTGTGGTTATATACACGTGAGGGTAGTGCCCTTAAAGCTAGAGGAGTCGGATCTCCCTGGAGTGGGATTTCAAGTGGTTATACACTACCTAACACGAGTACTGGGAACCAAATTCAGGGCCTCTGCCGGAGTAGTACACGCTCTCACCTCCTGACCACAGCACAGTTTTATAAACCATAGTTTTGATATCAATTAAAACTGTCAGTGTAAATTAATTGTTTTGTTTTGTTTTTAGAAAATGTCTCATTTTGTTAACCAAGGCTGACCTAGCACTTCCAGCAATCCTCCTGCTTCAGCCTCCTGAGTGTTGAGATTACAAGTGTGAGCAACTAAACCTGGTCCAAAATAAAGTTATTCTATTTATTTAAAATTTTTTTATGTGAGCTAGGCAGTGGTGGCGCATGCTTTTAATCCCAGCACTTGGGAGGCAGAAGTGGGAGGCTCTCTGTGAGTTCGAGGCCAGCCTGGTTTACAGAGTGAGTTCCAGGACAAAACAAAACCCTGTCAGTGTAGTTTTAAGAACATTGCTATTCTTGCAGATGACCTGGCTCAATTCTAAGCTCCATGCAATGACTCACAGCCATCTATAATTCCTCTGACGGGTGATATGATAGTCTTCTTGCCTCTGTAGACACCAGACACAAACATGGTACACACACGCATGCAGATAAACATCATAGATAAAAAGTAAACAAATCCTGGAGGAGGGGGTGTCTCTCTTGCTTATTTTTGCGACTGTACTTCTGTGTTCACAAGTCAGTTCCAGATAGATTTTCCAAGCTCCTTGTGCACTTTCATGGGTGCAAAACCTCAGATAATCTTTCCCTACTTGACTTCCCACCTTCATGATCTCTTCATAGTGATGAGCATAAAGACATTCATTATTCCAATTGCTACCAAAGGACTCACCCATACTCAGTGGCTTCCTTCCAAAGGCCCCACTCGGTGAGGAACTCTGGTCAAGGTTCAGTTCTAAAGGATGCCCCTCCACCTCTGCACAGATGCTATAGAGCTTGTTTATTATCGTAATTTCTCCAGACAGATCCCAAATACAAATAAAATGAACTGTGTCCTCTAATTTTGGCAGGTAGGTGTTTGAAACCCCAAAAGACAGCACCTTATGCATTCTGGGTAACCAATAAGGTTCGGTGGACCTGAAACACTTCCTGCTTGGGCCAGCTGTCCTGTCCCCAGATCCCCACTGTCTCCTTTCTGAGTCCTCACTGGTCCTCTCTTACCATGCCTTCCAAAACATGATGTTTGGGGCTTAATCTAGAACCTTCAGCAAAGTCCAAACTCTGTATTTGCTATTAGGTGGGTCAGGATCCTCAAGTGTACCATTCAGGCCAATCTAGACTGTGTCGTTAGAATCAGGTCCTACCAACTTCTGACAGGACCAGGCCAGTGTCTCCCAACATTTGAGTTTCTTTGGAATACGTTGCTAGGGATACCGAAAGGCCTTACCTGTGGCCTGGCTGTGCCTCAGGCTTCTCTCATGGCAATCCCAGCACCATGCATGGTGACTGCTCAGCCTTTTCTTGTGCAGCCCTGGGTACATTATGTGAGTTCCCTGAGTTCTGCTTTCTTCCTCAGTGAATAGGCACACTAACACTTCAGAAGGATGCTAAAGGAAATAATACCAGCTAGGCAGGGTTCTCCAGCAGCAATATCCACTAATTACTACAGGCCTGTGCCACCCCAGACTGACTATGTGACTATTTTACATTTAAGTTTTAATGAATTAGGATTCAGGTCCTCTGTCTGACTATCCATATTTTGAAGACTCAATAGCCACATGGGACTGACGGTTAACACTATTTCCATCATAGCAGCAAACGCTGTCAGGGAATTGTTAAGGTCTCAATGCCCAGGCTTCTCTCCAAAGCAATTAAATGGAAATTGCTGAGTGGGAATCTACCATTAAGAGGTTTTTGTTTTATTTTGTTTTTAGGACTTATTTTTATTTTTAATTCTGTGTATGCCTGTTTGTTTATTTGGGACTATGTTGCATGCAGGTGAAGGTGCCCACAGAGGCCAGAAGAGGGCATCAGAAGCCCAGGAGCTGAAGTTGTAAGCCTCCCAATGTGGATGCTGGAAACCAAACTTGGGTCCCCTGCAGCAACAATATGTGCTCTTAATTGCTAAGCCATCTCTCAGGCCTTATTTTTTGTTTTTTGTTTTGCTTTGTTTGCTTGTTTATTTTTAATTTGTGTTTTAAGTAAGGACCCAGTGACATGTAACCCCGCCGGCAGGGTCAGCTATTCAGGGTCCTCTGAAGGGGCACTAACCTGCAAGACATGGGCTGAAGAAGAAGAAGGAGACCAAGCAAGATTCTATTGTCAAGGTCTCCGTTTATTGGGGTGTACGTTACAGCTTATATACCCTTGAATGGGGCGGAGGTCGGGGTAGGCAGGAACTCTGCCGGGGTAACTGAAGGTCATCAGCCAGCACCTGGTGTAAGCCGAAGCATGTGATCCATTAGCATTGGAGTAAGGGGTGGGTTCTGTTAACGGATAGCTCTCAAGATAGTTTGGGATGAGGGGTGGGATCTCCGTAAACATCCTTAGGGCAATGACCTCTGCTATCCCTGTAAGGACGATGGTCCCTGACAAATCTATCCTTTAGGAAAATGGTCCCTGACAATGACAAAGTTAAATGCAGCTAAGGTTGAGAAGCACTGCCCTAGACACAGTTTCCACAGTCAAAATCCCATCAACAAACACTGACCTTTGACCAGAGGCTGAAGATGGCTTTAGAGAGGGCTCCTCCCGTGGTATCCAAGGTATCTGTTCGTTGCCTTTAACTGTCATTAGACACCAGACCTTGACTCCTCCCCGGACTGTTGCTCTGTGGTTTCTCATAGCTTTGGTCGATTGTGAGCAGCTATGGTACAAAACTAGCCACACTGACAGAGAACTGAGCTGGCATCTTCTCAGATGTTCAGTGCTGGGAGATCGGGACCTGCCTCTGCCTTTGGAGATGGCACAGCTGAAACGTCCTCAATGAGCAGTCCTGGGATGGACTGGTAACGTCTACTCCCCAGCCACACCTCATACTCCAGCTAGCAGAAAGCTACTGGCAGAATTCTGCAATTCGTACAAAAGAAGTAGCTGGTAAGTCTTCATAGCATCTTCTCATGCAATCCCCACCGAGAACTCCTGTTTCCTGGCTTGTGAGTGAAACCCCTGGGCTTGGTAACTCACAGTTAAGAACCCGGTGAGCTGAGGTAGAGTCTGCATTTAAACCTTTGTCTTTAAGAAGTCCGTGTCTTTTCTCTTGTGTTATAAAGCCAACATCTGTCCCAGCACAGTGTGACTGACAGCGTGGATGAAAACATGAAACCCCGCAGGAAGAACATTTGATAAACACGAGAATATCTGTGTTGGTCAGCCTTACATTGCTGTAACAAATTACCTGAGCAACTTAAAAAGAGGAAGTACTGTGTTTGGGCTCATCATTTCTCAGGTTTTCTACGGTCTACTGGCCTGTTTGTTGTTGTGGCTGTTGCTTTTGTTTTTACTCCTATAGGAAAAAGGAGGCTGTGGTGGGACAAGACTGCCGGTCTCATGGCAGCTGAGAAGGGAAGGGAAAGGCAGGAAGACAAGCGAGTAGAGTATCTCTTCAAGGGACTGACCCTAGTCATTCAAAGGTTTCCCATGCCTCCTTCTGTTCCCCCTTGACTATCCTGGAAATCATTGTGTCGATCAGACTGGTCTTGATCCCACAGATTTTTTTGCCTCCTGGGTGCTGTGTCACCACACCTGGCTCCCCTCTTAAAGATCCTTCACCTCCCAACTGTACTATAGACTATTGATCAAACCTTTAGGGCATGAGTCTTTGGGGACATTTATCCAAACCAAAGTGGAAGTAATAATAGACGCTCAATAAAATAAGATACTACCTGGTCCATTAGAGCAAGTGAAAGGTATCAGTCTTGAATTGAGTCTTAAAGAACATAATAACTTATATATAAAATCAGAGAATGCAACTAAAGAAAATCAAGGCAGCCCATTCAACATGCAAAAATCACAGCACTAAAAAAATAATCACAGCATTACGTCTAAGAGCTGCTCACTACATCACAAAGAAGGAGGCGGTGTGTGCTCATTAGTGATAATAGGAGATTATTGAACATGGGGTTGTACCAGGAACTGACTACATACCCCAGCTAACTAATCTACACACTCCTGTCATGATTCCCATTTGACCAAGGAGGAAAAGAGACGTGGGGTAAGCCTCCCCAAAAATCACTCAGCAAATGAGGCAGACATCAGTTATCACATGGACATCATTGAAATAATGGAATAATATGATCAAGACAACTTACAGGGTGAAGGTTTACCCCGGCTTCAAGTTCCAGAAAGAGATTCTGTAGTGGCAGGAGAGGCCTGGTAGCAGATGGCCAGAGCAGGAGGCTAACACAACAAAACACACAACAGCACACAGAAAGCAGAGCTAGGACCAGAAGTGGAGTAAGACTGGAGTGATGTGCTTCATCCAGGAAGGCTCCGCCTTCTAAAGGCAACACCGAGACCAAGAGTTCAATATGTGAGCCTATGGGGACGTTTTTCATCCAAACCACCACAGCATGCCTTTTAATTCAAAAAGTTGCCCAAGAAGTATTGGGTAATCACAATGCCTCCTTAAAAATGGCAATAACAGCCGGGCAGTGGTGGCGCACGCCTTTAATCCCAGCACTCGGGAGGCAGAAGCAGGCGGATCTCTGTGAGTTCAAGACCAGCCTGGTCTACAAGAGCTAGTTCCAGGACAGGCTCTAAAAAAAAAGCTGCAGAGAAACCCTGTCTCGAAAAACCAAAAAAAAAAAAAAAAAAAATGGCAATAACTACAAACTCACTGAGTGCACTCCCAACTTTTACACCACCTAATAGCAACCACCCTTCACAAGACTCCAGAACTTTCACTTTTATAAAGCGAATATCTCACTGAGCTATTGTCTTTACTAAATGACAAACACTGCCTCAAGGGCTTAGCCTCGTCTCTGGCAAGAAAGTATTGGGAAAATGCAAGCGGGTCTGTTATCCAAAGCATCTGGAGATGTTCTTTCTCGCGTTACTATTGCTGGGATGGAACAGAACCACCAAAAGCAAGGCGGACAGTAAAGGGATTGTCCATCGTAGCCCATCACTGAAGGAAGCCAGGATAGGAACTCAAGCAGAGACAGAACCTAAGGTGGGGAGCTGATGCAGAGCCCATGGAAGGGTGTTGCTTACTGACTTGTTCCCCATGGCTTGCTCAGCCTGCTTTCTTATAGAACACAGGGTCACCAGACCAGAAATGGCCTCACCTATAATGGGCTGGGCCCTCCCCCTCCCCCATCAATCACTATTTAAAGAAATGCCCTACAGCCAGATCTTACAGAAGCATCTTCCCAATGGCTCCCTTCTTTTAGATGCTTCTAGTCTGTGCCAAGCTTACAAAACTAGCCAGCACAGTCTCCTTAGAGGTGGTACTAACTGAGGCAAAATCGGTGGCATCAGAGATTTGGGCACTGCCAACTAGTCCTCTGAAAAACACTGGTCCTGGCTGTTTGGGATGCCAACAGGAAAATCTGGGCCCACAGAACCCTTGTCTTTTAGGACTTAAGAGGAGTTTGAGGATTTCTTCTCTGCAGCCCCTCATGGGCCACTGAGGGAGAGACTCAGGCTGGAACCCACTTCTACGTTCAACTGTTGTATTATCTCTGGGTCAAAGATTTTGCTCAGAAGAGACAAGCATAGGGAGGGACAGAGAGAGGGAGAGAAGAAAGGAGGGGGGAGGGAGAGTTTTAAAATCATTGGAAATGCAGTCCTCTCCTTTAACAGATAAGAATTGAAATCTGAATCGTTTCAGTGATCAGCCCAGGTTCCACAGCAAGGGGCTTTTGAGCAGAGCTATTAGCAAAACCAAAAGTCATGAGGCAGCTACAGTGTACAAAAGTACCATACCATACTACAACCCACAAAAAACAGGCAATTATTAAGCCATCAATGTTTAAAAGGTAGGCATCTTCATTCCTTTCAGGGGCCTTTTTGCCACAAGAGACTACTTGGAATTTGTGACCTCCTCCAGAGGGCACTATTCCCATTGCATTCATAAGAAAGGCATCTCCCAAGGGATCAGCAACTCCAAGACACTGGCAGTGAGATCCCAGAAGCCCCTCCTGCATTCAGAGATATGAGAGCAACAAGGAGAAGTCTGCTGCAGGTACCTGCTCTAGCTGCTCACATCAGAGGAGGATGCAGGTACCTGCTCTAGCTGCTCACTCAGAGAAGGATGTGGGGACCTGCTCTAAGCTGTTCACACCAGAGGAGGATGTGGGTACCTGCTCTAGCTGCTCACTCAGAGGAGGGCAGCTCTGGCACAGCTACAAAGTTAGTCTTTAGATTTTATAGGTTATAATCTCATAATCACAGCTCTGCCATGACAGCCCAAAAGCAGCCACAGGACATTGATTAGTAAATGGACCACCAGTTGTAATAAAACTTTGCCAGCCAGGCATGGTGACACACACCTTTAATCCCAGCATTTGGGAGATGGAGCCAGATAGATCTGTAAACTCAAGGTTAGCTGGTTTATACAGTGAGAGTCTGTCTCAAAACAAAACAAAAATCAATAAAACATTATTGAAGGATACTGAAATTTGAATTCTATATGTTCATCTGTAACAAAATAATGCTTTAATTGCTTTATTTTTATTTTATGTGCATTGATGTTAGAGTGTCAGATCCCTTGAAACTGGTGTTACAGACAGCTGTGAACTGCTATGTGGGTTCTGGGAATTGAACCCCAATCCTTTGGCAGAGCAGCCAATATGCTTAACTGCTGAGCCATTACTTCAGCCTTTTTTTTCTAAGGCAAGTTTCCTTATGCAGCCCTGGCTGGTCTGGAACTCACTATGTAAACCAGGCTGGCCTTGAATTCACAGAGATGCCCCTGCCTCTGCTTCCTGAGTGCTGGGATTGAAGGCATGTACCACCATGGTTTGCTTATTCTCTCTCCCTGCACCACACAACCATTTGGAAATGTAGAAACCAGCCTTGCTTTATGGTCCTCCACAGACAGTTTTGGTGCCTGGCCCCTGATTCCTGATGCCTGGGTCCTTGACTCATTTTCACTATTGTCTCGAGCTCAGCAAGAGTTTTGAAAAGATGCTAGAGCAGCTGTCTGATACACGTCCCACAAGTGTAAGTGGACAAAAAGATTATTTTTATATTCTGTTACTGAATCTCTCTAAAACTTCTTTGCTTCTCCAGAAAAACCACAAAATAGACAAATATTAATAGCAGCATTTATCTGTTAATACCATTTCTGAGACAGAAGAATTGTAATTTAGAGGCCAGCCTGGGCAACAAATGCATCTCAAAAATGAGGAAAACAAACTAGTAGGAAAGAGAAAGGGAAAAGACAGGTCAGATATGTTGTGGAATATCCCTTTACACAGTGAAGATGTGCTATTCAGATTGGTTTAATAAAAAGCGAAACAGTCAACAGCTAGGCAGGATTTTCGGGGCAGAGAGAACTCTGGGAAGAAGGCAGAGTTGCCAACCAGATGGAGAGAAAGCAAGACATGCAGGAAAATAGGTAAAGGCCACAGTCATGTGGCAACACATAGATGAATAGAAATGGATTAATTTAAGTTAGAAGAGCTAGTGGGACAAGTCTTTCATAATTAATAATTAGTCTCCATGTGATCTGGGAGCTGGATGGCAGGACAGAGAAGGTTAGATACATAGACAGAACAGGAAAACCTGAGAAGGTTGAATCTTCTGCTGAGTCTACATACATGCTCACCCAAATCCTGTAGATTAGAGTCATCACGATTTTTCCCGTGTTGGAACCACCAAAGCCATGATGTCCCTTCAGCAAACTAGAGCAGGCTGGGTTTTAAAACCTATCGACAGAACTCATGTGGCTGCCAGGTATGCCCGAGAGAAACTATGTTAGAACTTTAAGAAGTAGGTTGTGGTTTGTCGGGGAGAGACAAGCATGAAAACGTGCATTTAATTAGTCAGTCTTAGGTTTTGCTCCTCGGGAGCTGTTCAGCTTAGATTTATTTTGGGTTTGTTTGCTTGTATGTTTCAAGATAGGTCTCTTGTTGGCTTGGGCCTCAGTGATTAGGCTAAACTGCCTAACCAGGGATCCACCTGCCTTAGCCTCTCTGGCACAAGTATTAAAGTTCCTTGCTGCCATGCCCCCAGCCAGCTTTCCAGATGGGAGCTGAGAACTAAACTCCAGCCCTCATGTTTGTGTGGTGGACACTTTGCTGACTGAGCTGTCTCCCCCAGATTCTCTTCCTTCCATGGTGAATAACTGTTTTGTCTACACAGAGTCTGTTTAGTATAAACATTGTAAGTTTCCGCTCAGGAGGTAAAAGCACTGGCTACCTAGCCCCCTACCTGAGTTCCATCCTTACAGGATGAAAGAAAAGAGCCCCAGCTCCTGCCAGTGTCCTCTGACCTCCGTGTGCTGCCCACTCCCCACATGCACACAAAACAAAAATAAAATATAGCAGTTAAAAATACATCAGAGGCAGGCGGATCTCTGAGTTCGAGGCCAGCCTGGTCTACAAGAGCTAGTTCCAGGACAGGCTCTAAAAAAGCTGCAGAGAAACCCTGTCTCGAAAAACCAAAAAAAAAAAAAAAAAAAAAAAGTACATATATTGTAACCCTTACCAGGCAGTGGTGGCACACACCTTTAATCCCAGCAATCGGGAGGCAGAAGCAGGCGGATTTCTGTGAGTTCGAGGCCAGCCTGGTCTACAAGAGCTAGTTCCAGGACAGCCAGGGTTATATGGAAACATCCTGCTTGGGGGAAAAAATTGTAACCCTCTCGTACAAGTGTTTAGTAAAACACAAGTTTTGCTGTTTTCTATCTTATATTTTGTTTTTCTATCTTATATTTATTTTGTTTTTCTGTCTTATTTTGTAACAGACAATTTTTAAACTGTTTTGACTTACACAAAACTAAATGAAGTATGCATTGAGTTTTCTCCCACCATGAGTACCTGTGCCTGTGTGGGACATTAATTATAACCTACGTATCTGTCTATGTATTCTCTGTCATCACAGCCTCCATGCACAGCTTACTTTACAGTCTGCTCTGTGTTGTACATGTCACAGGTTTTCACAGCTGTGTCCTGACACACACACTCCATGTAAAGTATCCTACTGTGCAATTTCACAGCCCTAAACATCCTGTGTTCCATCTATTCTTCCCTCTCTCTTCCTAGACTTTCAGCAATCACTGTCTCCTGCCTATCTCCAGCCTATTGGCCCTTTCCTGGTCGTCATGAAAGTTTTTTTTCCGAGGAAAGAATAATCTTTATAAGTAACACGTGCGAGCTGGACAACTAAAGATGCAGTTTGTAGGGAAAGGAAGTTGTCCTTCTTTGGTCAGCACCCCATCAGCTTTTACCCATTCACACCCCGCACAAGTCTGGGTGTGATGTCAGTGGGTGATGTTGAAAATGAGGCGCTAGCAAGACAATTAGGTGAAGAGATCAGTAACCGTCCGCGAGGATAAGAAAGGCATTCCGGTGACAGGTCAGATCTGAATATGCAGATTCCAGAGCCTCTGCCCAGCGGGGACAGCCGAGAATGGATGAGCTCCCCAGGGGAGAAAGGAGCCAGCGGGGAGATTAGAGAGACAAACCTGGGAGAATTGCTTCATTACAAATATTTATTAGGGCTTGCCGTGAGCGAGACCCTGCAGGGAGAACTGACCTACGGGAAGGTGCAAACAAACAAAACCGAGATTTGGTCGTAGAAGGGAGGGAAAGCGCGCTTTAAGAAAGCCTTATTGGGAAAGTAAGCAAACTGGAGCAGCCTTGGGGAGGGCGATCTCTGGGGACGAGAAGGGAGAACAAAGCCAGACCCGGAACTAACAAGGAGAGAGGCGGACAGGTCTCTACGGCAGATCGTTTTATTAAAAATCATTGGTGCTCTTTGGGTCTTACAAAGAGGTAAGACAACGCAGACGGTACACTCCGTGGGTATCACACAGCCAGCAGGCCCGGGACAGGCCTCATTATTAACTTAGAGATGTTGGTAGAGCCCTTGCCTAGCACACAAGAGGTTCAGTCTCCAGCACCAAAAATAAATAAGCTAGTCAGTCTGTTGATTAATTAAGACGAAATCATCCAACACGATCTTTCTGCAGTCAATTAGGTGGGCACTGACATCAAATAGAGAACAGGGACGCTATAAAACTTAAGCTCCATCTTAAGAAAATCTGTTCATTTTTTCGGAGATTTTTGGATTTAAAAATATGAGAGTTCTGAGCTCCCCCACCCGCCCCACCCGCCCGGCTTTCACATGGAACAGCATGGTCTTATTTTTATGCCTGGAATGAAGTCTTCACACTACCACATAAAGTGAAGGTCCCCCAAGTGGCTCCACACATGCTTTCTTCCTTTAAACTGGATTATAATTGGCTGAAATACAGAATTCAGATCTGATTATCTTTGGGTCTTTATCACAGGGCATCGTAGCTGGCACACATAAGTGTCCCATAATTTTAGCTGCCCGGATAGTTACAGTTTCTAATAAATGCACTGCGCAGGACCAATCAATGTCCCATCTTGGCTCTTTCAGTAGCCCAACCTCCCAGCTCTTGTCGCCCAAGATCCAGAATGACTTCTTTATTGATATGCAGCTGGCACATCCTATTCCTCTTCTTAAATCCAAACTCAATAGCCATCTGTTTGTTCTGGCATCCTGGCACTAATTGCCATCCCTGATTTTGTTTGATATGTTTGACCTGGTGTTTTGGAGCTATCTCTTAATTGTGTTTTTATTTAATATGGAAGGCACACATAAAGCAAGTCCAGAAGGAGTGCTATATAAATGCAAATTTCATTGTATTTCCCTCCAGACCTCGGAGACTTACCAAACTTGGTTCCACTCTTGAGGGAGTCTCCCCTCTACAGGGCTTAGGGAGTTGTCTTCCCTTTTTCCGCAACCATTTCCTCAAAGCTGAACTAACAAGGAGATAGACACCCCATCATATGCTAAAACCACCACAATTCTACTGAACTTTGCAAACCTTATGCTAAGCTATGACTTTTTTAAAATCTTGTTTTTGTGAACTGATTGAACATTTTACATTTAACTTTTACATTTAAGAACCACCACCTTCCCTATCGAAATAGTGTTATTTCAAAGCTTAAGATTGAAAAGTCTATTTTTTTGGTTTGGTTAGGGTTTTTGTTGTTGTTTTGGGGGGTTTATTTGTTTGTTTGCTTGCTTTTGGAGACAGCGTTTCTCTGTGTAGCCCTGGGTGTTCTGTAACTCACTCTGTAGTTACAGTCTCTGTGACCAGGCTGGCCTCAAACTCACAGAGATCTGCCTGGCTCTGCCTCCCAAGTGCAAGAGTATTAAAGGCGTGCACCACCATCGCCCAGCTGAAAGGTCTATTTTTGAAAAAATTCTTCAGTCTCCTCTCTCTCTCTCTTTCTCTCTCTCTCTCTCTCTCTCTCTCTCTCTCTTTCTCTCTCTCTTTCTCTCTCTCTCTCTCTCTGTGTTTGAATGTCAGTATTACAAAATTATAATTATGTCATTAATAGGAAATAATCAGCACAATTTAAGGCTCCATTGAAACTTCTCAAGATAATAGCTGGGGAACAATGACGCAGGGGGTAAAATACTCACCAAGCAAGCAAGCATGAAGACCAGAGTTCGGATCAGAACCCACAGAAAGCTGATGGGATGGATGGCTTACATCTATTGTCCCAGCACTCCTAAGGCATGACAGGAGATGTCAACAGGAAACGTCCTGGAAGCTCATGGGCCAGCTAGCCAGGCACACACAGCAGCTAACAAGGGACCTAACATCTGGTATCAGAAGTTGCCTTCGGACCTCATGCACACCGGAGCACGTACGCACTGCACTCACACATACATCATGTACATATGTATGGGTCTTTCTAAAAGAGAGAGAGCGAAAAACTTCAGGATAAACTAGTCCACTTGAAGAATACCTAAACACTTTATTACAATGAGATTGCAAACGCTGTCAGTATTAAGTAAGACACTAATCTACTTAGCAAAGAAATAGCTCTCTGACTTGTGAATTGTTTCATTCAGAGGCCACACTTAGCGCCAACTCTCTACTCAGGCAAGCTGGTCCCCACCCCGCAGAAGTGGTTAGTGCCTCCACTGTCCTGGGTCTGAGTTTTCAACTTGTTACCCACATTCCACGCAGCTCCCATGACTCCCGGCTCTTAGTGTTCTCGCTTTTTCGCTTTCTTCTTTCCCCCCTCTAGGCCTGACCCCTCTGGTTATTTTCCTAGCTGTGGCCCTGGCTCGTTCTCAGTCTATCTATACCAGGATGAATGAATGGATTTATTTTCTGTTCTTTCTTAGTCACTGATTTTGCCCTGCTGTGTTCTGAAACAGTCCAATAGGTTACACAAGTCTGCAATGTGAACAGCATACTTGGTTTTCATCACTAGGGACTGAAAATACTTGCCATTTCATGAATCTTTATATCTTTGTTGGTTTAATAACATTCTTTGTGCCGGTGGTGGTCATGAAAAATGACTAACATTCTCTATTTGGGGGCATGGCTGAGCCAATGAAATGCTACCAGTATTATAATGAAGTTCCTGTTGATGTCAGATATGAAGAGAACTGCCACATTAAGAAAGATATTGCTTGTTGTTGCTATTGTATATGCAACCTTGCGCATGTAACCATGAGACTGAACTTACCTTTTCTATCACTGGCCTCTAGTAGATACAGTCTAAACTACAGCTACAGAGATACAGAGATTGATTATATGTGAGATGAAAACCCAGTCTTTGTCACTCTGGGGTAGAGACAGAGATAGCAATAATGACAAGTATGATGGGGAGGCAGAGTGGGAAGCACAGTGGAAATCCAAGGGTCAGGAGCCAAGCACGGAAGATGGGAGCCCGACCTGCCACAACCTAGAAGCTAGGTAACAAGGCATGCATGCCATGACACTTGCAAATCCCTAAGAATGCCAAGAAGAGCCTGTATGGTGGCACCTGCAAACCCCAAGCTCCGAGGCTGAGGCAGGAGGTTTCAAATTTTAGGGCAACCTAAAAAACGCTGCATGATTCTGTCTCAAAATAAAATTTTTATAAAGGGCAGGGGCAGGGAATCAGAGAGATGGTTCAGCAGTTGGAATACTTCTTGCTGCCCCAGAGGGTTTGAGTTCAGTTCTCAGCACATGCAGCAAGTTTCTCCCAACCACCCCACACCATTTTCCGGCCTCCACGGGCCCTGCACACCAGTGTCAGACACTCACACATGCATAGAAATAGTTAAAGTAAATAAATAGTTTTGGTTTTAGTTTTTTGTTTCTTGTCTTTTTGGGGAGGGGGTGCTGGGGATGTGTCTGAGTAGTAGGGCCCCCACCTAAGGCACTGAGTTCCGTCTCTAGTGTTCGAAGTTGGGTAGGGGGAGAAGAAAAGAAAGAATGTGAAGAAGTCGAGGGCAACAATCCAGGAGGTTATGAGGGATGGTGGGTAAGAGCCTTGGTTAATGGACCAATGAGGAGGCTCTGTGGCTAAGGGCGCTTGTCACCAAGCCTCATTACCTGTAGGATTCAATCCCAGGACCCATGTAAAGGTAGAAGCAGAGAACCAACTTTCAAAGGCTGTCCTCTAATCTCCCCCATGTGCACACACACAAGCTAATAAACTGAATATAAAAATACAAACCAGCTTTGGTTAAGACTCTGAACATATGCTCATATCCATACACGATGAGAATGGTTCTGGACAATCTATTACACTCCGAGTCTCAATTTCCTTATCAGGAGAGGAAAACAGAGATGGAGAAAGAGGGGAATGGGATCCACAGAAAAGACCCCTGTAGGTGGTAAGACGCAAATGACCTCATGCATACAACCTGCTTAGCTGAAAGCCTGGCACCAAGAAACCATTAAATAAATGGCAATCAATAGGACACAAGTAATTAAGGGCTGAAGTAATAGCCAGACATGAAAAATATTGCTGTGTGAATTCCTCCTACTTTTTTGAACCTTATTCCGTTTATTGTGGTGTATGTGATGTGGTGAAGGGTTGCCCACGCCCCAGCATGTGTGTGGGGTCAGCGAACAACCATGGACATGAATTAGGAAATGAACTCCAAGTTAAGATAGTAATCTGGGGTGCAAATGAATGCCTAACTTAGGAGTCACAAAGACCCGAGTCTCAACCACCTTCCAGTCCGATGCAGGCGGCCCAGGGCTCCAGTGAGGTCATCCCCTGTCCTCTCAGCTCCACCTCCTGGACTGCTTTTGTGTCTTCTATGCAGAAATGCTTTCTGAGCACAGTGCAGGCCACAGCTCTCTGAGCCTGCCCTGGTTCTGTGCCGCTCAACTCCAGAATCACAAATAAAAGCCCACGAGTAGCTACAACGCCAGAAGCCTTGTGGTTTTGTCTGCTAACAGAGCTACCGGAAGCTGGGTGCGACGCTGCTCGGCAGACTTAGGCATTACTGACAACTAATTGGAAGCTCGTTCCTTCAAGTCACTGGGTTCTATCCCGTGACCATGCAAGCGCCGACAACGCAGGGCCTGTGTCCTCGACGCAGCTCTCCAGACTGTGCTTGGAAATCCTGCCTTTAGCTCCCAGAGGCACTTAGCAGCCATATGAAACTGTAGAAAACAGGATGCCTTTGTCTCTTAGACCTCTTCTTGCCCGTTTCCCTTTGGATTAGCATAGCCAGCACTGCTCTACCTATCTGGTGTGTTCTAATCTTATGGAAAGCGTGCCTTTTAAATCGAAACCCGCTTTTCCTCTTTGCTCTGACCTTTAGGGAAGTCAGAACTAAATTAGGATATCTCTGAGCAATGAGGCAGTCCCTTCTGTTAATATAGTTCACTGAAAATAGATTCTGCCTAGTGTGATCTCAGTATCCCAAGTCCAGACCAGACGGAGGACCAGGGAATACAGCCCACTAACCGATCTGGCCAGCTGCCTGTTTACTGCCACACTAAAGTGACCTGGTGCATTTAACAAAAGAGCAGAGTGGGACAGAAACTATATGGTCCCCAAAACCAAACATCTTTTTGTTTTGTTTTGTGTTGTTATTGTTTTCAGATGGAATCTGATAGCCCAAGCTAGCCTGGAATTCACTGTAGACAGGCAGGCCAGTCTTCAAATGATCAACGTTCTTGCCTCCCACTTGAATACTGGGATAGCGGGACTGCGTTGCCACACCCGGGATATCTCCCCCTGTGCACATTCAGGTAACCCAGTTCTACACTTTTCTTCTAATATTGTTCTTTGGACTTTTTTCTGTTGTCTCTGTTTTGAAAGCAATCTAAACATACTTTGGAGATAGTCTAATGTTAGCAAGAGAACAGAAAGGCCATCTAACACCATGTGGTTCTAACACACACACATACTCACGTGCACGTGTGCGCACATACACACACGCGCACACACACACACGCACACGCATACACACACGCACACACACACACACGCACACACACGCACACGCACGCGCACGCGCACGCACACGCACACACACACGCACGCACACACACACGCACACACACACGCACACACACACGCACACACACATGCACACACACGCACACACACACACACACTCCTTTCCTTCTCCACACTATTTCACTGTTGGGTCTTCAAGATTCCTCTTTTCAGATGACATTGAAGTTGTTTTCCTTAATAGAATTTGTTAAAATGTACCAATTTCTCCAAATGATCAGTTTTCAACCATTTCCACTAAAAGCTAAAAAAAGAAATGCTGGCAAAGAAAGGGGTGCCATGGAAAAGGGCCGGAAGGCTAGGATCACTGAAGGCCATCTGTAACCCTTCCGACTCGGTGCCAGACTCGCCATGGAAATCAGATCATCACGATGACAGTAATGAGAAAGAGAACCTTGGCTGTTTTTAAAACTAAGCCCACATACAGATGATAATTGCTGTTATACACTAACTGTCGGACTGGGTTTTCCTCCCCAAAAGTGAAGAACCAGCCCAGCTTTCACCTGTGTGTGTGCTCACACGTGACTGGATGAGGGGCAGGGACCCCTTGGGATTTCCCAGGGAGCTGGTGTTTGGCTCTCACTAGCAGAGCACGGTTTTATTTTTCCTCTCCACTTTGTTGCTATGGGGATTTCTGTGAAAATTACTACTGTAAGGCTATGTTTTAGATAAAAGTTACATGCTTCCCAAGATCAACTTTTAATTAACAAACTGTGGTAGGCTCTTAACCTAATGGCATCCTGAAATAGCTAGTAGTTGACCGTCAGAGTAAAGTGTAAACCAGTAAGCCTGTCAGCACTGCACCATGGTCTTGCTCTCTCATGCGATTGACTGCCAATGGGAAAGACCTCACTGGGCAAGAATTTTGTTTGTTTGTTTGTTTGTTTGTTTTTTCATGACAGGAACCTGGTTTTGGCTCTGTAGACCAGGCTGGCCTCAAATTCACAGAAAACTCCCTGCCTCTGCCTCTGCCTCTGCCTCTGCCTCTCTGCCTCTGCCTCTGCCTCTGCCTCTGCCTCTGCCTCTGCCTCTGCCTCTGCCTCTGCCTCTGCCTCTGCCTCTGCCTCTGCCTCCTGAGTGCTGAGATTAAAGGCATGCACCACCACTACCCAGATGAGCAAGAACTTTAATGACAATTGGTCTAAACTAACTATTAGGTCCTTGGGGAACTGGGGAATTGGGGCCTGAGGTAAGGGATTTTCTTGCTTGAAGACTGTGTGAGTCTGAAGCAAGCTCAGTTTCATCTCTGTCTTCTGGTAAATGCTATGCTCATCATTAAGAAAAAAGAGCCCTGTGCCAACTTCCTAATGGGACTTTTCCCTCCTGTTGACTTAAGTTTTCAAACAATGTGCTGTATTTTCAAGGAATCATAAAAAGAACTACACAGGTTTCTGTCATGTGAAAATGAAAACTACTAGCATGGAGTGTAAAGTCTGTAACGTAGGCTACTTTGTTTCCTCTTTGGAATGTAAGAGAATCTGAATCACTAACATTTTTTACTGTTTTCCATATATACAGGCAAAGCTGGAGAAATCAGACAGCCACAATCCTTTTGCCACAGAATTTGGCAAGAGGCAATGACATGGTCATGGTTTTAAAACAGTTGCCAAAGAGCAAAGGGCACAAGCAGAAAACCTATCAGAACCTTAGTCAGCCTTTCCAGCACTGTCTGTGGCATTCACAACATAGTACCCTGCCAGAAAAGAATCCAAATTCCCATGTCTCAAGGGAGCCATTCCTTAGGGGCAGCAGCGTTGACAGAGTCAGTAGGACCAGAGCCATTCATTAGTTTTGGGAAGACTTTGATGTCCCTTTAAAGGGTTTCTTCCTCTAGTCCCATAGAATGGATGTGCATTGTATTTATATAACCAAAGGGTTGTGCACGTTTATTTAGAGTCTCAACAAGAGTCCTTGCCGAAGTTCCGGCTATCAACAAGTCCTGATTTTCCTGGAGCGCCTTCCTAGCCAGGCATGCTTTGCTTCTCCAGCTTCCACCTGGAGAGCTAAAATAACAATCTTGTTAAGGAGAACACAATAGGACTAACTGTGCTGTTTTGCAGTGTTTCCACAAGGCGTACCTTTTAATTGCCTAGTGCCGGCAACTTAACAGACTGTAATGAATACATTGTTCTTCTTTTCTCTCTTGAACACAGCCCCTGAGTTTCTCCATACAGAATGGAGAAAACCCTTGTAAGATGCTGAGAAAGCATTTGGAATAAAGAGATTATTTGGACCCAGGAGGTAGGTCTTAATAGTTTGCATTCTGACGAGAGAGAGAGAGAGAGAGAGAGAGAGAGAGAGAGAGAGAGAGAGAGAATAAGAGAGAATAAGAGAGAATAAGAGAGAATATAGATTAGCCCCCATCATCTGGGAGATGACATTTCTTGCGGTGTCTGAAGCATTTTATGAATTAAAAGAATGAGAATGATCCCAAAACTAAATTAATTTAATCTGTTAGCTTTGGTTTGAAGCAGCAGCTGGAGAGACACACTCTACTTTGAAAATCTTCAGCTTCAAGGGTCTGGGTTTATAAGAGGATGCTGGTGGTGGTGCCTTGCTTGGGTGAGGAAGGGAATAGGTTTTCATTTCCCATTGTGGAAGAATGGCATGACCGTAAAATGCTTTGACACAGACAGACAAGGTAGACACTCCATACTTGCCCATTGCACAATTTATTAAATGAGAGCTTGCCAGGCAAAGTGAACGTGAAGGAAAGAAAGAAAATGATTACCCCGACCCTTTCCCCATTTGCACATTCTCATTGGGGGGCGGATACCCTGCAGGTAAAGATGAAAGAAGCTGAACGGTTTCTATTGGTCATGGTCCATTAGTGGTGACTGACACCCAGCTGACCACACCATCAGTGCTTCCATAAAGCTCATGAGTCCCATAGCAGACACTGTTTAAGATTAGAATTGAAAGTTCCTCCGGTGCTAATGATGTGCTGCTAGCTAGTGCCCACGGATGGATGTTCCAGAATCTTCATAGACAGCTCTGCCTCCGAAAAAGGAGGATGGGGTTAACAGAATCCTTACAAGAACACCATCTGAGTGTGCACAGATCAGTTTCCCAAAAACTCATTAGGATGCTTGAAATGTAAGCAGGTTAACTTGGTCTGTCTCCAAGTTAGTCACGAAATCAGAGAGGATTACCACCGGCTGATGAATGGGGAAACAGGTTCAAAGAGAAAAAAATGGAATTTGCCTATCATGGTTCTTTATTCTGGAGATCAGATAACACAATTTACTCCTGACTTGATCTAGAAGAAAAATAGGCTGAAAAAAGGGTTTTTAAAAGGAACTACTTGAAATTAAAGAGACAGCCAGGCAGTGGTGGTGCACGCCTTTAGTCCCAGCACTCGGGAGGCAGAGACAGGTGGATCTCTATGAGTATGAGGCCAACCTGGTCTATAGAGTGAGTTCCAGTACTGCCAGGGTACATAGAGAAACCTCTTAAAAAAAACAAAAAAAGAAAAGAAAAAGAAGGAAAGAAGGGAGGGGGAAAGGAAAGAAGGAAACAAGAAGTATCCACAGACTGTCGCATCCACAAAGCAGTTTCTAATCATAGAAAAATAAGAAAAGTTTATAGGGAGTCTTTGCTTAGTGTCTTCCCTTTGTTGTTTGATATTGTATCTCTCTCTTCCAACCTGAAGTTCATCCATTCAAGTAGGTGGCTGGCCAAAGAGCTTCAGGCGGTCACTTTACATAGGTTCTGGGATCTGAACCCGGGGCCTCCTGCTTTCACAGCAGACATTTTACCAACTCAGTCATCGTTGTGAATCCTGGAAGCTGAACTCAGTCCTCAGGTTCCCTCTACCCACTCAGCCGGCTTGCCAGCCCCATGATCCTTTACTTCAAATGTCAAATATTTCTATACAGTGAGGGGAAGTGAGTAAAAACAAGAATAGCAAAAAGGATGGAGAGATTTTTCGCCCAAAACAAAACCCAGCAGAGTCTCCATACTAAACAAACAACAAAAGCTGGAAGTGGACGTTCGTGTCTGCCTGCCCAGCGCAGCCCTTCCCTCCCTACGTTTCATTCTGCTTCCTGCACAAACACACACCCAGCACCAGGGGGAAAGCCCCTGTACCTTCTCTTTCCATCTCTTCCCCATCATCCCATATGGGACTGACATTCTCCCAAGGGACAGTTAAAGCAGGTTTTTGACCTCATGGCCACTGTGGCATTTTACCTAACCTGAATTTTTTTCAGTGTTTCCGGTGTGCCTTGGTCAACGGGCCTCCTAAACAGCGCCCCAAACATGGTTGAACAACCGCAGGGGGTTTAAACCAGACATCTCGCCAGGTCCATGAGGATGTGCAAAATCACCCCTGAGCCTGTCCTGGTGCCCACTCCCAGCTGCTGCCTCCACCCAGGCTCGGAACCGAGCTCCACTACGTTCAGTGATCTATGTTAATGAGATCCCCTGAGCCCGCGGGTGTGTTTGTCCAGCGCTGGGTTCCGGGCAGCCTTCCCAGCGTGCTACTGGGAATGCAGGCTCCTGAGTTCCTTCCCCTCCTAGCAGCAGGGCACAGGGCTCCATTTAAAAGGTTTTTTTTCTTTTTTTCCCTCAGTCTGAGAAGGCTCAGTTCATTGCCAAGGAACTTACACGTTTCCAACCCAGAACATACACCGTTCAGATCCAGACAGTGATTTCTGCCAGAGTTGGAAAAATGAGGTTCCTTGGATTTTTGCAAAGGCACTTTGAGCTTAGAATTGTTCTAAAAATAACTATAAATAACAGGTTTTCTTAAGCCCTATAGAAAGGGAAGACAGTCACCTCAGCAGTAGGGAACTCCAAGAAAAAATGACTAGGGAACCAGGCAGGCCTGATTTTCATTCAAATCAAGAAATTACAAGTGAACCTCTCTTTCCTCCTCTGTAAAATGGGACCAATAATTCCCACCTCAAAGCTATTGTGAAAACAAGATTATGTAAACCAGTTAAGAAGAGTGTCCCTTCTCAGTCCTGCCAGGAACTTCCTGTGTCCCCTTGCTATTATATCAACGCCCTACCTGTCTTTATCGTTCCTCAGCAAATCCTGGGAAAATCACTTTGAGGTGGTGTTTCCACGTCTGTAAGAAAGTTATTTCAGACAAAAAAGCCTGGCCTTGACCAATGGAAAAATGAAGCATTTCTTTTCTGGGATATTTATCTGACTAACCCTGGATTTTCTTCTTTTTTAATGCCTATGAGTGTTTGGCCTGCCTGTTTAACTATGCACCAGGTACATGCTTAGTGCCTGTGGAGACCAGAAGAGGGCGACAAACACTCTAGGCCTGGAGTTACTGACAGCTGTGAGCTGCCCATTGGGTGCTGGGAATCAAACCCAGGTCCACTGCAAAAGCATCCAATGCTATTAACCTCTAAGTCACCTCAACCCCCTAGCACTGAATTTTAATAGAAGCCTCACTATGCACAGTTAAATGATCCTCATTGTTTAATACTTCTCCAGGAATATAATATATGTCATATATATATAATTTATATAAACACACACATACACATATATGTGTGTGTGTACATATATATATACATAGTTGATTTATATGCATCTACATGTGAAGAACAACAAGATATCTAATCCTTTGAGATCTACTGTGGAAATTGCCTTACTAAATGCTGAGGAAGACAAAGATGAATGCTGTGAAAAATCATCTTAATCAATTTAGAAACCTGCTGTCAAAATCATAGTCCTGATACTAGTGTGTCCATTGCAAGTGATAGAATCCCAATTGAGACTGCAATTCTGAACCAAAAGCAATCAATCTAGCCAGTGATGGCACACACCTTTAATCCCAGCACTTGGGAGGCACAGGCAGATAGAGCTCCTGAGTTCAAAGCCAACCCAGCCTACAGAGCTAGTTTCAGGACAGTCAGGGCTACACAGAAAAACCCTGACTCAAAAAACAAAAACAACAACAAAATCAATCTATTAACTTTTATACTCCACAGAGCATCAGTGAAGTTCACTGAAGGAAGACAGTTGTACCCAGAAGGGAAAGACTCATCTATATGGGCTATCGCAGGCAACTGTGTAACCCCCAATTCTGTGTTACCCCCTCGGTACAGTTCGCGCGCCACTGTACCTTACGCGAGTCGGACAAGGGCCTGGAGATTGAAAGAACACACAAAGAGACCTGGGTCATTCGAAAGGAGATCAGCCGAATGCCGTTTATTTAGCCTTGGGGAAAATCTTATATATCCCACTCCTGCCCAAGGAATTCCACCCAGGCAGGTGGGAAATTACCATATCTAACTGCTGCACAAGGACTTCCACCTAGGCAGGTGGGAAATTACCATGCCAACAATAGAGTCAACAATGCCCTACAGCAAATCACCAGGCAGGGCAGAGGGAGCACAGGAACAAACAGAATGCTTAGTCATCTGCCCAAAAACTGTCCTCAAGATGAGCCCCAGGAATAAGGGCAGACCGGGGCCCTACAGGTCCCCCTTTTATATAAATTATGACTAGGCCTGTCTTGGGTGGCATTGGACGTCAGGCAATACCCCTTACCCGTCATGGGAAAGCATCCAGGTCAAAACACATTTCCTGTCTTAGGTTGTGGTAGCCCCCCAAAAACCTTTCCCGTCATTGGCTCACTAGTCACCCATCACCGAGTTCAGCCAGATTTGTGCTGAAAGATTCTCTGGGGCAATTGCTAAGAGGACTTGCCATGTGGCAACATTGACCTGAGTTTGCCTTTGACTCTGGCACCATGAAACCATGAAGATGATGCTCCAGTGCATATAAGCATTCCTTAGGAGACTGTGCCTGTTTAATAAGTCTGCCCAAATTGGAGTCCTTTAAGTAAGGTCTCAGCACTGGTGAAAGGAACCCTGGTATAGTAAACTAGAATAATCTCAAGAGCCAATTAGTAAATTGTATACTCCAGGGTCCATGAAAAACAGCAATAAGCCTTTAACCTAGCAGTGGACTTTAACCACAACCAATAGCAAAATTAACTGCAATATTCATATGTAAATTTAGCTCAATTTGAATGGCCAAGGCATTTGCAACCTGCCCTAAGAGGGTATCCATTGTGCAAGCAGAAGCAACTGACTGACTAATGGAAAATCCAGCAGCTCTAGCTGCTCTGGCAGCCGCAGCAATGGCTGCATTATCATGGGATGGGTAGATAGGTCCTTAGCACTAGGACCACCACAGCTAGCTCCTCAGGATCCCAGCAACTCTTCAGTTGACAAGCCAGTATCTACTTGATCTCTTGGCTCTGTCCTGTCTTCAGGCTTCTGGACGGGAAAATCCACAGCACGCACCAGACGCTCAGGTACCCATATTGGATTGTCAGCATCCTGTGGGAAAACACAAACAGCCCCTCTTCCCCACACCAGTACAGGATCTGGACCATACCAGGTGCCATCTGCTAGATTCTTCCATTTAACATGAGGCATCCCGGAAGAATCTGGCCGCCAGTGCCGGTCAACAGCGGTATGAGATTGAGCATCAACAGTCAAAAAATTTAAAATGTATAAAATAAAAGACAAATGGTCTCTGGGGGTAGAACCATATTCCCCCTTTTTTGTTTTATGCAGATAGGCTTTGAGCGTACGATGTGCTCGTTCCACTATAGCTTGTCCTTGAGGATTATAAGGTATTCCCGTTTTATGGGAAATGAAAAAGTCAGAACAAAATTTAGTAAAGCCAGAGCTGGTGTAGGCTGGCCCATTATCAGTTTTTACAGTTTTTGGAACTCCCATGTAGGCAAAGGCCTGGAGACAGTGACTTTTAACATCACGTAATTTTTCTCCTGTATGAGCTGAGGCAAAAATAAGATGAGAATATGTATCCACGGTTACGTGAACATATTGCAAACGCCCAAAAGAAGGAACATGGGTAACATCCATTTGCCATAAATGATTAGGAGCAAGCCCACGAGGATTAACTCCCAAATGGGGAACAATTAAAAGTTCTGAACACAGAGAACATTTTTTAACGTCAGTGGCTTGCTCTCGAGATATCTTAAAATGAAATCTTAACGACCCAGCATTGAGATGAAAACGATTATGAGCTTTTTCCGCGGCTTCATAAGATTCTAGACTAACCGCACAAATTTGGCGGGTAAGCTAATCAGCCAATGCATTCCCCTCGCTCAAGGGACCAGGGAGGTCAGTATGAGCCCGTAAATGCCCTACATAAATGGGAACAGACCGGGCCCAAAGCAAAGTTTGAATAGCCAATAACTGCGTCTGGACTCGAGATACAGAGGCAATATAAGCTGCAGTTTCCAAAGGTGCAAGAATTTTGCTTATATACTGACTATCAGTAAAAAGGTTAAATGGAATATCAGCATATTTCTCTAAGGCCATTTGTACAGCGATCAATTCAGCCACCTGAGCAGATTTAGTATCAACAGGCTGAATATCAAAATCAGGAGGGGAGGCTACCACAGCTCTCCCTGTGGAAGATCCATCAGTAAACACATTCCGAGCCCCTGCCAGAGGCTGCAAAGAAATAACTTTAGGGAAACATACCGGATGATTTTTGAAAAAGGTGACCAACTTATCAGAAGGATAATGATTATCAAACTTGCAGGGATTAGTGCATAAAAACAAGGTCCAATCTTGAGCAAAATTTTGTAATCAAGTTATTTCTGCCTGGGTATAAGGCGTAATAACCTTATCAGGTAACATTCCAAAGGTTTGCAAACTAAGTTTATGTAGTGAGCTGTGGGCTGCATTCCCGCCGCCCTGCTTTCGGCCTCCTGACTAGCTTATGCCCTGAAATAACAACACACAAACTGTATTCTATTAAATACTGCCTGGCCCATTATTTTCAGCCTCTTACTCACATCTTGACTAACCCATATCGAATAATGTATGTAACACCACAAAGGGTGTCTTACCGGGAAAGATTCAGCACATCTGACCTGGTGGCTGGCTTCATCGCATCTGGCATCTCTCTGAGGAGAGGCACGGCGGTCTGTCTAACTTAGGAGACTTAGGAGAGGCGTAGCATCTGACTGAGCCATCTACCTCACTTCCTTCTTCCTGTTCTGTCTACTCCACCCACCTAAGGGTCGGTCTATCAGATGGGCCAGGCAGTTTCTTTATTAATTATCCAATGAAATTATCAGATAGATAGAAGACACACCTACATCAAGTTTATACCCTTTCTGAATAACACGTAGCACAGCTGATGGGTACGAGATAACAATTTTTACAGGTGACACGCGTTCATGTACCCATAGGATGGGTCCTCGCTGCCAAAAAACTCCAGTAGGACTATGCTGAGAGGGAAAAATTATCAATAGCAACGGCTGACTATAGTCAATATAATGAGTATGAGCAGAGGCAAGCTTTTTCTCAATTAAAGTAATACATTTCCTTGCCTGAGGTGTCAACTCACGAAAGGAGGTTGGGTCTGGATTCCCCTGCAGAATGTCAAAAAGTGGTTTTAAGTCTCCAGTAGGAATTCCCAGACTGGGCCGGACCCAATTGAGGTCTCTAAATGGCAACTTCCTTAACAGAATCATTAATGATAAGTAAGGAGAAATAGACACAAACAAAAAGTATTGATTCCTATGGTTTAACTATGAAAAAGCTTAATTCCCAACAGGTGACATTATTTTGGAAGGTTCTGGAAACTTTAGGAGGAAGCAGGTTAGTGGGAATAGGTCACTCCCAAGCCACTTCTCTGTTCCTCATCAGCCCTAGGATGAAGCCACACGCTCCCACTGCCATGATGCCAGCCCTAGGATGAAGAGGTTCCTCTGTCAAAAGCTCTTACGACCATGATGCTCTGTTTCACTGCATGGGACCAAGCAACAGTGAACAGACTCTAAGCTATAAGGTAATGTAAATCTTATTGGTGTGGGAGGTCCTTCTGTCTATGCGTTGCTTTTATTGGTTAATGAATAAAGAACTGCTTTGAGCCTATGGCAGGGAAGAACAGAACTAGGCAGGGAAAGCTAGGCTGTCTGCTGGGAGAAAGAAGGGTGGAGCTAGAGAGAAGTGATGGAGCCACTGGAGACAGACGCTGGAACTTTAGCCAGTAAGCCATTGCCACGTGGCCATACACAGATTAATAGAAATGGGTTAAATTAATATGTAAGAGTTAGCCAGTAAGAAGCTAGAGCTAATGGGCCAAGCAGTGATTTAATTAGTACAGTTTCTGTGTGGTTATTTCAGGGCTAAGCAGCTGGAAACCAACAAGCGACCTCCTACAACATCTTATCTTCATTAGGTTTCTTTCCTTGAGAATTTCTTCACAGTGGCACAAATTCTCAGAGATATTCAAATTCTCAGAGAATTAAAGTAAACAAAAGCATTCAGACCAAGTAATCTTCCAAAGGGGACAAAATGCTTCCACTCAGATTAACTTTAGAAACCTGATAGACTGGAAGAGATGGGCAGTAGAAAGCAAAAGTGACTTCCTTCCCCTCCCCTCCCTGGAGCTGGCCAGGACAATATAACTTCATTCCTGTCCCAGGGACAATCACTGCTTCCACGTGTACTCATGACTTGGCATATCTAGCTCTTACTCTAGTAGAGCTAGAGAAATAAGCAAAGCCTGCATGGAGAGTGAATTCCAGTATACAACACCAGGTTCCCGAACAAAATCAAATTGTACACATAGAATGAGAAGAATGTGACCTCAGCTTCCTGGCTTGCAAAGTATCTGGGAGGAACCCACAAAAAGATCAGTCATCCTGCTGTATGCTTGTAATCCCAGAACTGGGTAGCAGAGACAGGAGGCTCTCTGGAGCCCACTGGCCAAGCACCCTACCCTACTTGTTGAGCTCCAGTCCAATGAGAGACTCTGTCTCAAAAAGCAAGACAGAGTGCCTGGAACAGTATCCAAAGGAGCCCTCTGACCTTCACACACTTGTACAAACATGCATCCACACTCACAAATTTACTGAGAAGTCTAGGGCATGCACCTCAGTGGTCGGTCACTTGCCTAACCTGCATGAAGGCCTGGGGTTCTATTTACAGTACTGGAAAAGGGAGCGGTCATGTATTCATTTACCATTGCTATAACAAAATACCTAGCATAATAAAAGAGGAATGATTTTGGCGCCAAATGACTTTCCGTCAATGGTATGTGGGCCCCATTGTTTTGAGTCCTGTGGCAATACCACAGTAGAAGTATGCAGCAGAACAAACCCACTCACTTGGTGGCCAGAAACAAACAAGAAAAAAAAATGGAAAAAGCAAGGATCTGAGAGACACTGGCAAAGTATGGAGTGTAACGAACCTTTCTCTGTCCCGCAGCCAGCTCTAAAGTAATGACACAGAGACATACTATTAATTATGAAACCTCGACCTATAGCTTAGGCTTGTTTCTAACTAGCTCTTATAACTTCAATTAGCCCATTACTGTTAACCTACTTCTTACCATGTTACTTTTTACCTCTATTTCATTCTGTTTGTCTGACTACCTCAATGTCTCATTGGCATCTCCTCCATGCCTCAATTCTCTCCTCCTACTTCCTTTCTCTACCTGGAAGTCCCGCCTATACCTCCTGCCTAGTTATTGGCTATTCAGCTCTTTATTAAACCAATCAATTACAGCAATGTATCTTCACACAGTGAGCAAATATTCCACAATAGGGGTCCTTGAGAGTGAGGGGGGGGGTTCTCTCTTATTCAAGTGAGCATAACCCAGAACGCTAGAATCCTGGACAAATCAACAGCCACCACAGTGACCCTGGGTCCCATGTCTTGTGACAGGGACAAAGGGACTATGAGTTTCGGATGGAGTTTCATTGTAGGGTTATAGATGGAAGACTTCCCTCACACCAGGAGCAGGATCAGAAAATGGAGTCGCCAAGCTGTTAGCTCAGAGGCTTTTCCTATGACTTATGGCAGATCCTGGGGTGAGGCACAGGGAAGCAGTCAGTGCAGCTGTTCCACTCGCGAGTGTCCAGAGACCAGTCATGTCACCACGTGGAGTTTCCAGGCAGGGGTACCTGGTTAGGTTGTGTAAAAGGACAGAAAGATAAGAGGACATGAGAAATCCCTTCCTGACCTCCGGCCAGGACAGAATCAAAGTTATTTTCGGCTTCTGGCCAAGGACAATAATTAGAGCTTTTGGGGTTCCTACCCTAAAACAACCTATTTTCATCACGAGGTCCCATTATCCCCTTTAGAGCACACGTGTAACATTGTAAGAGCTACCTCTTACACCAAGTACCACCATCCATCAATAGCATCATGGCTGGAGCCCAAGCCTCTGATCAATCCCACAGCCGTGCCTGCACTTTCTTGCAAGAATACAGGAGCTCCTTTCCTGAGATGCACCTCTTTGTCTCATTTGGGAATGTCCAGTGTTTTGACAGCTTCCCAAAAGGTTAACCATTAACTTTACAGAGACTCTTAGAAGGCTATTCAGGGAGCCTGGCTCCTATCAGTCACAGATATTCGATCCAGATGATGTTATATCTGTGTTACTTTGTCAAATAAAGCTGCACACCCTCTTAGCCGTAGTCTTTGCACTATTTATTTGTCTATGGGCCCTTTGATGTCTTAATTACATCTGATTTGTCTGGCTAAAGTTCAGGGGCTGGCATCCAGGGACTCATCACCCTGTTCTAAAAGTACCCAGAGCTTTGCAAAATCCCAAGAATTAACACAAATACCAGAAAAGCAAAGTGTCCCAGGAAAAAGCTTCCGTAATCATCCCATACACAGACAACTCCGCGGGGCATCATCGGGACAAAGAAACCCGATCTTCCTCCACCCTGACCCCACCTCCACCTCTTTCCAGAGAGCCTTACTCCTTCTTACTTTAATTAAGTTTTCTGACATCATTCTGGTGAAGGCTTTGTGCTCATGCAGTCTTGCAGAAAAAGCCCAGAACCCTACAAAGACAGCAGTAAACCCAAGACCTTGGTCACGCACAGAATCTCCCACCTTCTCCCGTGTGCACACAGACTATTTAAATGTCAGTGAACTTAAATCTTAAATGCCAGCATCAGAGAACCAAACCTTTACCTAAGTCAAGTCCTTAGTTGTATCTTTCGCCCACCCACCTACCCTTCTTCTTTGTTTTTGTTTGGGTTCGTGTGTGTGTGTGTGTGTGTGTGTGTGTGTGTGTGTGTGTGTGGTGTTTCCACAGAGCTTTGTAGTCCCAGGCTGGATACCACAGAGTACATGTGGGAATCAGAAGACAACTTGCAGAAGTCAATTCTCTCCTTCCACTGAATGGGGTCCAGGGAGGGATAGAACTCAGCTGGTCTGGTTTAGCAGCAAATGCCCCCCCCCCCCCGCCCTTCCTCATTCTTATCTTTATGGTCCCTCTGTATCACACCAGAACCAACCTTGGGCTGGGAATGTAGCTCTATGGTGAAAAGCTTGTCTACTATCTACAAGGTCTCAAACTGGTGTGTCTGCTTTGATTTTTTTTTTAAAAGATGGTCTTCCAAGGTCTCTGTTACCTCTATGGAACAGCCTTGGGGATAACCACTGGGTAAGTGAAGTCCCAAATGAATGGCTTCTGAAACTGGATCACTCCACACGCTACCCCTAGACAAAACAGGAAAGAGTTCAGGCTTAAAAGAAGAAACTACACTTTTAGACATCACAATCATTGCTAACCAATTGGGCTGGACTCATCTCTAGCGCTGAACAATGTTTCTATTCCAGCCTCTCATTTACCACAGCAGAGACATTTATCAAACTTCCTCATGATTCCTTTCCATTCCCTGACTGCATGAGCTCTGATTTCCAGTATAACCCATGAGGAAATCCTCAAGTCAGCCAGAGTGTTTCACCCCTTATATCTGACCCCTAGTAATCTCTGGCATTTATAAAGATCACCCCGGCTTACAAAGCCCCCCATGTACATTTCTTCATGAGGCCTTTGAGGCACATAAAATGCTAGAAAAAAGTTCTGATAAACCATCCTGCCTTCATCTTAGGCTTGAAGCCATCCTGTAGAAAACAAACTAGATTCCTTCTGTTTCTCAAAGATTGGGCTCTGCCCCATCTGTAACCTTAACTCCAAATGTTGCTGTACTGCCTGTTCCTGGAAGCAACAACCATGCCTGTTTTGAAAGGTTGTTGTAGCCACCTTGCAATCCTCCCTTTGTTTCAAAAGGTTGTTATGACTACCTCATGCCCACCTTGCAGCCATGTCTTTGGTTTAGAAGGTTGCTAAGACTAACCTGATATCCTTGTGTTCTGCTCCTGTAACCCCACCTATTTTACCCACCGAATCTCCCATTTGGATCCCCCTACCCTTGAGCTATAAAAACCTTGTCCTCCTCAGGTCCGGTGCTGACCTCTTGAACTCCGCCTTGAGGGGAGGCAGCCTGTGCACACAAATAAAAAAGCTTGCTTTAATTAATTGCCTACTTTAATTAATTTGACAATGACGATTTGGGTCTGTGATTCTTCTCCTTCGGGATTAACAGTTTCTCCAGCCTTTCCAGCTCATACCGCTGCGGGACTAGCAGCTCGTGGAAGAACCCTTTCTAGGTAAATGTCACCCCCGACCGAACTGCAGCCAACTTGGAAGTGTTGGCACACGCTATGCAGCAGGTCTTTAGGAAGGTGGGGTTGCGGCTGGTCCCCGGCTAGATTGTAAGGATGCTACTGGGAGAAGCACAAGTCCTAGCCCCTTCAGCTCTTACAGACACGCGTGAGTCTGCCCCGTCACGAAGGAAACGTAGAGCAGGGACTTGGAAGGACACCGGATGCTGCTTAGTTGAGGAAGGCTGCCCTGAGGAGGTGACTGTCAAGCTGGGCTATCAGGTAAAGAGAAAAACAAACAAAAAGAGAAGCCAGAAAAACCAGTGCGGTGGGGCACCGAGCACGGAGCACGGAGCATTTAGGGAGGAGGCTGGAGAGACGGGGCTTCCGAGTCTTCTCCCCACTCACCAGGGAACCAGGAAGCTGCTGCAAGGACACACCCTGCTGAGATTGGAATTTTACGATAACACACCGTGGGACTGTGGAGTGAAGAGAGACAAACCAAGGAGGATTGACTGTATGATTATATGAATGTACCTTTTTTTTTAAAAGACGGGCTCGCTCTGCAGCCTAGTTTGGCCTTGAGCTTTCCCAACCCTCCTGCATTAGCCTCGGAAACGCAGATGTTAGAGGCGTGTTCTGCCAGGTGCAGCTAAATATGATATTGAAACAGGTGAGAGATAATACTGGCCAATACGGGAGAGGTGAATTAGAGGGGGAGAGAGCATTGGGGCTCAGAAAACAGTCTTCAAGAGTACAGCTGTCAGGCATGAATACGGGATTTTGGTTGAGTGCATTAAACTAAAGGACATTGAAAGATCCTAGATGTGCTCTCTCTGGCCTCTACATGCCCTGGTTCTCCCCCAAAGCAATTCACAGAAATCAGAATTCCTCAGGTCAGGTCAGGTCAGGTCATAGAAAATAAACTCCACCCCCAAATGCAAGCACAAAACCTGAACTAATGTCCTTGGTTCTGTGTAGGAGCTGATTATAAAAGATTCTCTGAGTTGTTCTGTCTGGAAATAAGTCATAATGTAGAAGGGGTTTCAGTCTGTCTGTTTCCATTCTTCTCATGTGTTCATGATCCAGTTGTTTGCCCTGGAAGAACCTGGATGCTTGAACAGGTGCCCCCAGGGACTCATATCCATACCTGTAACTATCAAACTTTCATTTCAAAAAGGGTCTTGCTCTGTACCCGGGATAAATACGCTGCACAGAGAAGCCAAGAGGAGTCAGACAGCTTTGTCAAGTGTCCCCTCTCAGCCTGTCACCATTGGTTGTCTCCAATCACAGCAATCCAATCTAAGCAAAAAAAAAAAAAAAAAAAAAAAAAAAGACTGTTGTCTGTGGGTCTTGGTTCTCCCAGGGGTATAAAAGCTATATTCCACAATTCTCTATGCTTTTGTCTCTCATTATACAAGTGTCAGCCGTGACCCTGGTGATAGATGAGGTATGATATCACACCTTTTCCACCCCTAGAGGAGGATTCCAGAAATAAGAGCTTAATGATGGCTCAGAGGTAGGGGCTGAGAAAGAGGGAGCTAGCTGTCAAGGTGTCAGTTTTCAAGGAATATTATGTATTTGAATGATGTGCACTTAAAAGGATGTGTCCAACCGGCGTCTGGTATCATGACTAATCCTCCCAACTGCAAGATGGCCTACGTGCCATTGCCAAGTTCCCACAGTCAAACCGGTGAATTGCTCTCACCACTCGCTTTTCTTAAGGCGTGCGTGTACATGCAATATGTGTATGTGTGTGTGCATGCATGTGTATGTGTACATGCATGCATGTGCGCATGCATGTCTGTGGATACCAGAAAACAACTTTTTCCAGAGGTCGTTTCTCTCCTCTCACCATGTTTTGAGGCAGAGTGGCTCCCCTTTCTGTCACTGCACTGTGCATTTGAACTCCCAGTGGATTCTCCAATGTATGTGGGTTCTGGAGATTGAACTTGGGTCTTCAGGCTTGTGTGGCAAGCACCTTTATTCCCCAGAGCTATTGCTCTCACCCTCTGATGAATTTTGATGGTCTGTTGCACACAGGAGACCTTTCCAGGTCTTACACTTCATACCTGATTTTTCTAGATTGTTCTGACTGTTTAATTAAGTAGTCCAATGTTGTAAAGAAGTCCTGATTCATTACTAAGGACAGAACTAGGTATGAACAGAGACACTGTGACTGAAAACCTACATGTTAGGGAAAGTAAAAGTATCACATAAACAAATGCATCAGCAGTGCTGATGAAGCCCTGGAGGAGAAGAAGGAGGAGGAGGAGGAGGAGGAGGAGGAGGAGGAAGAGGTGGAGGAGGAGGAGGAGGAGGAGGAGGAGGAGGAGGAGACACATTAGCCACAGTCATCACATGGCTTGATTTTGTTTGGTTTGTTTTGCAGTGCTGTTGGCAGAGGCTGCTGGTTCATCCGCAGTCACTCAGACCTGAAATAATCACACAGAAACTATATTATTTGCAATACTCTTTGGCCAATAGCTTAAGCATATTTTTAGCTAGCTCTTATATCCTAAACTAATACATCTCCATTAATCTATGTATTGCCACATGGGTGTGGTTTACCAAGTAAAGTTCTGTCCAGTGTCCATCTCTGTCTCCATTGGGGCACCATGGCTTCTCACTGACTCTTCTGCCTACTCTCTCTCTCTCTCTCTCTCTCTATATATATATATATATATATATATATATACACATACATAAACATACATACTAACATATATACACATATATAATGAGTATATATAGAGATAGAGATAGATCTTCCAGTCTGGTTATATTCTGTTAAGCCTTTGGCTGAAAGCAGCTTCTTTATTAACCAGTAAAAGCAACACATATACAGAAGGACTTCCCATACCATTTCCCATTTTCTGTTTAAATGAAAAGGAATGTTTTAACTTTAACATAGCAAAATTACATATAACAAAACAGGCATCAAGCAAGAATTACAGTTATAATATTCATATCTACTTTATCTTTTATCTTAACTAAGGAAAACTATAATTATAACTATCTATTCTTTAACTCCATCAAAGACTCCAGAGGATATAATATTACCTAATAAACAGGAAGTGTATTGTAACAACTTCCAAAACTCTAGAATTGACAGAGAAATCTTGCCTCCTGCACAGTTACCCAAAGTCCTGTAACATTGCGGGCACCCATCTTCAGCCTATAGGCCCATAGTATCCGCAGACTTTTTTATGAAGCAGGAAATTTTAAAGGCAGTTTCACCTATATTGGCAGCTTGTTAGTCACTTTCTTCTGTGTCCTGCAAAATGTCTGGCAGACTCTTTTATGAAGCAAGAGACCTGAAGGACTGTCCTACCTTCTTTAGGCAGCTTCAATAGTCATTTTTCTGTGAGTCCTGTAAGTCCAGTTAAGCAGTTCAGGCAAGAGCAGTGAAGTGCATTGGTGCTGCCAGGAGCAGATGTGTCTCGCTGTCATGAAAAGTCCTAAATTCATAAAACATTTTAAATGTCATATTCTGAGTGTCTTTGAAAGATTTGAAGAATACCTATCTATCTTTATATCTAGAAAACCTAACATGATTACAAGCTTGACTATTATAGATGAGTATCTATTAACCTATATTTCTTAATTATACATTATATATTTTTATTTATTTATTTATTATGTATACAGTATTCTGTCTGTGTGTATGCCTGTAGGCCAGAAGAGGGCACCAGACCCCATTACAGATGGTTGTGAGCCACATGTGGTTGCTGGAAATTGAACTCAGGACCTTTGGAAGAGCAGGCAATGCTTTTAACCTCTGAGCCATCTCTCCAGCCCCTATACACTATATTTTTAAATGAGCCGCAAAAACACAATACCTTAATCAAGAGCAGAAAAAAATATATATAACAAAATTGACCTTAAATTTGCATCAATAAAGCAAGATTCATACCAATGCAAAGTATCCTCTATACCATATCCCCCTTTAAATGTAAACAAACATTTATAAACAGTCATTTAGGGAATTTGGGTGTAGTTCTCTACAAACTGCTTACTGTTTTTTTTTTTTTTTTTTAGGTGAAGCAATTTTTGTGGGTGTTTACAGCAACCTTTTGGGGAATCCTGGTCCATCAAATCACATTAGTCTGGAAGGAATCCACAGGTTCTCATCCTCTGTGGAAACAAAAGAAGAACCTCTTTTCCAAAGCAACAAATCCTTAGACAAAAATTTTGAAGTCAAGCTACTTTTAAAATATATATGTTGGTTTAGCTTAGCAAACATACAATAAAATGCCTTTCTGTACTTAACTAATTTACAGTCACAAAATTCCAAGAAAACAGAGTAATATACATAATCCAGACTCTCTGTGTACATTCAATCTTTACGTGGCTTTTTTGTACCCTTTTAATCTATGACTGTACTCTGTCTCTTTAAAGACTTTGTTTTACTTTTTTAAAACCATTTGCTTTCTTTTATAACTGTCTATATTGATCTAAGCCAGGGCCTCATCTATTCTTAGCAAGAGCTCAACTACCGAGTCATACCCCAGTTCCATCAGAAATGTTTTTATACTTTGAAGGTTTAAAAGGTAACTTCTCCAGGTATAGTGCAAATGCATGTCATTCCAGCACTCAGGATGGCAAATTCAAGGCCAACCTGAGCTTCAAAAATAAATATAAATTATAGATAGATAGATAGATAGATAGATAGATAGATAGATAGACAGATAGATAGAATTTAAAATGAGAAAGCAGAAAGTGAAGCAATTGCATACTGAGAATAAAAATTTGTCTAAGTTCTAAATGACATCATGAAATTAATGACTTTTGTATAGTTCATACAACAAATATTTATTAAGTAAATTACTTTGAACAAGTTTTGAAATATTGTGATTACTGATTTGCACACTAGAAAAAGAGAATAATAATAGTATCTATTTTTAGAATTGTTGCATAGTTTCATTTATATGAAGTGCTTAAACTAAAGCTGGACCTGGCACCTGGCTGCCTCTTCAACACTGTTTTGGGCTCCCGCTCCCCTCCAATTAACTGCAATTTAGCCATATTTAGCCTGTCTTTCCCTTTCTCAGAGGTATTTTGCATGCATTTTCTTTCATGGAAATACAATTTCTGCCTCTGGCTGCTTTAGTTACCCTTCACATGTCAGGGCAAAAACAGAAGAAAGGGATACAGGAGCCAGAGTCAACCACTCTGGGAGTGTGTTGTGGGGTTACTGTACCAATAGGGGTGGAAGCTATGTTTGCTTAAAATAAAGGCTCTTTGCTTTTACATACAGGACTCGGTTTCCTTGTTGGCTTTTGTGGGGACATCAAAGATTTGGGCATAACAGTAAAAGGAGAGAACTGATTCAAACAACTACTTTTTTTTCTTTTGATTGATACAATAAACAAACAAGTAAGTAAAATTCAGAGAGGAGAAGGAAGAAGGGAGGGAAAAAAAGAAATGCTTGAAAGTTAGTCATGTGAAGAAAGTTTAAAAATTGGAGAAAAGATAAGACTAGGAGTCGAACAAATGTGTCCCTCGGAATTACCAGTAGACACTTCAGGCACCTCTGTGCCATCACAATATAGAGAAGACAACTTCTTTTCACAGTAAGACAGATGCTTTTATAATGAGAACACTCACACTGAACACTGGCTGGAGGAATCACAGGCATCCAGATTATCAGTCTAGGATAACTCTGGAAGTCCCAAGCATCTCTAGCTAGCTGGGTAACTTTTTAAGCAAATAATTACTCTTTGTGAGTCTCCATTTTCCTTTCTGCTAAATGGGAAGAATAATAATACCTACCTGACAAGTTTAAAAGAGGCAGTCATTATTCAGGCTTGTAGTGACAATTCCAAAATGTCTCCCTCATCTACTTTCTACATTATTCCTTTCAGACTAGCCAATGATCATTAATGAATCTCATTCAAGAAATATATTTGTTTATTCATAAAAATATACACAAGAACCATTTGCAGGACTAGAAGGATGGCTCAGTCAGGTGCTTGCTATGTAAGCATGAAGACCTGAGTTTGGGTCCCTAGGACCCACAACACAAAAGCCAGGCATGGCCGAGCACATATGTAGCCCTAGTCCAGGGAAAGAGAGACAGGTAGGGCCCTAGAGGTCACTGGGCAGCCAGTCTAGTCGATTGGTGAGTTGCTGAATTCAGTGCAAGACTCTAGAAAAAGGTTAAGTGGGGAGAATAACACCCAACTTCAGTTTCTAATTTCTGCACACACACGCCAACCATTTGGTGAAAAACAAACAAAAAACTATACTCATAATGACCTCAACCTAGAAATGATAAGTTTGAAGGTAAAGTTGAATTTGTTTCAGAACAATCATTTTAAGCAAAACCAAACAACTTAAAGGAAGAAAATGCCCTTGATAGTCAAGCAGTATTCCATTTACCCATAGGAGCAATCAAAGCAATAGATCAGCTAGCAATTTGGCTGACACACAGGGGTGACTGCCCAGGGGAAAGGAGGCTTGAATATTAAAATTTAGATAAAGAAAGGGACTTGTTAGAGAGAACTAGAACACATAGATTGAGCAGACATTTTGAATGACAGAAATGTGACAAAGTTTAATAGCTTGTCTTTTAAAAAAAATTATTTTACTTATGTATTGGGGCTGTAGCATATACGTGTAGGTCAGAAACTGGTTCTCACCATCCACCATGTGGGTCCCGAGTACCTTCACCTGCTGAACCATCTCCCCAGCCTTTGTTCTTCATGCCAAAAGCAAGCTGTGTAAGTCCTACATTCCTGAGAAATGAATATCAATGAATCACACTGTTTCCAACATGACCTGAAATGAAGCTTTAACCTAGGCAGAAGAGATCACCAAAGCCTGGGAGGATTCACAGAGTTACTTTCTCAAAATTACAAGCAAAGATTTGACGTCAGAGACATTGTTCATTGCAGAATTCACTCCCCCAAGGCTAAACAGCCCACAGAACTTCTGCAGAAATTGCACAGTCTTTGATGGAGCCTTGACATTTCGTTAAAAAAAAAAGAAAGAAAGAAAGGCTGGAATTCTGACTCAGAGCTCCCACCCAAGCCGTGCCTGAGCTCTATACTTTTGACTTTTCAAAGACTGACGCTCTGACAAAACTTTCTCCTTGACCAAAATTTAGTCAGGCTACACCATCTTTGTGTTGCCCAATTTTAGCCAAAAATCCTACTAAGCCAGTTTAGCAAGAATCCCTGCCTGCCATAACTGATCAAATTCGTCCTCTGCCCTGCAGGTGATGTATGATCGCTTTGATGTCTTGGAGAGAATCCTACCAAACTGGTGTAGTCAGAATGCCCCCTTCCCCTTAAGGTTTTCTCTTAGCTAGTTCCCATCCACTGGTCCCCACTCTGTTCCTGGGCTGAAGTTCCACTGACCCTCAATGTACTCACACTCCCGCCCAGCTCTAGAGATTCTTCCTCCCGTTGCAACTGTTCCCACAAAAATCTGTTTTGCCACTTTAATATGAATCCATCTCGGGTTACTTTTTCCCACTTTACTCGTTTTCTCTCTTGCATATTAGACTGTAGCTCTCAGCTCTTGTTCCTGCACCAAGCGTGATGCATGCTCCCTGCCATGATGATAATAAATTAGCTCTCTGAAACTGTAAGCAAGCCCCCAATTAAACTCTTTTTTTTTTTCTAGGAGTTGCTTTGGCCATGGAGTCTCTTCCCAGCAACAGAACAGACTAGGAATCTGAATTCCACCCCTCACCCTCGAACAACAAAGGCCTTTCTTTGTACACTTCAGTTCTGATTTCTTTAGCCATCCCAGCCCATTCCTCATCCACTCTTCCGTCTTGGCTCCTGGTTTACTAACTGTTCCTGCAAAGCCATCTCAGAAGAGGAAAATGCCCCCGCTGGTAAAAATAAAATGAAGGTCTGTCTGTGTTGTAAACTCAGAAACTAAAATCAAAGGAGACATTGTAGGAATCTTTACATTATTTGAATAAGGAACCCATGGTGACAGCTTCAAGAATGGTATCATTTAATAATTTGTGTTCGATTGTTTCCTTTTCTTAAGGTAGGGTAACCCAGGTTACCCTTGAACTCATAATTTTCCCACCTCTTCTTTCCACATAACTAGTTTTAAAAAAAGCATATACCACCACATGGCTAATTTTTCCACTAGTGTCATCTAAACTGTTTGACTCCCTCAGCCCACTTTGACAGCCTCTACCTCTCTGAAAAAGCAAAACTCTTTCAGCTTGAGCTCTGCCGTCTTTCATACTTCAGACCCTCAGACTCTAAGGAGCCTGTTACCATAGTTCCACGGACATCCTCCAGTCAGGTTCAGTCAAGTTTGCAGACCTTGCCTTCATCCTTCTCTTGCTGCCACTTCCTGCAGCAGCGGTTCATCCACACGCTGCTCTGGCTGATTCCAGGCCTTGCCCTGCAGCCCTGGCCAGCAGCCCTGGCCAGCAGCCCGTGACTACTTCCTTCCTTTCATTTTGTTGACCTTCACTCTTGTCCTTTGCCGTCCCCCATCCCAAAAGACCCCAAGTCCCCCTAACTCCACTGCTCTATCCCATTGACCCTCAAGCCCTTCGCCTATCCACCAATAAGACAAAGTTCCGCATGCTGTTGTTGGTCTCAGCATAGCAGACAGAATTTTCTGAAATCAATTTTTCCTCTAGTAAAAGTCGCATTTTTTCCCATCACAAACAATTAAGATCTAGATTCCTTATTAGATCCAAAGAAATTCTGTATAGAACTAAGAGGAACAAGAGGATGTTTCATGTTCTTTAAGAGTCATACCAATGTTGGACATTATTTTTAGCTCTGTTCTTGCGGGGCCATCCTGGCCTAAGGTAGCACCCCTGAACTCCCCTATGGGCGTGTCTGGCTCTGAGGAGTCAAGGCCCCAGAAGCCAGTCAACTAAGGGGAGCAAAGTTGGGGTGCGGCAGGAAGGTTGCCCGCAGTAAGCGGAGCTGAAGACACTCTGGCTGTTTTCCTCCATTTGGAAATCTGAGCGCATTCAAAGAACAAAGATGTGAAAGGGGCTGGAAAATAGGACCCGTGGGGGATAGGGGGAATGAAGCTATGATTCTTAGTCTGAGGAAAAGAAAGCCTGGAGGCCATTTAACAGTGGCCTGCAAGGTTTAAAGGCGATTCCTCAGGGAAAGCGACACACCAGCTGTTCAGCGTCTCCTGTGAGGACAGAACAAAAAGCAATGAGTTTCAGCTTCCACGTGAGTGACTTCAGCAAGAAAATGATCTCTGCGAACGAGGATAGCAGACTTCGGAGACGTTGTCAAGGGAGATCCAGCCTTTCCTCTAGAGTTCTTCACAAACCTAGGAGGCTATTTCCCCGGAGCAGGTCGGGTTTGGTCCCCTCAACTAGACAGGGGCCTCAACACCTCGCCAGCTGGAGCTGTGACTCAGCTTCACCGGTAGCCAGGGCTCTGCCCTCACAGTAGGCCAGTAGCATAATAGGGTTTTCCGACTCTAGGATTTTCTGAATTGAGCCAGGCAAGGAGTAAAAGGAAAGGCATGTAAGGAATGAGAAAAAGGAGATGAAATTGATTAATTTTCTATGAGAGAGGCTGGATAAAGCTGCAAACAACTCAGCTGAGGTCCTTGGTTACTGTCAGTTTCTAAAGTAAGAATCCTCTCGTTCTCATATGAAAATTAGCTTCCTTAGAAATCACTAATGGAGCCTTCCCTTCCTTCTCTCTCTGGTTTCCTGGCCTCCCTTTGAGGCCTTTGTACATTGCTCTCCACCTTCCGTGCTAGCCTGTTTCAGATTCCTGCACAACAAAAGCCAAAGACAGATTCTTGACGTTGGAGCCAACACTTCACAAATTCCAGGCCCAGATCTTTGGCATAGCATTGCTGTCGGTTAAACACAGCACTGAATCCCACATAGGCAGAGGGCCCCTCATCCAGAATGCTTGGGACCAGAAGCACTTCCGCTTTGGATTTTTTTTCTGCAGATTTTGGAATATTTGCATAGACATAATGAGATATGTTGGGGATGAAGCCTAAGTCTAAAAAATTTATTTTTTTACTTCATATGTTTCACAGAGCCTCAAGGCAATATAAGTATATATAGATACGCTTATAGTTTTGTGTACAAAACAATTATACAGTGTAGAATTTTCTGCTTCTTGTGTTCATGTAAGCACCCAAAAGATTTTAGATTTTGAGTACTTTGGACTTTAGATTTTCTGATTATAAATGTTTAACCTATACATTTTTATTATTAGTTTTAATTCTTGAAAGACTGTGGGTCTCTAACCCACCAAACAGCTGGGTATGGTAGTGCAGAGCTATAATCCCCTGAACTGGAGAGGCTATGGCAGCAAGATCTGAATACTGTAGATAACCAGCTCATCTTACCAATAAGTCCATACTAAAATGCTCATGGGTCGTAATGGGTTAATGCCTGTCTGACCCTCAGGGGAGCCTGCCCCCCCCCCCCCAATGATCTCGCACCAGCCTCTTTGCTAGGAAATGGGCCCTTGGTCCCAGATGCAGAACAGAATGCAGTGTGAGCTTGCACCGCCCACCATGCTTGAGTTGATGCCACAAAATAGCCAGCATGGGCGTCACCACACAACTGCCAAGGAGAGACTCTGCTGTCTGCCCCAGGAATTCACACAGCCATCTTCAAATACCCTGAAAATAGACCCAGCAAGATTTCTAAAGCAAGATGGCGGAGGCTCTTGGGGCAGCAGGGAGCTGTGTCAACAGTTACTATTAAGAAAATCTTCCCTGAGGCGAATACACAGGGGAAAGCTAATGGCCAGGGTGGGGTGGGGTGGGGTGGGGCTGAAAGACCCCCGGTGTGGGGAGACTCTCAAGTCTCCGGATAACATGACCCCCACCCCCAACAAGAGACTGTCCTTGCTGCAATTACACGAGGTTTATTGACAGGTACCAGTGCACTGGGGCCGAAACATATAACCTATGAAGGGGAGGAGTTCGACCCCGAGTAACTGGGAGAGGGGGTTTTTAAAGGAAGAAACCACAGCCCAGTAATCTGAAAGGGGTAAGGAGGGCGTCATAGAAAATTCCGAAAATACCAGTGAAGATCACAAGGGGGCAACTCCCTGTTTCTCAAGATAATACTCAAGATTACAATCTAACTTTATCTTCAGCTAGTTCCTGAAACTGAACCAGCTAATCCTAGATTTCTGATTCTTCTCTCCCTGCTTAGACTTTTGGCTCTAATTTTTCCTGCTAGGGGGGGTCTGGATTTATCCAGGTCTTTCAGGGTTCTAGCTTCAAATCCTGGCAGTATGTGTTTCTGAACTATTATGCCCAGATCACAGAGTCCCCCAAAATCAACAAGGAGACCAAGTCCCATATGTAAAAGCAAAGAGCCTTTATTCTTACACAAGTTTGCAAACTTAGACTCTCCTTGTGTCCAACATATTGGAGTGCTCGGAGAGCCCCGAGCTCAGGTAGAGTTGGGTTTTTATAATACCAAAAGTTGGGGTGAGGGATTTCTAAGGTTCAGGACCCCCGATTGGCTGACATGTTTAGGGGTGTCCTGGTGAAAAGCGATGGGTGTGCTGGCAGGTGATCCTATCTACAACGGTTGGAACGTCAGGAATTTCCTTTGAATGGTCGGTTCCTGGGTGGTGCCTGGGTAGTCACAGTTTGTGGTCTTTCTTGGAATCAGGTTAGGGTAAACTACTGAGAATCCAGGGCCTCCCTTGAGCTTGTCGTGGCTGGGTCCTACAAGAACCAACCAGGAGCTTAAAAAAAAAAAAGAAGAAGAAGAAGAAGCTTAAAATTAAAAATTCCACTGTATTTGGCTTAATGAGAGGGCCTAGAATCTGTCTTTGAAAAAGCTGCATGTGGTGCCTCTGACACAACCAGGTATGGAAGAAACTGCTCACTGGCTGATTGGCTTATGCTCCTACCCTCCTTAGCCACAACCCTTGCTCACCGTTGGGAGGGAATCTGGCTTACTAGTACACCAGGTGACGGTCAGCATATTAAGCCCCTTCTAAACCAGAAAATGAGTTCAAGGCAGTGTCTCTGAGACACATAGGAAGGGCCATCCTGAAGGCAGCATTTCTGCTAACTCCCTAATGTAAATTTGACTTTTCCTAAGTTGTGAGTTAAGAGATAAAAAGCAAGGACAAAGGAAATGTGTTTACTCAGGACGACCTATTCAGACTCATTCCTGTCTTGGAGAGGACGAGAGAGTGTGTGCACACCACATTACTTGATCCTAAACGTGAAACATCATGAAGAAAAACTCATCAATGCCTGCACAAGAGCAGAAGACAGTGTGAGTACTAGACACTGGTGGAGCCATCTTTGTTGGGGCTGTGCCTTCCAAAACGCTAGGCTCCATCAGGAACCAGGAAACAAGTCAAGCAAGACTCCAGGAAAGGGATGCATAAGGATTTCTGGGCTGAGCTTTCTGAGTTTCACGGATAGGTTGCCTCTGGGTCTCCCTAGCACCTGTTTCTCCATCTTGAGTTCTGGACCAATGTCATATGATCAAGTCTTTGTGACTGGGACCTGAGTCTGCAGGTATTTCTGTAGCCATGGATCCTTGACACCTGCCACTGCCTGTAAGCCCTTGAGGATGAAGATCTTACTTCTCATGCTCACTCTGGATGTGTGCTCCTGCCTCAGAGTCTCTGATCATACTGTTAGATTGCCTGTGGCCAAAAGCTAACTGTCCTCTCATTATTCTTCCCCAACGACTGAAACCTCATCTGTTGCTTCTTGCTGACTTTCCACTAACCCAGCTGTCTGTTAAGTATTTTCTTAAGATGAACCTCTCTGCCAACACAAATAATCCCAGCCAGACCAAATCAGACAGAATTAAAAGATTCCTAGGTTTAATTAGGTGCCTGTGTTCCTGGGAAAACATGGGGGTGTGGAGGAGCCAAAACGACCACCAGGGAGGAAAAGGTGAAACCACGTGTTTATTCTCTCTGGGGGGCAGCTTAAATAGCTTGTGGGAGTGGTCTTGACCTTCCCTGGGGAGGGGTCACTGTTTGGCAGGCTTTCACTGAGGTGGAGTTTGCACTGAAGCAACTCCCAAGGGAGGGAGCCTAAAATGTTTTCTGCCCAGCATTCCAAAAAATGGATGTCAGGGGGCTGGGATGAAGTCCCCGACTAAATATTCCAGACTCTTTGTATAAAGGGGTGCCAGGGAGCTGAGGTGATGCTTCTGACCAAACATTTCAGACTCTCTTTGGATAAAGGGGTGCCGGCTCAAGTCTGGATACTTCCTGTGGGCATGGGGCGACATGGGAGAGGGGAGACCTGGGAGTTGGTGGCCTCAGCGAGAGGTGTGGCTGGGGTGGCATCCATTCCTTGAGGGAGATGAGAATGCAGGTGTCTAGGAGAAAAGATATTGTTATTGCCCATCTTGTTTGTACCGACAAAGATGAGTGTGCCAGGACGAGGAGCAGAAATGGAGGATTGGTGTCCCTGACAGTGAATAATGGCTACTTCTGCAGGGAGCTGGAGGGCCTCTAAAAGGTTGGCTATAAGGGGTCCATTAACTATGAGAGTGCCCTTGGTAGTAAGGAAGCCCCTTTCCTTCCAGAGTGCAGAATGTGTAGTGAAGAGGTGGCAGGCTGCGTCCTGCCACCCGGCTAGCTTTACGCCTGAAATAACAACACACAAACTGTATTCATTTAAACACTGCCTGGCCTATTAGTTTCAACCTCTTACTCACATCTTGACTAACCCATATCTAATAATCTGTGTAACTCCATGAGTGGTGTCTTACAGGGAAAGATTCAGCATGTCTGACCTGGCGGCTGGCTCCATCACGTCTGTCCCAGAGAGGAGAGGCATGGTGGTCTGACTAACTTCCCAGCATTCTGTTCTGTCTCCTCCACCCACCTAAGGGCCAGCCTGTAACCCTGCCGGCAGGGTCAGCTATTCAGGGTCCTCTGAAGGGGCGCTACCTGAAAGACATGGGCTGGAGAGAGAAATGGAGACCAAGCAAGATTCTATTGTTAAAGTCTCCGTTTATTGGGGTGAAGGTTACAGCTTATACAGCCCTTGAATGGGGTGGAGGTAGGGGCAGGAAGGAACTTTACCAAGGTAACGGAAGGTCATCAGTCAGCACCTGGTGTAAGCCAAAACATGTGATCCATTAACATTGGAATAAGGGGCGAGTTCCATTAACAGATAGTTCTCAAAATAGTTGGGATGTGGGGCGGGTTCTCCGTAAACATCCTTAGGGCAATGACCTCTGCTATCCTTTAGGACAATGGTCCCTGACACCGGCCTATCAAATGGGCCAAGGCAGTTTCTTTATTAACCAATGAAATCAACAGATAGATAGAAGACACACCTACATCAAGAATGGGTATGGACTATTAAGAAGACATATTTAGAGTCAGTATAGATATTAGCCTGTTGGCCCTTGGCTACTTGGAGTACTCTAGTCAAGGCAATTAATTTGGCCTATTGTGAGAAGGTTCCCATTGGCAGGCAGGTCGCTTCAACTGTGTTAGTGGAAGTGACCACTGCATATTGCTGCCTAGTGGTTTCCTGATTTGTCTATAAGGGAACTTCCATCAACAAACAGGGTGAGTTGGGGATTTGCAAGTGACTCATCTAGAAGACCTGGCCTAGGTGAGCTTAAGGCCTCTACAGACTCTGGACAAGAGTGAGAGGAGGTACCAGAGGGGGGGAGCAGGAAGGAGAGTTGCAGGCTTTAGGGCGGGACTGGAGGCCAAAGTAATTTGGGGGTGTTCTAGAAACAGTAAACAAAAAACCTGGACTCGTGAAGGCCCAAGGAGAGACAGAGAGGAATGCCTCAGAAGGTCTCAGAGGGGGTGGGTGGAATATACCGTGGTGTGTGAGAGGCCCCGTGGGGGTCTCTCTGGATGCCTGGTACAGAAGTTTGGCTATAATGGCAAAGTTAGGGATCCAATGGTGGAAGAACCCTAGCAGGCCCAAAAATGAAAGGATCTGAGGTTGGGGGCTGTAAATCTCACAGGACCTGAACCCTGTCAGAGGTGAAGGTCTTAGACCCCGAGCTGAGCTAAGCACCCAAATATACCACCGTGGGAGAGCACAGCTGAGCCTTAGCTAGTGAGACTTGAAATCCCAGGGATCTGAGGAAGTTCAGGAGTACAGAGGTGACCTGTTGGGACAGAGACACTGTAGGACTGCAGAGAAGGAGATCATCCACGTACTGGAGGGGGGTGCTAGGACCTGGGTCAAAGTTTGAGAGACTCGAGCCAGAGCTTGTCCAAAGAAATGGGGCTATCCCAGAAACCTTGAGGGAGAACAGTCCTTGTAAGCTGTCTGGAGAACTAGGAGTCAAGGGCCTCCCAGGTGAAGGCAAAGAGGAAGCTTACACATCATGTGAGTGCAAATATATGTTGCAAATATAAACTACTTTGATTGCAAAATTTCAAAACTAAAGTGAGAATTACTGTTTTTAAGTTTCTGGAGAGTAAGAAGTATGCGTGTGTGTGTGTGTGTGTGTGTGTGTGTGTATGTGTATGTGCATGCATGTGTGTGCACATGCCTGTGTGTGCATGTGTGCATGCATGTGTATGTGTCTGCATGCATGCGTGTGTGTGTGTGTGTGTGTTGTTTAGACAGGGTTTCCCTGTGTAACCTGGACTGGTCTTGAACGAGGCAGACCTGGAGACCCTCCTGTTCCTGCCTCCCATCGTCTGGGGTTACAGGTATGCACCATACTACTCAGCCATTATGTGATTTTTATCTCAGGACCTTTCCATCTATACTGCAATAGTTTTATTTGTTTTTGTTTTCCTTTTAGTTTAACAAAATTCTTGCTGCAGTTAAGTGATGTGTGGAAGTACTTGAAGAGTAAGGAGAACTTAACCAGCTCCTCCAAAGAGCCATCTTCCAGAAGATATGCGGGTACAACAGACTGGAAAGGAGCCATCCGTTCAGCCAACTGGACACAGAGGTCAGTCACCAGCACCCTCGATTCACACAGAGCTGTTTCTAGGCTCTCCAGAACGACAGCCCTTATCATTTGGGGGTGCATCCTGTAGTAGTTTGGATGAAAATGGCCCCATAGGCTCATAAGGACTGGCACTGTTGGGAGGTGTGGCCTTGTTGGAGTGGTGTGGTGGTGTTGGAAGAAGTGTGTCACTGTGGCCAGGTTCTCATTGAGATCTTAGATGCTCAAACTCTGCCAGTCGGTCTCCATCTCTTCCTGCTGTCTACAGATCAAGATGTAGAACTCTCAGCTCCTTCTCAAGCACCATATATACCTGTGTGCCACCATGCTTCCCACCTTGCTGAGAACAGACTAAACCTGGGAAACTATAAGCCAGTCGCAATGAAATGTTTTCCTTAATAAGAGTTGCCACGGTCATGGTGTCTCTTCACAGCAATAGGAACCCTAACTAAGACACATCCATCAGGGACACAGGGGTCTCACCAACAGCCTCATTGGAGACATCCTGCTCCCAGTTTCTCCTCCTTTGACAAAGTAATCAAGCCCATACTCTGGACCTCACCGCTGTTTCCCAAACTTGGCTGATTATTTTTGATCACCTCAAGCTAAATTTTCTTTTCAACAAAGAAAACAGAGATGGGGTTGTAGCTCAGTTGCTACAGTGTTTCCCTACCGTGCTGGAAGCTCTGGGTTCCATTCCTAGTGCCTCCCAAACTGAGTGTGGTAGCATGATGTAATTCCAGGAAGAGAGTAAAGTTCACGGTTACCCTCTAATACATACTGAGGTCAAGGCCAGCCTGGCTTATGTGAGACCCTTGTCTCAGTACCTGCATGGGATCTGATTTCAGAAGCTTGAGGTAGAGCCTGGGAATTGAGCTGGAAAACTAGCATGGGAAAGGCTGGTCTGCCCATGACACCTGTGTACCCTGCCAGCGGGTTGGCTATTCAGGGTCTGAAGAGGCGTTACCTGCAAGAAATCATGGGCGGGAGAGAGAAAGGAGACCAAGCAAGATTCTGTTGTCAAGGTCTCTTTTATTGGGGTGAAGGTTACAGCTTATATAGCCCTTGAATGGGGTGGGAGTAGGGGTAGGAAGGAACTTTGCCGGGGTAGCGAAAGTCATCAGTCAGCACCCCTGGTGTAAGCTGAAACACGTGATTCCATTAACATTTTTCAAGATAGTTGGAATATGGAGCGGGTTTCATAAACAAATAGTTCTCAAGATAGTTGGGATGTGGGGCGGTTTCTCTGCAAACATCCTTAAGGCAATGACCCCTGCTATCTTTTTTTTTTTTTTTTTTTTTTTTTTAGGACAATGGTCCCGGACACGTCTGAAGCCTGAGAGGGTTTCTTCCTCTGTTTCCTCAGAGTGAATGGGACTCTGGGCAGAGTGTCACTCAGATGCCTGCAGAGCCTGCCGAGGTACTGATCTTACAAATGAAGGACTGAGCTGGGCATCTCTGCCACACGCCAGTGGTCTTTCATCATTGGCCTTCTGGAGGAACTGCTGAGCCCTTGGGGAAGATTCCTACATGGGTTGTGTTTTGTAAAATCAGAACATAAGAATTTTCCTTTTCTCCCTTTCCTTTTTAAAGCATATTTTGTTGCTGTTATAATAAAATATACGCAATAACCATTTTTAGATGTGCCGTTTGGTGGCATTAACTCTATTCCTATGATTGTGTTCCCACTGCCATCATCCACCTCCAAAAGCTGCATGTCTTCTTCAACTGAAACATTTTCGATGATAATTTTTATTCATTTATTTGTTTGCTGATAATTTCATATGCATATGTAAGGTATTTTGATTATGTATGCCCCTGTATCCTCTATGTCCTTCATGTCCCCGCAGAGCACCTTTTTCCCAATAAGTCCCTTCCTACTGTCATGTCATGTGTGTGTATGTGTATGCATATGTGTGTGTACACATGTGTCTGTGTGTGTCTTCATTCCACTGAGTTTAATTAGGGTTGCTTGCATGAACATAGGTGTTTCTCAGAGGCTACATGTCTGTAGAAAATGACTTGCCCTCCCCTGGTCCATGTTAACTGCCAATAACTCTTCAGGGAGGGATGGGTCTTCCCTAGCCCTGCCCCCATCTGTGATAGAATGTCAAAGGGCCCAGCCTTATGTAAGTCTTGTGCAGCTAACCACAGATGCTGTGGTTTCATGAGTGCAATGGCTGGGTCATGTCCAGAAGACATGATGCTCCTCTCTATCCACCCTATGCTTGGTAATTTTTGTCAACTTGACTGACAAACTTCAGTCGTCTGGGGAAAAGGACCCTCAATTAAGAAACTGCCTCTAGCAAACTGTTCTGTGAGTATATCTGTGCGGACATTTTTTTAATTAATGTGGGAGAGCCCAGCCTATTGTGGGTGGATTGTCCCGGCATGTCTAAGAAAGCAAGCTGAGCAAGTCCTATGGAATAAGCCAATACTCAGTGGTCCTCCATGGTCTCTGTTTCAGTTCCTGCCTCCGGGTTCCTGCTTGACCTTCCTGGCTTCCCTCCATGGTATACTCCAGCCTGTAAGAGGTTATAAGGCCCTTCCTATCAAAGCTGTTTTTGGTGATGGTATCTATCACATCAACAGAAAGCAGACTAGGACATTCTTACTCTTTCACACTTTGCACCCACCCCTTCCCCCATGTTCTCTGAGTCTTGGGAGGAGGTGCAGGCATCCTGTTTAGGGATAAACCTTCAATAGTCATTTGTTCTCAGTACTGTGACCAATGATGTGTTTCTGCATTAACCACCACCTACTGCACAAAGAAGCTTCTTGGAATAAAACAGGACTAACCCTTATAAGAAGAAACAAATATTTAGAGGGCAGTTTGAAAACATAGCCTTCTGACGAAACCCAACTGAAACTCCTGTGTCCATTAAAGTTCTCTCTTACCTCCTTCCCCACCTCCCAGGCAACCACCATTTTGCTTTCCATACATTTCATGGGTTTTGTTTTTTGTTTTTTTTTTTTTTTTGATACAGTGTCTTGTTATGAAGTGTAGCAAGGCGGTCAGGCGGCAATGGGAAATAATCAAAAACTAGCCCTATCTGAAATAATCAGCTTTAATAAAGGAAGGAAGTGGGATAAACTTACAGAGCCAAGGTTCCAGCGAAGAGCAGCGAACCAAGAGGGAGAAAAAACAGGGGCGCCTATCCCAAACCCGGTTCTTTTTAAAGGTACCTTTCGCCCCTGGAGCGGCCACGCCCCTCAGCGCAGGGATTGGTCAGCCGCCCCAACAATGAAGACTAGGCTGTTCCTCAAACTCACAACTCCTCCTGCCTCAACCTCCCCAGAGCTGTGATTACGTGTCCCACCTACCCAGCAAGAAGCTGTTTTAAGTATTTCCTGTAAATAGAATGGTATGGTATTTGTCTTTTGTGACTGGCTAACTCCATATGACATAATGTCTTCTAGGTTCCTCCATGTTCATGTTGTAGTATGTGAATTTCCCTTTTTTTAAAAAAGGCTGAATAACATTATATGTATGTACTACAATTTGTTTATCTGTTGATAAATGTTGTAGTCGCTTCTGCCTTTCGACTGCCGTGAATAATGCTGCCTACGTGGATATGCAAATGCATTATGCTTCTGCTTTCAATTCTTTGGGGTCTATATTTTATGTAGAATTACAGGGTTATCTGGTCATTTTATAGTCAGTTTGTTTTCTGCTGGGTGTTCTGTTGCTGAAGAGTCACCTTCTGCTTGCCTCAGTGACTGCACCATTTTGCATTCTCACGAGCAATGCACAAGGGTCCAGTTCCTCCACCGCCCTCTTCAGTGCTGCTGTTTCCTGTTTGGTTTTTATCACAGCTACCCACAGGGCTATGCGCATAGTTTATATCATGGCAACTTTGACTTGGGTTTCCCAGATGGTTCGTCAAGAGCCTTTTTCAAAAGAATTTAAAACAAGAAAAATAAATTTCCAAAGAATTAGATTGGAGCTAGGGGTGTAGCTCAGGAAGAATATGTGCTTTTCATGCAGGAGGTCCTGAGTGTTTTTCACTGGGTTCCGCGCCCCCCTCCCCTACACACACACAAAGAAAAAGAAAAAGATTTGGGCTGAAGGAGGGTCCCAGGAATAATAGAAGCAAAAGGAAAGAAGAGATAACATGGAAATGCAGTTCTACAAATATTGATCTTCAAATATCTGTAAAGATAAATAAACTATTATTAGCTTAAACAGAACTAAAGCATGAAGATATATTGTTCCCAAGGTCAAAACAGAGTTATCACAAATAAGCTTTCCCCCAAAAAAGGTTATCTATGAAAACTCAGGATATAACTGCAGAAACATTTCTTTAACATTTAATAAAAAGCATTAATTTTCTTTTGACACTAAAAATTCAAAGAAAATTCATGACCATGAAATCATTTTAGTAGTGATGAATCAAACTGATATTTTAAAAAAGTTCTCATGTCCTATTAAAAAAACAAACAACAATTTTTATGTCACTTTTAAAAAATGCAGACGTCGGGGCTGGAGATATGGCTCAGTGGTTAAGAGCATTGCCTGCTCTTCCAAAGGTCCTGAGTTCAATTCCCGGCAAACACATGGTGGCTCACAACCATCTGTAAATGAGGTCTGCTGCTCTCTTCTGGCCTGCAGACATACACACAGAAAGAATATTCTATGTATAATAAATAAATAAATATTTTAAAAAAATGCAGACGTCATTGTTTGGATGGAAGCATCACCCCATCCCCTGGCATCCATATACCCAAAGAATCTGGAATGTTCGGATGGAAGCTCCATCCCAAGCCCCCTCCCCTGGGAGTTGCCTCAGTCCAGACTCCACCCCCGAGAAAGCCCACCAAAGGATGACCCCTCCTCAGAGATGCTGAAGACCACACCCATAGGGTATTTAAACAGCAACCCAGAGAACAAACGTGTGGTTTTTTTTATCTTCCTTCCCCTTCCCTTCTCTAGGGGGGCTGGAAGGTCACCTGGGAGCATTGGTATCCATTAAACCTGTCCTTTTTCTAACTCGGTTTGATTTGGTTTGATTTGGATTACTGCGCTGGCAGGAGGCTTATGGGGTACAGAAATTTTTCACCCATGTTTTGTCAACTAGCATCCTTTGTTTAGAATAACTAGGGGCTTGGGATTAGGTAGGACACCCAGAGGGGGGTTCAGGATGAGAGATTAATTAAAGGAAACGTGACACCAGCTGAGGGAATGTTCCAGAATAACCGCAGTGTCTACCGCCCTTCCCCATATGTACAGAAAGGAGTGAGCATCCAGGATACAGGCTCACAGGCTTTAAGAATGCAGACTGGTCCGCTCTGACAGATACACAAACATACTCCGAAACCTGCTGTGAAGGAATTGGTTCTGCAAATTCTGTATAAAGTCCAATACGAGAACAATTCTCAAAACTAGAGAGGTACCGTAACAGTTACAAGCATGTGCTTGCCAAAGATTCAAGTTAGATTCCTAGCACTCATTTCAGGCAGCTGTAAATTGCCTGTAACCCCAGCTCCACGGAACCCATGCCCCATGCCTCTGGCCTCCATGAGTGCTGTAGTCATGCGCTGCGCACATACCTGTAACGAGTTTTCTTCTGTCCCGCCAGCCAGCTCCCAAATAATGACATGGAGACTTATTAATTATGAAAGCTTGGCCTATAGCTTAGGCTTGTACCTAACCAGTTCTTATAACTTAAATTAACCCCTTTCTATTAATCTACGCTCTATCACATGGTGTCACCCGTCTTCCACCTTGTACCTCCTGCTTCATCTCCATCTCCTTGGTCTCTCTTGCACACCTAGATTCCTCCTCCTCTTCCCTTCTCTCCTTGGAAATCCCACCTAAACCTCTGCCTAGCTATTAGCCATTTAGTTCTTTATTAAACCAGTCACAGCAATATACCTTCACACAGTGTACAAATATCCCACAACACATACCCCCACAGAGACAAACATGTACACAGAACTTAAAAAACAAAAACAAACAAAAAACCCAGCTGGGTGGTGGTGGCATATCACTCAGGAGGAAGAGAAAGAAGGATCTCCATGAGTTCAAGGCCAGTCTGGTCAACAGAGTGAATACCAGGACAGCCAGGGCTGTGCTGAAAAAACCCTGTCTGAAAAAAAACAAAACAAATAAAGTGTTTTGAAATTTTGGAATTTGCAGACACTCCATGGGACTCATTAACCTCCAAGCATGCTTTGTGTCTGATGTGGCGCTGACACTGCCCTCTTGGAGCAGCCTGCATCAGTGGCTCATGCGCCCATAAGTGCTCTATCTGCCTACTTTGGAACTGAATAGCTTCTCCTGGTGCTGGTCAAAGATCCATTGGTGACGTGTTGGTGCACACCTTTAGTCCCCAAACGCGGGAGGCAGTGGCAGGAGGATTTCTTCAAGTTCAGGTTCAGCCTGGTCTACAGAGCAAGTTTCAGGCCAGACGGACTTTAGAGTAAGATTCTGTCTACAAAAACAAAAACAAAGAAAAAACAAGACAATCAATGTGTCAATAAAGGTGGACTTGGGGCTGATTCTATGCAAGGGAAGATGGCTTTTCCTGATCCAAGTCTGATAAACAAAGAGACAGGGAGATCAGAGAGCTTTCACACTGAGAAGTAAAATGGCCTCTCTTTTCTAGTGTTAAAAGCCACTTCCTTGGGCAGGGTGTGGTGGTTCACACTTGTAACCCCAACAGTTAAGAAATATAGGCAGGAAGTTCCCATCCAAGCCAACCTAAACCGTACAGGGAGATGTCATCTGAAAGGCTAGAGAGATGGCTCAGCAGTTAAAAGCTCTTGCAGAGGACCATGGTTTAGCTCCCAGAACCCATGTGGGGTGACTTGCAACCACCTCCAACTCAAGCTGCAAAGGAACCAACACCTTCCTCAGGCAACTGTACTCATGTGCGCATACATACCGCCACATTCAAGCCTACACATAATAAAAAATTAAAACTCTCCTTAAAGATACAGGTCTAAGGAGACCATGTCTCAAAACGCAGGCACACGTGTTCCTGCCTGAGCTCACACACAATCACTGGACCTCACGAACAGCAGCCTGGCACCGTTCAGCTCAGTGCTTCTCGCACGTCCCCTCAGGTGCTCACTAACAACGACAGAGGACGAAATGAACGATGGTCCTGGTGCAGCAGTATTTGAAACGCTGGTCACAGTACAAAAGGCTATAACTTTATTGTAAGAAGTAGTCTATTCCAGGTCTCACGTCATGAGACCCTGTCAAAAAAAAAAAACTATTTTAAAAATTAAAACAAAAAGACAAACTGTAAGGAACCCGCACCTGGTTTTACCCTTTCCACCTACTGGAGTCTTGATTGATAGGATTGGGTTGTCCCAGTCAAGCCTACTGGAGTCTTGCTAGGGTTGGGTTGTCCCAGTCGAGAATCCATATTTGGAGGACAGGAAACGACTCAGTCAGCAGAGTACTTGCTTTGCAAGCACGAGGACCTAAGCCTCGCATAAAAAAGTTCATATTCCCAGCCCTACATAAAAGGATAAACAAAAAGCTGGCCGTGCTTGACTATAATCCAGTACTCACGTGTGTGCCAGACTCACGCGTGGAGATCAAATGGCAGCTTGTAGAAGTGGGTTCTCCTTTTACCATGTGAATTCTGGGGGCTGAGAGGTCCCGAGGCTTGATGGCCAGCACCCTAATTTACCCCCCAAGTCTTCTGGCTGCCCTCATTCCCATTACTTCAGTCACTACGCAGCTACTTGCAGGTCCCAATTTCCCATGCAGCCTGCCTCTGCTATCAGCTAAAAATGACCAGGATCCAGTCCCCCTCGGCCCTCTCCATCATAAGAAATTGGCAGCCTCTGTGCCCCATCCATCATTCTCCGAGTTCCACCCTGAGAAACATTCTGTTCCCCACGAGCTGTGGGATGACAAATTAGGTTTCTGGGCCTCTGAGACCAAAGACCACAGTCTCACTTCTGGAACACTCTCCAAAGAAATGACAGATTCCTGTTCTCCTGGGTGCGTATCGAACGACACAGCTTCACCAGGGCCCTGTGGGTGAAATCTCACCAGGCAGCGGTGGAGAGTGATCAACTCCGTACAATAGGGGGTGGCGGCTGATGACAATGCATTCCACACTTGACAAACACTGAGCAGATTTTAAGTCTTTTCACTATAAATCTGTGGTGTGTGTGTGTGTGTGTGTGTGTGCGCGCGCGCACACGCGCGCGCACATGTAAGAGAAAGAGAAGCTGTCAGAGACAGAAAGACAGAAACAGAGACAGAGAGACTAATCCTCTCTTGACAAGAGGTCTCATTTCCAACAGCCTGTAACCACAGGCCCCAACCAGGCTAAGGTATGAGGCTCCTGCTTCCTGTCACCAGAGTCAAAATAAGAATAGACCAGGAGAATAATGAGAGAAAACTCAGTATGGAACTCTCCTGTCAACTCTGCTCCTCTTTTGGGACAAGAGGAATCTGAGGCAGCATGCCCAATGCTATCCCGATTTCCAGTGTGCGTCCTGATTTTTGTGGCATTACCTTTTCTACGTCTCTGAGACAGACACAGGTTAAGATCTCTCCTGGTAAGCCACCACCTCGTGGTGCTACACAGATTACTAAATATGGGTTAAAGCAAGATGTAAGAATTATCCAATAAGAGGCTAAAACTAATGGCCCAGGCAGTGCTTAAATGAATACAGTTTCCGTGTAATTATTTTGGGTGTAAGCTAGCCGTGCGGAAGCCTGCGGAACGCAGCCTGCTGCTCCTTCTACAGCATACACCTTTAGTCTTAGCACTTCAAGGAGAGGCAAGCATATCTCCACGAGTTTGAAGCCATCCTGATCTACACAGCAAGTTTCAGGCCATCCAGGGCTATATAGTGAGACTCAGTCAAGAAAGAAATCATCCAGTCACCCCCCAAGTGCATTATTGTAGGGTGACCCAGAAACAGTTTGCATGTAGGAAAAAATTAAAGAGCCATTCTCACCAAGACTATGGGTGATTTCAAGACCAGCCCGATTGACAGAACACCTCCCAGTTGGGTGACTTTGGGCTGACTGCTCAGCTTGCGCTTACGCTCTGACCTAAGCTGCTAGGATGACCTCCTATTTGATAGACACCCTCTAGCTTTCTTGTCACCACCAATCCTTCAGAAGGGGCTGGAGCCCTCAGGGAGAAGGTTGTGACCTGTTCTCAGATGGCTGCAGACTTCATCAGCCAACTCCATGGCATTCCTGATTATGTCTGGCTCATGTTACATCAAAGCCCCTCTCAAAGTTTGTCCCTCTTGGGCCTCCACTACCCAGACTTCTCTTCCCTTTCTCAAGTCCACAGAGCCCTGCAGAGCTGATTCTGAACGCCAACAACACCTCACTGGCTATGTCCGTGGTATTTTCAAGTGCTGTCTAGAATTAACTCATTGAGTCATTATAACCACCCAGGCTCACACTGCCATCCTCTCCATGCTAATGCTGTATTCAGGATCTTGCCCAAGACCACACAGCCCACCTGTGTTCAACAAAACAGCGGAGAAGCCTCCCTGTTCAAACAGCCAACAGTTGACAACAGAAGTAGATGATGCAGAGCAACCTAGGATGACTCTTACCTGGTCCTCAGAGGGCTGCCCCTGTTTAAATAGATTGGCTTGAATTTTGTCATTGTCAAGGGGCAGGCCAACTGGAAATGTGCATGGATGTTGAAGTCCAAATCCCTGTTAAGCCGCTTGCTTGACATGTGACTTTGGACGTGTTATTGAGCCATTCCAAGTTTCTGTGTTCTCATCTGCACAGTGTGGGTATAGTGACCATCCACACCTGGCTCAGGTGCTGTGACCACAGGAGGCTTTGTACGGGAAGCACCTGGGGAAGGGTCTGGTGTTGGACACGCCTATGGATGAATGGGCATCTTTCCTTTGTCATAGTAACAGAGAAAGAGATTGATTCTCCGATGATAGCAAATTTGCTTGAGAAAGACAACAATATTCAAATAGACTAAGGCAAGGAGAAAAATCTTTTTTTAAAAAATAATGCATGCTTATTTATTTAAGGTTGTTGTATTATGAGTACAATGTTCTTTCTGCATGTATGCCTGAAGGCCAGAAGAGGGCACCAGATCTCATTATAGATGGTTATGAGCCACCATGTGGTTGCTGGGAATTGAACTCAGGACCTCTGGAAGAACAGGCAATGCTCTTAACCTCTGAGCCATTTCTCTAATCCTAAGGAGGAAAATCTTAAAGGGCAAAAGTGGGGGTTCTAAAAGTTCTTTTGAATCAGTTAGCCTTGATTACGAAAAATAAAATTCAATAATAACAAGCACAGCGTCAGCCCAGGACTGGATCGTTGTCATTGTCAAGTGTGTGGCTACAGTGGCCTTTGTGCAAGGTTGTGGTCTTGGTAATTTTTCTTGCTGTCAGGCATCTTGTGGGTGAAAGCCCTTCCGTCATGTCATGGCCTCTCCCTGGCTCTGTTTCACCAGCGTTTGAGCCCAGTGATTCATTTTCAATCTGACAATTTTCGTTCCATACATTCCCACACAAAACCAAACTATTTTCTTCTGTCTGTCTGTCTGTCTGTCTGTCTCTCTCTCTCTCTCTCTCTTGGTTTTTTGAGACAGGGTTTCACTGTGTAGCCCTGGCTGCCCTGAAACTCACTCTAGCCTTGAACTCACAGAGATCCAACTGCCTCTGTCTCCTACATGCTGGGATTAAAGTCCTGTGCCACCACACCCGGCTTTTCTTTTCTTAAATAGCATAATGTACTTTGTCTTTCAAATAAGTATATGTACTAATCTACCAGTTTTTCTGTTCCTAGAATACCCACAAAGGGCATGAATCTTTATTAATTGCTGATCTAAGAGCCTTGTAATATTAGGAAAGTCCATACAAACAAAGTATAAAGAAATGTCATTTATTGTATTTTTAAGTATACACACATATATATTCAACGTTTTTAGAAGAATAAACAGGAGACTACCTCTAAGGCAGTGGTTCTCAACTTTCCTAATGCTGTGACCCTTTAATACAGTTTTTCATGTTGTGGTGACCCCCAACCATAAAATCATTCTTGTTGCTACTTCATAACTATAATTTTGCTGCTGTTATGCATTATGTTATATTTGCTACTGTTATGAAATATCTGATATGCAGGATGCTCTTAGGCAATCCCTGTGAAAAAGTCGTTTCATCCCCCAAAGGGGACTCGATCCACAAGCTGAACACCCCTGTTTTAAGGGGTTCTGACACCTCTCAACATAGTACCACAGACTGACTATTAAGCCTTTAACACATGAACCTTTGAGGGACACTAAACTATAGCAACTTTATAATTAAAGAGGCAAGAAGGTTCTATGTGCTATTCTACAGAAATGTTTAGATCAGTCATCTGAAAATGCAGCTCAAAGGGCAAATGTGGGACTCTAACTGAAGCTGACCCCTCTTCCTAAGGTAACAAAGCTTGGCTGGATGAGGAGATCATTCCTTTTGTGAGGGGGTTTCCCATGCGCATGCATATATGGGTAGCACTAATTGGGTTTAATTGGGCTATCAAAGGGCAGATATGAAGTTGGGAGGGAAACATGTTGGGGGCAAATGGGGGAGTTGGAAGACAAATATGGGGTGGATATTACTATATCTCAATATTTATGAAATTTACAAGAAAAATATGATTAAAAATGGCATCAGTATGAAGAAAATAAACTACAGAGACACATAGGTTTAGTTTGTGCCTCATCCTGCATGGCTTGGTGCTGCCTGGGATGCCAAGGGAATGAAGACAGGACAGACACACAGACGCATGTACAGAAAAGCTGTACTGTAGGCTGTGCTCACTCTGGTGGACCTGCGCCAACTATGCAGCAGCTGGGAACCTAAGCAAGGAGGAGTTAGCTGGTCTCAGCAGGAGGTCTATATCAGCACAGTCGCTGGCTGCAGTCTTCTGAGAGGAGGGAACTGTGGTGACATCTTCTGTACTGTCAACATCCACACATGGACCAGAGGAAGGTTTTCCAACTCCCATGGATCTGAGGCACTGAGGTCCTGTCAATAACACAGGTTTACTAAGGGTTTCCTCCACTCCCTTGCCAAAAAAAGAAAAGAATGCATAGCTGGGAACGGTTCTAACCAAAGCTGAAGACTAGAATATTGTAGCAAGCTCAATATAAAGACAAGATGATTTAGCAACAGAACACCCAGAAGACTACTAGCTAAGTCAGAGTCCCAAAGACTTTTGTTGGTGGTTTTCTGTTATTGTTTTGAATTTTGTTTTTTCAAGACAAGGTTTGTTGTAAAAAATATTTTAAGGTGTGTTACTTTTGTTCATGCTGTGAAACATTTATTTAATGATGTAAAGATGTGTTACTTTGTTTACACAGTATTTAACTCTGTGAATCTGTGATTCTTTGCCTTCTAAAACACCTGATGGTCTAATAAAGAGCTGAACAGCCAACAGCGAGGCAAGAGAAAGGATAGGCTGGGCTGGCAGGCAGAGTGGATAAACAGGAGGAGAAATCTGGAGAGAAGGGAAAGAGCAAGATAGAACAAAGAGAGGAGGATGTCAGCAGCCAGTCACCTAGCTACACAGCAGGTCATGGAGAAAGAAGTAAAGAAAGGGATACAGAAATCGAGAAAGGAAAAAGCCCAGAGGCAAAAGGTAGTTGGGATAAATATAAGTTAAGAAAAGATGGCAAGAAACAAGCCAAACTAAGGTCGGGCATTCATAACTAAGAATAAGCCTCTGTGTGTGATTTATTTATTAGGAGCTGAATGGTGGACCCCCAAAGAGTAAAAATAAAAAACAAACAACAAAGGTTTCTCTGTGCAACAGTCCTGGCTGTCCTGGAACTCACTTTTCTAGACCAGGCTGGCCTCAAACTCAGAGAGATCCACCTGCCTCTGCCTCCTGAGTGCTGGAATGAAAGGCATGTACCACAACTGGCTGAATTGCTGGTGTTTATCCCATATTATCCAAAGAGAACGTTATTAGCTCTGAGAATAGCACACCAGAGTTTCTGGACAACTGGACTCCATTTGTGGGCAATAAGTAACTTATCTGATTTCCTGTCATCTTGATGAACATCTTCTATATCCATATCCCTCACTCAGAATTCATGCTTAGGGAAAATGCTCGACGCTATGGCAGATGAATGACCTTACAATCTCATTGGCTTAAAGCCCTAAATGCTTGGGTCCCTGTCATGCCATCATTCCAGTGAGGGCTAAAGAAAAAATGTTCCACACAGTAATTCAAGGACTCAGGGTAATTTCAGACTGTGCAGCACCTTCCTCAGGTACCTAGAGAACTATAAGGCGAGCTGAAGGATGGAGAGAGAGGAAGATGACATGGGAAATACATGCTTACTCTTGACCTGGAGGTAACCAGCATTACACTTGCTCACGTTCATTCCATTGGAAAGAAGCTAGAAACAGGAAATGTTGTCTCGAGGGATGCCATGGAAGAAGTGTACATTAATTTCCTCTCTTCTCATTGTGACCAAATGTCTGACGTAAACAAAGGAAAAAAGATTTATTTTTATGGGCAGTGGTGCCATATGCCTATAATCCCAGAACTTGGGAGGCAGAGGCAGGCAGATCTCCACAAATTCGAGGCCAGCCTGGTCTACAGAGTGAATTCCGGGACAGCCAAGGCTATGAGAAAGCCTGTGTCAAAGACTTATTTTGGTCTGTAGTTTTAGGGGGTTCACTTCACCACAGTGGGGAAGGCATGGCAGAGGAAATGATTCCCTTTTGTGGTAGGGCAGGGCACAGAGAAAGGGACTGTCCTGGCTTGCTGGCTTTCTTCCCTTTCCATTCTGTTGCACCCTCAACCCATGCAGGAGTCTTCCTTCCTCATCTTACCCTCTCTAGACACACCTTCACAGACATACCCACCCCAATCTTCTAAATGATTCTTTTCAGTTTTAATGTGTGTGTGTGTGTGTGTGTGTGTGTGTTAAAATCAAAGGCTAAGTAGTGGGAACTGGTTCTCAGGACTGAATTTGGACCATTAGGCTACCAGGCTAGGCAGTAAGTGCCTCAAGCCACTGAGCCATCTCATCTTACCAGCCCACTTCCTGGTCATTACAAATCAAGCTGACAGCCAAGATTCCAAGGAGGCCGATGGTTACTCTTACTCCAAGGAACATTCCATTTGGTAATTGGGTTGACCAATACTCTAAGTCTAGCAAGGATTAGACTTTAACAGTGTGTGAGCATTTCCCCAGTCCCATCCTACAGAGCTGTGTCTCCTAACTTAGTTGATGAATTGTCTAATTTATACATTTCTCTGCAGTGAGGTCACTTGAACTGCAAGCAATCCCCTAAGACCTTATTCAACTCTAACTATGCAGATAATGTAGAAGTTTCTAGTGTAGTGGGGAGCTGCGGGCCTGCTTTTCGTCCTGCCCGGATCCCACATGGTTAGCTTATACCCCGAAATAACATCACACAAATTGTATTCTTTTAAACACTGCCTGGCCCATTATTTTCAGCCTCTTACTCACATCTTGATTAACCCATATCTAATAAACTGTGTAGCACCACAAAGTGGTGCCTTACCAGGTAGATTCTAGCATACGTCCATCTTGGGCTGGAGCTTCATCACGTCTCTCCCTGAGGAGAGGCATGGCGGTCTGTCTAACTTAGGAGAGAAGTGGCATCTGACTGATCCTTCTACCTCACTTCCTCTTCCTGTTCTGTCTACTCCACCCACCTAAGGGGCAGTCTATCAAATGGGCCAGGCAGTTTCTTTATTAGCCAATGAAATCAACTCAAACAGAAGACTCTCCCACATCATTTCCCCTTTTTCTGTTTAAATAAAAAAAGAAGGCTTTAACTTTAACATAGCAAAATTACATGTAACAAGTTATCAAGTAAGAATTACAATATTTATATCTACTTTATCTTTTATCATAACAAAGGAAAACAACTATAACTATCTATCTATTCTTCAACTCCATCAGAGACTCCAGAAGGACACAATATTACCTAGGTGAACAAGAAGTAAGCTACTTCCAAAACTCTAGAAATGACAGAGACATCTCGCTGCCTGGACAGTCACCCAAAGTTCTTTTGTACTGTTGGGGCATCCATCTTCAGCCTACAGGCCCATAGTTTCCAGCAGACATTTCCATGATCAGGAAATTTCAAAGGTAGTTCAGTCACTATCTGCTGTGTCCTTCAGAATGTCTCGCAGACTCTTTCTTAAATTAGGAACCCCAAAGAATCATCTCACATTTAGGCAAGTTCAGCAGTCCTCTCTCGTTGGGTTCTTTGTGTCCAGTTTCTGCAACAGTCCAGGCAAGAGCAGTTTCTTGCCCAAATGGCTATCAAACTCCATAAGGAGCCTCTTTGATGCCCATCTTCCTCTTGAAGTAGATTGGTACTGCCAGGAGCAGACATGTCTCATTGTCATGAACAGTCCTAACTTATTAAAACATTTAAAATGCAATATTCTGTAGTCTTTGAAAGATATGAAGAATGCCTTTTTAACTTAAATATATCTCTATATATCTAGAAAATCTAACTAACATGACTATAAGCTTTACTATTATCAATGATTATCCATTAGCAACCTATATTTCCTAATTATACATTATATTCTTAAAATGAACTACACAATCACAATACCTTAATCAAGATTAGAAATACATATACATATAACAAAATTGACCTTAAAATCCATACCAATGCAAATTATTCATATCTATATCATATCCCCCGTTAAATGTAAAAGAACACTTATAAACAATATTTGGGAACATGGACGTAGTTATTTCTCTCCAAACTGCTTCCTGCTGAATGGGGACGCTGTTAATCAGATATTTCATGGTGTAACCTGTGTGCCAGGTTCATCTCAGTCATCAGTTGGGTGAAGTAATTTTCTGAAGGTGTTCACAGCAACCTTTCAGGAGGGCGTGGTCTATCATACCATATTGGGATAGAAGCAATCCAATGGGTCTCATTTTCTGTAAAAATAAAAGAAGAATCTCTTTTCCAAAGTATCATATCCTTAGGTCCAAATTCTGAAGTCAAGGTATTTTCAAGATATCTTTCTTGGATTAGTTCAGCAGCATTTGTAAACAAATATCTTTTAGCAGCTGTTGCTCCTTCCTCAGCATTCAAACAATTCAAAAAGAGCATAATAGCATACAGTATCAAGATTCTCTGTGTATTTTCCATCTTTGTGCGGCTTTATTTTAACCTCTATTTCGTTTATTTTTACTTTTATTTTTTGAGACAGGTTCTCTGTATATCTTTGTCCTGGAATAACTCTGTAGACCAGGCTGTCCTTGAACTCTCAGAAATCCGTCTGTCTCTGCCTCCCCAGTGCTGGGATTAAAGGTGTGTGCTACAAAACCTTGAACTCACAGAGATCTTTCCGTCTCTGCCTCCCAGGCATTCGGATTAAAGGTGTCTTCTGCCACACCTTGAGGTCACAGAGGTCAATCCACCTCTGCCTCCCAAGTGTTGGGATTAAAGGTGTGTACCACCACAACAAACTACTTCCTTTTTTTTCTTTTTCTTTTTTTTTTTTTTACTTTTAAGAACTTTAACCTTTAGCCTGCATATATTTTTAACACAGCGTAAACCACTTAGACATTTTCTTCGACTTTGAATTTTTCTTTTACTGTATATCTCTCTTTCTGACTACATGAGTCTTTACCAAACAATATCGGTAGGACTAAAGCCGTGACTTTGCCGGCTAGATCCAGCCCATTCCCTAGCTTTCCAGCCTCATGGCAGAGGTACCAGCTGTAGCCATGTTTATCACCACAACTCTGTGGTGGTTCAAGGTACTTGCCAGCAAGCAAGCTGCAACAGTGTTAAACAACAATCAAAAGCTCCATAGTTAGGACCGCCTGCTTGAAAGAGTCAGAGTTTGCCCTGGTGGGACGGCCCAGAAAGCTGGCATTTTAAAACAGCACAGCTTTTTTCCTGCTACGGCTGAAAACTGAAAAACAAACGTTCAGCTTTTCATCAACACCATTTAAGTGTTTCGTGGCAGGACCTCTTAAAAGAGCTGCAAGATTTTGCAGCTAAAGCTGAGTCATGAAGCCTCTCTTAGATGAGAGTGCTTTCTTACCTCTAGCAAGCAAAGCCAAACCTGAGAAATAGCTGCTACCAAGAAAACATGCTTTACTCTATTCTTTCCCAAGCTTTCTCAAGCTTTCTCAAGCTTTCTGTGGATCCAGTCATCCACATGGGCGCCATTCTGTAGTGGGGAGCTGCGGGCCTGCTTTTCGTCCTGCCCGGATCCCACATGGTTAGCTTATACCCCGAAATAACATCACACAAATTGTATTCTTTTAAACACTGCCTGGCCCATTATTTTCAGCCTCTTACTCACATCTTGATTAACCCATATCTAATAAACTGTGTAGCACCACAAAGTGGTGCCTTACCAGGTAGATTCTAGCATACGTCCATCTTGGGCTGGAGCTTCATCACGTCTCTCCCTGAGGAGAGGCATGGCGGTCTGTCTAACTTAGGAGAGAAGTGGCATCTGACTGATCCTTCTACCTCACTTCCTCTTCCTGTTCTGTCTACTCCACCCACCTAAGGGGCAGTCTATCAAATGGGCCAGGCAGTTTCTTTATTAGCCAATGAAATCAACTCAAACAGAAGACTCTCCCACATCATTCTAGGTTCATAAACCTGACAACAGATCACACCAGGACAGTGTAACTTTAGGAGGATTGGGGATGGAATGAATATCCAAGGCTCTATAACTTCTCTGCCTCGTTCCTAAAACTTCAGCCATGGAAAACTTACACTCATAGAAAAGCACACTTTGGAGTAGACTTGAACAGAAAAATCACCTTTTCAAAGCCAAATAACTTGTCAGTGACAGGGTTGCAGGCAAAGGTGAGATCTTTACAGGCAAAAAGATTCACTTCCTGTGGCTGCCATAGCAAATTACCACAAACTGGGTGACTTAAAACAACAGAAGTTTATTCTCTTGTGGTTTTGGAATGTAGAAATCTGAAAACAAGAGTTAGCAGGCCCACGCTTCCTCCAAAACCTCTAGGAGGGTAATGGCTTCCCTTGCCTCAGCCAGCCTCTGGTGGTACCAGGTGTTCTCTGGCTATAGCTGTTACCCAACTCCCTGACTCAGTCAGCTGTTCTTCTCTCCTATGCCTCTTCTGTGTCTCCTCTGAGGGAACCATTGTGGAAAGACGACCTCTACCCCAGGATGACCTCATCTCAAGAGTCTTATCTTTATTGTAATTGCAAAGATTCTTAGTCCAAACCAAGTCACAGTCTAAGGTTCCAGAAGACACATTTTTTGGGACGTGCAATACACAGCATAGCAGACCAAGAAAAAGCTTCCTGCCCAGCCCCAGGTTCCCTTCAGACAGATCCTCTACACATAGTGTTTGCCCAGGGTTTCTAGCTAAAAGGTGCTATACCTACACTGCCTAGGGACCCCCAGTGGAAGGGTAGCTAGGGTTGACAATAGTCCTGCAAGAATACAAGGCAAGATTCACCCCAGAAGTGCTTTCTTTTATATTCTTGATGTTGAAATTAATTTCCAGACTTTTACATTTTGTTATGGTGTCAAATCTCAGTGGAGGGAAGAACAACCAACTTTTCTGTAAGCAAGAGTTTCCATGGTCACTTCACGTCTCCAGACAAGTAAGAAAGGAAAGCCTCCGACATGCTCAGAATCTTGGTTCATAAAGAAAGCAATGCATTGGTCATGCAGGCAGCAAAGACAAGATGACATCAAGAGATCAGATGGGAGCCTGGCATGGTGTCATATGCCTCTGATTGCATCACTAGCAAGCTGATACAGAAGGATCTCAAGTTTGAGACAAAACTAAGCTACAGAGAAACTTCAAGGCCAATGTGAGCTACACGGTGAGACTCTGTCTCAAGAAAATCAAACTAAAATAATAATTTTTAAAAAAAGATGGTTTGAATGGTAACGCATGAGTGAATTTTAGGAACCATAGAGACAAGCCGAAAGGTCTACCACCTTCAGACAGAACAGGTCTCCACCACAGAATGGTCTCATTTCACCTGGCTGTTATCACACCATCAGGAGTGACACCCAGCTAGAGCCCTGCCTGACGCACACAGATATAGTAATGAAGACAGAATAAGCTTAACATGATGTGACGCTTCGCTGAATTATCTTTCTTTGTACTTTTCTTTGCCATTTAAATCCAGACCCCCCCCCCCAGCTCTATATGCAGAGAGGAAGCAGCCCTATGGATCCCTATAGCCAATGCATTTGTGCTTTCTCCTTGCTGCCATTAAACCTTCCCTCTAGGTTCGCCTCACCCCACCAACCTAAGAAGTTTTCCTAAACATCCCTCTATAGAGTTTTCTTCCAAAGAACCATAATGTTTACCACATAGGAGCCCTCAATTCATTCTTAGGATATTCTAAAGAAGGCTTAATCTTATCCTCATTTTTCAGAGTCAAATGAAGGCATGCCAGGGGGCTAGAGGAGGAATGTAATTAACATGGAGAGCATGTAAATGACCTAACAAAAGAATATAGTTAATAAAGATGCAGACTTCACACCCTGTTCCCCAGGCTAAAAGATGGGAGTGCGACTCAGTGGTAGCCTGATAGCTTGCCTATCGTATGCAAAAATACAATAAATAATAATAATAAATAATAAAAAGAATAAATTAATGGCATTATAACAAAAAGATTAGGCAAGCCCAGAGTGCATTTATTTGATAGGACAAATGAATTGTTTTTTGCTTTTTTTTGAAAAAGTAATGCAAGTAGAGAGTGAGAAATGAGAGATGATACAGGAGAAAAGAACACATACATAGAACAGCAGAAGGGATGTGGGGACTTAGTTACTGATTCAAAGGTTCAGCTGTAAAATGCACTAGATTTTAAAATAATCGGGAGACTACAGACATAGACTTAGAGAAAATGTTAAGGAATCATTGTATTATATGTGACAATGCCACCTTTACTTATTTATTTATTTATTTATTTATTTATTTATATTTTTAGTGGGGAGAATATCCACATGCCTTGACAAACTGTGGAGGTCAGAGGCAACTTTCTGGAGTCAGTTCTCTTCTTTTGTTTCATAGCTTCTGGGGATTGAATTCAGGTCGTTAGGCTTGGTAGTACCTGCTTTTACTCACTAAACCATCTTGCCAATTCAAGATTAACTGCTTTCTAAGAAAATAAAACATGCTGGAGAGATAACTCAGCAGTTAAGAGCACTTGCAGCTCTTGCAGAGAACCTGGGTGCAGACCCCAGCACCCACACCAAGTGACTCTCAGCTGCTTCTCCAGACTCCAATACTCTTCCTGGTATGCATAGGTCCCCTCACACTTGTAACACACACACACACACACACACACAGAGAGAGAGAGAGAGAGAGAGAGAGAGAGAGAGAGAGACAGAGACAGAGAGAGAGAGAGAGAGAGAGAGAGAGAGATTCACATACATAAGAATAAAATGACAGAAAATAAATGTGTTTTAGGACAATTGGTATAGTTCAGTGCTGGAGTCTTTTTTTTTGTTGTTTTTTTGGGGTTTTTTTGTTTGTTTGTTTGTTTTTCGAGACAGGGTTTCTCTGCAGCTTTAGAGCCTGTCCTGGAGCTAGCGCTTGTAGACCAGGCTGGTCTCGAACTCACAAAGATCCGCCTGCCTCTGCCTCCCGAGTGCTGAAATTAAAGGCGTGCGCCACCACCGCCCGGCGAGTGCTGGAGTCTTGGGTAGAGTTATCGACTATCATGAGCAAGGCTCTGGGTTTGATCTCCAGTACTGCAAATAATAAACATACAGGCAAATAATAGATAATTAATAATGTGGGGGGTTGGATTATAATGATATGTTTTTTTTTCTTTTTTTTTCTTTTCTTTTTTTTGAGACAAGGTCTCTCTATGCAACCCAAGGTAACCTCATGGCCATCACCATGACTCAGCCTCCCATAGGCTGCAATTACAAGTGTAAGCCACCATGCCCAGCTACTAGCTAAGACAGATCTTGCTATGTATCTCCCAAGTGCTGAGATTAAAGGTGTACATTACCATGCCCTCAGTAAAACATATGAGCTCTGTGTGTGTGTCTGTGTGTGTGTCTCTCTCACCTGACAAATATTGCGTGTATTTATTATTCATGGCATGCTGTTTTGAAATGCATATACATTGTGAGATGGTGCAATGCTTCAGTGGAGCTAATAAATGTGCAACATGTACTTATTATTTTGCAATGAAAACAGACACTCGGGTATTTTCAGTTATATACTATATTGTTACTAGCCATGCTGTACAACAGATCCCAAAGATCCCAAACACATTCCTCCAAAGTGATATGTTTACATAGCCTTTGGCATCATCTCCTAAGTCCTTCCATCTAGGGCTGGGCAATAAAAGACCCACCTAGCAAACCACTGATGGACAAGGTTTGTCTAGGATGTCAGAGGAGCTAGGCCACCGACTGCCACATTTGCCCATGATTCTTAGGTTGAAAGTGATCGCATCAAGCTGTCATTGCCAGAAGTTCACACTGCTACAAGGCAGAAGGAGGACTTACAGGCAGCTGTGACAAAGAGGTGGAACCAGAAGGATTCATAGTAAGAGTCTAGATTTAAAAATGAGGAGTTCTCAAACTCAGGGAGTGTCGGTAGCAAGAAGCACATAGAGAAAAAGTCTAAAAGGCAAGTCATTACAAAGAGAGAAACAGAAGAGAGGCTCAATCAATCAGTGATTGATGTGTGTGTGGCCAATAAAATTCCAGGCCAATGTCAGGGATGAGGGGGGAGTTAATCTTGATCATCAACTTGATAGGATTTAAAATCACCATGGAAACAAATCTCTGAGCGTGTATGTGAAGGAAAGCTAGATTGGGTTAACTGAGGTGAGAACCCACCCTAAATGTGAACAAGGACCATTCTGTGGGCTTGGTCCTGGACTAACTAAAATGAAGTCAGCTGAGGACAGATAGTTTGCACTGGGCCAGGTGCCTTCTGCCCTACGACCGCACCTTCCTCTTAGGATGGGCTATCTCCTGGAACTGTAAGCCAAAAAAGAAAAACATCCTTCCTTAAGACCTTCTGCTAGGTATTTTGAAGCAGTACCAAGGAAATTAGCAAATGCACAGAGTTTCCTCCTGGCCACATCCCAGCTCTACAGGGCACTGGCTGGGTCCATTCCTTGAACACATTGCACTTCCGTCTCATCATCCATGAGCAGCATTTGAAACAGTGCCTTTCCTTTGCCGGTGCAATGAGAAATAAGACTCGGGGCAGCAGGGCAGCTTGGTCGAGAGTCTGAACAGTAACAGGCTCTTAGCGAACTATATCTCCTTTCACTGTTGGCATCAAGCCCATGGGTTTGTCACAGTCTGTGGGAAAGAATGAGGGGAAAGCATGAGACACAAAGACCCCACAGTCTACCCTGACTGAAGGAACGCTGCAGGAAGCCTGCCCTGAGGACTCTGAGACAGAAGGGACATCTGGGTGGTAAGAGTGTTCCAGACAGAAGAGCCATCGCCCAGCAAGGCAGCACAACTACTTTGGTAGATCCATAGTCATGGAGCGGTGGACTGCAGAGTCACCGGGAAGTGAGGATGACTGGCAAGGAATCTCACTGGGCTGAGGACTGGAGACCGAGAAGAATAGGAAGAAGGAAGAAAGATGAACAAGGATAGGTGGTGAGATGCAAGAAGCTAGGGCAGGCTTAGAAGTGACGATACAGAATCATTAAGGGAAATAAATGGAAGAGCAGGAAAGAGAGCCTGGATGCTGCCCAGTGCAAGATGCAGGGGCTGATGAGCTCAAGGAGTTGAGTGGTAACAGACTGAGGAGTATGAAAACCTAGATGGGACGGCAATGGTACCCCCACGTAGTGGTTTGAATAGCAATGGCCCCTACAGACTCATGTGTTTGAATGCTTGGTCCATGGGAAGTGGCACTATTAGAAGGTGTGGCCTTGTAAAAGGAAGGGTGTCACTGTGGAGGCAGGCTTTGAGGTCCCATATGCCCAAGCTAGGCCTAGTGTGGTAGTCTCCTTCTGCTGTCTGCAAGTCAAGATATAGGACTCTCAACTACTCTCCAGCACCATGTTTGCCTGCACGCCACCATGCTCCACCATGCCGATAATGGACTAAACCTCTAAACTATAAGCCAGTCTCAATGAAATGTTTTCCTTTATAAGACTTGCTATGGTCATGGTGTCTCTTCACAACAATAAAGCCCTAACTTAGACAACCCCTATCAAACCAACATCCTTTGGCTGTTTGTAGAGTAGATGAGATAAAGGGTGATATTATGTTTTATATATATATGTGTGTGTGTGTGTGTGTATCAATGTGTATCGTCTGCACGTATGTCTGTGTACCACATGTATATGTGGTATCCACAGAGGCCAGAAGATGGCATTTACTCTTCTAGAACTAGAGGTTGTAGATGAGCAGTCAGTGATTGCCAGAGAGTAGCCAGTGCCCTCAACTGTTGAGTCATCTCTCCAGGGCCAGCGATTTCCTTCCTAACCTCCAGTTAAATAGGACTAATTTATATCCTAGCAGTTCTTCAGCAGATTGGGGTAGAGATTTAACTAACACTATGTTTCTATTTTATTCTTAGAGTCAATTTGGACCTATGGTTGAATTCCTACTGGCCCTTCTTATGCTCAGAATGTGGAGTCCCCCAAAAATAAACAAGGAAACCAAATTTCTGTATGTAATAGCAAAGAGCCTTTATTCAAGTTCGAACTCAGACTCTCCAAGTATGTCCAAAGCATTGGGAGGATCAGAGTCTTGTGCTCAGTGGGGTGAGGTTTTTATACTAGCAGAGGTCAGGGTGAGGGATTTCTAAGATTCAGGACCCCTGAATGGCTGACATTGGTCTAGAGGTGTCCTGGTGAGAAGGGGTGAGTGTAGGTTGAGGTAAGGGACGTCGGATGATCCTATCTACAATGGTTGGAATGTTAGGTATTTCTTTTGGAACATTAGGTACTTTCCCTTGGATGATCCATTCCTGGGTGGTGCCTGGGTGGTCTCTGTTGAGACTGTCAAGGCCCTACAGCCCCTTCCCATTCTGGTGATGAACTAGGCCGAAGCAGAAAGCCTGCAGCCTCTCTGTCCAAAGGGAAATACCTTACTACTATAACTATGGGTATGATTACAGGTGAGGAGAATGGCATACAAGGAAGGTCACTTTATGTTCATGCTCCCCTTAGTATGGAAGAGTGTGAAGGACATGAACCCAAGATTCCCATCCTCAATATCATACTGAGGAAGAATGGGAGGATGAGCCTGCCCAGAAAGCAGGCTCTAGCTGTTCTGGCCTCTCCTTCCACCCTGTGGATCCCAGGGATTGGGCACAGGTCATCAGGCATGCCAGCAAGTCCCTTACCTCCTGAGCCTTCTTACCAGATCCTCCTCTTTCTTCTCCTCCCCACTTAAACAAAATGTCCAGTTTATTGTTGTCCTAGATGAGTGTTTGTTCCAAGCCATCATCAAGATATAAGAAGTAAACTGAGCCGGGCGGTGGTGGCGCACGCCTTTAATCCCAGCACTCGGGAGGCAGAGGCAGGCAGATCTCTGAGTTCAAGGCCAGCCTGGTCTACAAGAGCTAGTTCCAGGACAGGCTCTAGAAACTACAGGGAAACTCTGTCTCAAAAAACAACAAAAAAAAAAGAAGTAAACTGAGTTTGTGGTTCATGACTATAACCCCAGCACTCTCAAGAGGCTGAGAAATGAGGATTGCGAGTTGGAAGACAACCTCTGATACATAGCTAGACTCTATCTCAAAAAAAATACATACATTAATCACCTGCCTTCTACAATAAAAATTACCATTACTCTGTTAGTGTAATCTGTTTTCTGAATTTATTGAAACTGTGTTAAGATTGAAATAAATAGGCATTAAGTAGGCCCTGGAATCAAAGTAGCAGCAAAGTAGTGTGATAATATGTCAATGAGTACAGGGAAGGTTTGTATGCCCTTTGTTAAGTTCCCAAGTTATTCTCAGTGGCGGAATATATTACATTTTTTCTTAAGTTACAAAAAACAATTTGATACTGACTTATTAAATTACACTCTGGAATTTTCTCTTCAGGCAATTATAGCATTTTACATTTTCTTGCAATAATTCTCTGCACTTTTCTGTATATATTTTCTGTTACAGCTTTCTAATGTATTCTAAAATTATTTTCAAGTGTAAGATTGCTGTAAAAATACCTACCCATCAGATGCGATAATCATTGTCATTTTTTACCTTTTACTACTCTTTCATCAAATGAAGAAAACCAAGACATTTGCCAAAAAAACAAAAGACACCCAGTTATTCCTAGGCTGGGTGGCAGACACTGTCCCATTGCCAAGAAGAAAATAACAATCTATCTGAGAAACAAGATGTCACTTGGAAAGGCAAGGTTAGGGAGGACATAGGTGGCTTATGATAACCCTCAAGGAGGACACAATGTTATCATCCTCCCAAGTCACCCACAAGAGAATAAAGCTTATAATGACAATTAAAATTCTCCCAACTCGATACACTATGTCAGCACACTCTAGACAGTAACAATAGAGGAAGTATTTGACCCTCCCGCTACCAGTTAAGATTTATTGCTAGTTCCCACATGGTTAATGCTCGAGTTTCTGGAAAAACAAGAAAAATTTCCAAAACCTCATTATGAGAAGAGATATTTGCAATTTACAGGTAAATGAAGCAAGCCTTGTGCATGCCCAGATGTGATCAGGTGTCTGTTACTTGAAGCCTTGGCGAGTTAAACAGGTTGTATCTTGTCCTCTGAAACAGCTAAGAATGCCCCAGCTCTGCGCTGTGCTCAGAGGCCCCAGTGTGACTCTTGGGAAAAGGTTTAAGATGAAACATGACAGTTGCTCCCAAACCTGCAATGTTACCTTTGCAGTTAGCAAGAAAAAGCAGAGAGCGCTAAACCCTCAGTGAACTGATTTCTCAGTTTATTGAGCTGAATTCCCTGACGCGGCACTGGGTGTCTTCGATACGAAGATAAACAAGTCACAGTTCAGAGAAGAAAGCAGTTACACAGACATGGCGGTAGCCCCTAGAGGACGACCTAAGCAGACCCCACGGGAACAAAGATACTCACCTGGAGATCAGAAAGGCTTCCAGTCAGGCTGCTCCAGTTCAGACAGACTAGGGAGTTCCTCTCCCATGTCTTCAACACAGAAAGCAATGCAGTGGTCATTGTGGGATACCCGTTTTTTTTGCAACTTCACTGGAAAAGCCCAGTGGTTTACAGTAGCCACTACTTACTGAACCAGGGTGCTGAGGCACAGAGCCCAGTCCTCTGACTTCCTGGGCTCTTCATGTACAAATTCATCCATAGAGTGGAAACATTCAAGAATAAATTTGGGGTTGGAATTCAGCAAGTAAGGGCTCTTGGTATCAAGTCTGATAACCTGAGTTTGATACCCTGAACCCCAGAAGGCACACGGTAGAACACTGATGATTCTCACAAGTTGTACTCTGACTTCCACATGCATACCATGGCATGCACACACCTGCAAACACACACATGCACACTCATGATTTCTTTTTCAAAAGTGGAAGAAGCCTCCTGAAAGGTCTTTAGGAGAAGACTCTAAGACCCTAAGACAAAAAAAATGTGAGACATTGTCAGGAAGCAGGGAAGGACTATCTTCCAAATTCTATCCTAATCGTCTAGGCACCAGATCCATTCAACTAGACTAACAAACAATCTGTCATCAAATGTGCACAATAGCATGTGCCCCTCCCAACCAGGATCACCTGTGTTTTCCTGGGGCTTGGTGGTTAAGAACACTGACTATTCTTCCAGAAGGTCCGGCTCAATTCCCAGCATCCACATGGCAACTCACAACTGTCTGTAACCCCAGTTCGAGGGGCTCTCACACCCCCACACAGACCCACACAGCAAAACACCAATAAAAATAAATGGTTTTGTTTTAAAAACAAGCGAGGCATGGTTCTGCACGCCTTTAATCCCAGTGCTTGGGAGGCAGAGGCAAGTAGAGCTCTTTGAGTTAGAGGTCAGTCTGGTCTACAGAGTGAGTTCCAGGACAGCCAGGACCACATAGAGAGTACTTGTCTCAAAAAACAAAACAACCAAACCAAAAAAAAAAAAAAAAAAAATTACCCAGGCACCTGTGGTGCATGCCTTTAGTCCGGTGGTTCTCAACCTTCCTAATGCTGTGTGTGACCTGTGATACAGTTTCCATGTTGTGCTGACCCCAACAATTAATTCTTTGCTATTTTATAACTGCGATGTTCCACTGTGATGGATATCTGATATGCTGCTTCCAAAGGGTCTCAACCCACAGGTTAGGAGCTGCTGCTTTGATCCCAGCACTGAGAGGCAGAAAGAAGCAGCTGGATCTCTGAGTTTGAGGCTAGTGTGGTCTACAAATTGAGTTCCAAGCCAACCAGGAAAACACAGAGAAATTCTGCTTCAAAACCCCAAAACAAAACAAAACAAAAATCTCTCCTCATCCTTCTTGGGCTTCTGCGAGTTAGCCCTTCTTGGGGTTTTCTCCTCCCCCTTTTCTCTCCCTCCTTGCCTTCACTTCCTGTTCTTTCCCCTCTCACCTCCTCTCTAGAGCCCATTTTCAAGGCTCACTGTCATTGTCTTTTGCTAGTCTTTTTCTACACCCTGGAATAAATTCTGCTAGACTCATTTAATTTCCTTTCCCAGCTATATCTTTTGGCTAATATTTCCTAGAAATCATAAAATGTTGCTATTGCTGCTTTTCAGTACATCATGGCAGAGAAAGACTAGCTAGACATGCATGCACTACAGTCTGTACAGAGATGCACAGTACCACACGCCTCTCACCCATTATATCCCTATTCTCCTGTTCTATTATTATTTCCAAGTAGCTCTAGGCAGCCTGGTGCTTCCAAGCTTCTGGGACCATTGGCAGGAATAATGAGTTACCCAACTGCAGCAACAAATCCAACCTTGCAATATTTCTGCAAGTTAGTCAGAAATTATGTCTGGTCCTGCCTGCTGGCACTCACCCCCGAGGATGTACTGGACCCAGTGAGGAGCCAGAGTGCTGGCACTGCCCACTGGAGTGGGACACATAGCTCTTATTTCCACTGGGAGGAATTCATTACTACTCCCATGAAGAGGAATAACACTGAGGTCATAGTCCCAATTTTATATTTTACTGACATGAAGGCATGTGCTTCCCATTATAACTTCTCAGAAACAGACACACCTAAACAGTGAGCAGCACTTTTCACTGTTAGCAGTGTTCTTGAAACCTATGAAGCCATGAACTTGAAATGAGAGCATTTCAAAGATAAGATGTAAAAAAAAAAAAAGTTTCTTTTATTATATAACATGGTGACTACAAAGAATTTTATTTTCAAAATCACAAAGAGAATAGATTTTAAAGGTCATCAACACTGCCTAGTGGTGCTGGTGCACACCTTTAATCCCAGCATTCAGAAGGCAGAAACAGGTGGACCTCTGAGTTCGAGGCCAGCCTGGTATACAGAGTGAGTTTCAAGACAGCCAGTGCTTCACAAAGAAGCCTTATCTCAAATACAGAATGAAACAACGTGTGCAGGCCCACGGACTTGAGTCTGTTCCACCTTGACCAGAGGTCAGAGAGTTCGAGTTTAATTTTACTCTTTCAAAGTTGTTGACAACGGGTATGGTTACAAACTAGAAACCCTGACCTAGGCTGTGGTTCTGTGGTGTTTAAGACATTAACATGGCCCATAGAGGTGGATCTGTTCCACCCTGACCAAAGGCCAGAGAATTCAAACGTATTCCTGCTCCTACAGTTAAAATAGGAAGCTTGACATAGGGAGTGGCTGCCTACAGCGTACTTGATCTAGGGTGTATTCACTGCATATCTGCCTGAGACATCAAATGCTTTACTCAGAAAATAATGGATTGATGTCTCAAGCATTGAAGCCAGGAACTACTCTGGTTGTCCTTGGTGTCATGCTAAAGCAGTCTTTTGCCTTCTCACCCCCTTTTGGTGCTGGGGTATAAAAATATATGAAAATTAAATGCAGGAGAATTCAGTATCCAGTATTCACTGAGTTGCCCTCCTGGTACTATCCTATGCCTCTGTGTTTCTTTCTTATCTCTGTTCCTCCTACCTCACATTTATAATCCACATGCACCTACCTGGAACATATGAACCCATTGTGACTGAACCATGACAGAATTACCCCAAAATGTGGCTTACAACAATAAATAAAAATAAATAAAAGTTGTCAACAACATAAATGATTGTGGTAATGCATACACATTAATAAGTTCAATTGAGCCATTCCAAAATGCACACATATTTCAAAGTATCCTGCAGCTTAGAAAAACACATACAAATTTTATTTGGCAAGTATACTTTTTAAAAATGTTTATTTATTTTTATTAATTTATTTTAATTTCATGTGTATGTGTACTTTGCCTGCATTTATGTTTTTGCACCATATGTATGTTTGGTGTCCATGGAGGTCAGAAGAGGGCATCAGATACCCTGGAACTGGAGTTACAGATGGTTGTGAGCCACCATTTGGATGCTGGTGTATAGTGATGAGACGAGCAGGCCCGCTTTTCATCCCACCCAGATCCCGCATGGCTAGCTTTACACCCAAAATAACAACACACAAACTGTATTCATTTAAACACTTCCTGGCCCATTAGCTCTAGCCTCTTACTGGCTAACTCTCACATCTTGCTTAACCCATTTCTAATAATTTGTGTAGTACCACAAGGTGACGGCTTACTGGGAAAGATTCAGCTTGTCTGACCTGGTGGCTGGCTTCATGGCGACTGTCTGAGGCATCTGCCTCACTGCCTTCTTCCAAGCATTCTGTTCTGTCTTTCCTGCCTACCTATGTTCTGACCTATCAGGCCAAACAGTTTTCTTTATTAATTAACCAATGAAATCAACACAAAACAGAAGACCCACCTGATGGAGGCGGGTCTTCTATCAATCTGTTGATTTCATTGGTTAATTAATAAAGAAACTGCCTGGCCCATTTAATGGGCCAGCCCTTAGGTGGGTGGAGTAGACAGCACAGGAAGAAGGAAGTGAGGTAGATGGCTCAATCAGATGCCATGCCTCTCCCAAGTTAGTAAGACCACCGTGCCTCTCCTCAGGGAGACAGATGCCATGAAGCCAGCCGCCAGGTCAGACACGATAAAGCTCCAGCCCAAGATGGACATACGCTAGAATCTTCCTGGTAAGGCACCACTTTGTGGTGCTACACAGATTATTAGATATGGGTTAGTCAAGATGTGAGTAAGAGGCTGAAACCAATGGGCCAGGCAGTATTTAAATGAATACAATTCGTGTGTTGTTATTTCGGGGCATAAGCTAGTCAGGTGGCCGGGAGCTGGGCGGGACGAAAAGCAGGCCTGCCCGCAGCTCCTTACTACACCCACCTACATCACTGGTGATTGAATTCTGGTCCTTCATGGAAGCAGCCAGTGCTCTTAACTACTGAGCCATCTCTCCATCCCCCAAGTATATTTCTGAAAACCTACTTTTTTCTGAAAGATAGTAAGTCCAGTGGCTAGCAGGTGGGCTTGGAATTCAGATAGAGTGGCTTATGCTTATTGTCTCTAATCGCTGGGAAAAGTTGCTTAATCTCTGCACCTCCATATCCTACCTTGAAAAGCTGGACTAGAAACTAGCACTATCTACTCAGCCAAGTTGTGCGAGATCTAACCCTTATCACGTGGTGTGACCAGACCAATACCTTGAGCCTGGTTAACACTCCATCAGGAGCTAGGGAGAGGACTCAGTGGGTAAGGTTGTGCAAACCTGAGTTTGATGCCCAGAAGCCATGTGGAAGTGGGAGGAGAGAAAGACCCCACATGATTAAATGGGTAGTGGCGCTTGTCACCAACCCCGATGACCTGACTTAGCTCCCCGGAACCCGTATGATGAAGGAGAGAAGTGACTCCTGCCAGTTGTCCTCTGACCGCCCGCCATAGGCTTGTCTTTGCACAAGCTCACACACACACACATACACACACACACACAGTGTAATAGAAATTATTTAAAGGAAAGAAGAGAGAGGAGGGAGGAAGGGAAAGAGGGAAGATGAACACATAGTTCAGCATGCATGAGACCGATTTGATTCCTGATTCCAGCACCTAAAATGACATGGAACATTGCATAACTCTGATTCACAATGCATTTGTGAGAACTTAGGTAACCCTGCCCACTGCAGCTGAGCCCTGGATCTCAGCCTGAGAACTCAGGCTTCTGCATGTTAAACCTCAGGGTACGCAACTGAGAGGGAGAGGCTGGCTGGCTGTTAGCCCACAGATACATTTCTGCTACAAAGAGTAAACCACGGTGCTACATTCTGCCTTAAATATTTATATTCTAATGGCTGGGGAAAAGCCCGAGTAGTACAGAGCATGCCTAGCAGGTGTGAGAATGCGGGCTACATCTTCAGCGCTACAAATAAATAAATCAGTACGTTTCCCAGCCTTTTATTATCTTAAATAAACTCCCTTTTATTTATTTATTTTTATCTATTTTAATTTTATGTGTGTGGACCTTCTGCCTACATATATCTGTGTGCCATTTGTCTGCCTGGTCGTGAGCTGTCATGTAGGTGCTGGGAATCAAACCTGGGTCCCTTGGAAGAGCTGACAGTGCTCTCAGCTACTGAACCATCTCTCTACCTCCCTGGTGATAGATTAATCATTTCTATGGTTACTAAATGTTTTACGAGCACCTCCCAGCAATGTTAGCAGTCAATCAGCAGCTGGAAGAGGTTGAGACCTGACTCCATCACAAGGCCTCTGTAGACATGGGTCCTGGCCACATGCACTTTAGCTTACAGAAACTGGTTTGGGATTCTAGCCTCCCGAACTGTGAGGTAATGGATCTCTGTGTTAAACCACTCAACTGTGGCAATTTGTGACCACAGCTACAGGAAATGAATGCAGTGAGATTGTCCTCAGGTTAATCCTGGGTCATTATTTTCTGAGCCATAGCCCTTGGCCAAAATGTTCCAAACTGACACTAATTTGACCTCTACATTGAATTAGTGATTTGAATCTAGTTGAGCCTTTACCTAAGAAAAATAACATAAGCTGTCATCGATATTTCGAATTTCATTAAAAACAGCCTAAACAAGGGTGCCCTATTTGGGGAATTTGAGGCTGGAAACCGAGAGGAAAATCCCAGAGTTCATTTTCACTCATTAACTTATTCAGTAATATTCACCGGACACCCGCCATGGGCCAAGCACAAGCTCGGAGTTGCAGAAACAACACTATATTAGCCAAGTTCCCTTGGGGGTGTTCCGTCAGCTTTGGCTTTCCATGAAGAGCAGAGAAAAAGGCAAAAAGGCCCAAGATAGAATAAATAAATATGAAAAACCCACTTTTATGAGCAACACATACAAATAAAATATGTAAAACACTCACTAACACCTCTCTACGCCATGTAGCACTATGAATAGATCAAATGTTCACAGGAAAGGAGACCTCCCCAAATGTGGAAATTAGGCCAAGAGAAGGGTCAGCCCTAGCCACAGAACGAGGCCCTCAGGGCAGACACCGAGAGGAACCATCCCTGAACACAAGGTAGGAAGGGCAAATGAAGGTGGAGAGGAACCTCTGATTCATACTGCCTGCATCCTGCAAGGACTCTCAGTCATATGTAATAATGAATACTGAGTTCTAGGCAGCCAGGAGCGAGAAGCTGGGGTGTGCCTCACACGGGTGGCTCTGGATGAGAGTGGACTACACATTTTGAAAGGCCAGAAGAGAGAACTGTAGGAGCTGCCATCATAAAGAAATGAAAAAATTTAAGGAGATACATACATTTATATATTTAATAATAAATATATAATGTATAATAAATATTAAAATAGAAATTTACTATTTATATATTTGATAATAAATATATAAATATTCCAGACATAAGTATTTCATGGAAACATTACAAGGCACCCCATAAATGTATGTAAATTTTATGTGTTTCTGTATAACTAAATTTTAACAAAATAAAGTCTTGAATTTCAAAATGTTAGCATCAGGACACTACATTATACCCATAAACATATACAATTGTTATTTTTCAATCAAAAAACTGAAATAAACCTAACATTTAAAAATTAAATGAATATATGCTTGACTCAGTCACCAAATTCATCGATCAACATAAAGTAATCTCATATTTAAGTTGACCATAATCTCACGTCTACATAGGCTTTTTAAGTCAGAAGGAGACAGTGTTACCTTCATAGGATCTTGGGGATATAAAAATAAAAATCTAGAGGGCAAACCTGAATTGCCCGGGATAGCTGACGACATAATCACTATCCAGTTCTAAGGGCAAGCTGTATAATACAAGATCATCAAAGGAAAGGAAGTTCCCTCACCTCACTCAGTCATAAGCTTCCATCACTTAATATTTTTACAGAAATCGCCTTCATCCTCCCTTTTATTTCATATACTTCCAACACTATCCGTGGAAATTTTTTTTCCACCAGAAAATAGCAAAGTGACAAGCATCCTTGCTAAAGAAATCTAATATCACACATCTTGACAAATCCCTTCAGACGCTCCTCACTTCATTCAAAAACCTGGCCTCCTCTGACAGACTGAACGGGTGAGCCAGCAGGAACCCTATTTGCCTGGTGGGTTAGGGGTGTGGGGGTTGAATAGCTCCCTGGGAAATGCTGCCACCCAAGAGAAGCTCTCAAAGGTCAGACACAAGCTTGGCTCCTTAACAATGCCTCCCTGGTCCCAAAGGAAGGGTGACTCTAAGTGCAGCCTGCCCTGTGAATTAGATTTGCCCACCAGCCCAGCCCCCATGGACCCAAGTTGGAGTCTTCAAGAGGAGCATACAAAGCAACAACAGCTTTTACTAGAATTTGCTGGGCAGCTTTAACAGGAAGTGTTCTGTGTCGCTTACATTATTCTTGTTCAAAACAGTAAGGACAGTGAAGGTAGGACTCACAGCACCCAAGGAGGGTTTGGAGAGGCACCATGAGGACTTAATCAGCTATACAGGAAATGTGGAAAGTCCCAGGGGAAGAGGCAACACCAGGTTTCTTTAACAGGAGACAGTGGGCTGGAGAGATGGCTCGGTGTAAGCATCAGGATCTGAGTTTGGTCCCCAGCACCCATATAGAAGCCAGATGTGGGTGGGGGCTGGGAGTCGTTCAGTGGTAAAGTACTTGCCCTACAAGCCTGGTGACCTGTACCCACATGACAGTCAAAGGAAAAACTGATTCCACAAAGTGTGACCTCTGCACACTTATCATGACATGCATGACCACACACCCACAAGCACACACACACAAATTTAAAAAATGTGAAGAAGGGGAGGAGGGGAGAAAGGAAAGGAAAGCCAGACAAAATAAGGATTATCCATCATCAGTCACTATTGCAGCTGGCTGTGTCTGTAGATGAACCGTAATGCTCCATGCTGTGTTAGAAATTCCAGCCGGTGGAAACCGCTCTCCATTCACCTCTCAGTCCTGCCTCTCATTCTTCCGGCCGTTCCCACCATGACCCACTCACTGCCGTGCTCTTGAAAGTCCCTCAAAAGCACTTGACTGAACTGTTCTTAAATGCCCAGTTCAAATTCCTGCCCGTTCAAAGTCTTCCATGACAATCTCTACACAAAGTGGTCCCTCACTCCGCTTTCTGAGACTCTCGGCCCTGACGTCAGTGGGAGGCAGTTTGCTGCATTCCTGCGTTAGCTATTGAGTGTTTTCTACCTCTGGCAGGGCTAAAGTTCTCTCCAGACAGGGCACAAGCTTGCTTGTCATTCTCTTACCATGACAGCTTTTCCTCGTACTCAGTTGTAAATACTCTTGACCTAGGACTAAATAATGGGAAGACGCTTTAAAAGCCCTGCACTATCTTAAAAAACCAAAAACACGACAACAAAAACCACCGGAAGCAGGAATCTGTAAATGTGAGCTACTCCCTGTTTTAGTTAGGGCTGCAAGGAAGAGAAAAATCAACTCTGGCACAAGCCAAAAGTTGGAATGTATTGATTGACACAACTGGAAAGCTGAGGTGTAGATTCAAACCCGACAGGGGTCTACTTCCCTTTTCTCCCCTTTCCCCATCTCTCCATTTAGTCATTGTTGCCTTGAAGGAGAAGATACTTGTTATGATTGTTTTGTCGCTTTAAGAGACAAGCCATGCCCACTCCCTTCCTGCCTGCAGCCTCAGACCCCGACTCTTCCTTCTTCCTATCCCTGAAGAGACTCTCCCTTTCTCCCTCTTTTCTCTCTTTCTTTCTCTCTCAACTCCCCTTCTCCCCCTTTTCCTTCCCCTCCATGACCCATCTAATAAATATCTAACTTAACTTACTACGTATGCTATGTTTATCCATCTCTCTTGCCCACCAGAGTCAAATGGAGCCTGCCATGTGGTCTCGTGCAGCATCCCTACTTGGGACTCCGGCAGCTTGTAGCAAACCCATCTGAATGGTGTGCCTATCTGTCTGCTCCTTGCCCACCCGCTGCCCACATGGCTAGCCGCCAGGACAACCAGGGAACCAGCCACCTTGGTTTGTGGGGACCTGCAGCAAATCCATAAACAATAGTGCTACATCTCCCAACATGACACATTAAAATGTCAATAGAAGATTCTGGTGGGGGAGAGGGACAAGCAACGGACCAGGAGTTGCATTTCCTGTCTATTGTTAATCCAGTCACTAGAGCTGGGGACAAGAACTGATCAGGGTCTAGATCCCATGAAGTAGGGGAGGGGCAAGTAGTTCCTCCAAAGGAAGGGGGAGGGACCAGAGGGACCAAAGAAAACAATGCAGGAAAGAAGTGACCAGGCCCTTCCCGGCATCTCTAAAGAGCCTCCACCATGTTCCTAGCTCTATCTTTTGGTAACTGATCCCAAGTCAGCTACCTGGGAACTGCACAACATTGCCATGACTTCTTGTACTCATATTAGACATCAGATAATGTGCCAGTATTTTGTAAGATAAACACAATTACATTTTTAAAACTTCTGTGTGTCTGTATGCATTTTTATGTATCTATATGAAAAATATATAAACATATGTGTGCAGGTGCCTGAAGAAGGTGTTCAAATCCCTTAGAGGAGTTACAGACAGTTACAAGCCTCCTGACCTAGGTGCTAGAATTGAGCAGCTAGTATTCTTTCTTCTCCTTCCTTCCTTCCTTCCTTCCTTCCTTCCTTCCTTCCTTCCTTCCTTCCTTTCTTTTCTTCCTTCCTTCCTTCCTTTTGTTTCTTCTTATTATTATTTCCATTATAATAATAATAATTACTACTACTACTATTATTATTATTATTATTATTGTCTCAGTTATCGTCGCTCCTGGGCATTAATCTGGCCATTCTGGGACACCTACGCATCTGTTCCACCCACAGCAGAGCTGCTCTCTTCCAACCTGCAACAGATCTGCTTTCTTGTTCAATACCAGTACCAGCAATTAGATCTCCTGGAGCATCAAACCCACCTCTGACCATTCCCTTGGATGTGAGGCTTCTTTTTGGAGCATAGACCTTGCTCTCTGGTACCAGGTGACTGTGTCTCACTTGGGCTCTTAGTCCTTGGCCCCTGTTCAGCCTGTGCCTGCTTGGTTCATTACTCCTCTGAGTCCCAGGGTTGCCTAAAGCTCTCAGCTTCTGGACTTCTCTCTTCTGCACCTCGGGAGCTGTGTCACATGTCTTCTTGCTCCCATTGGGATGTCTTTTGGAGAATCCCTGCCACACCTTCAGGTCAAATCTGGGCCTCAGGGAAATGGAAAAAGAACTCTCCACTCTCTTTTTCTTTGTTTCTAGAGACCTGTTTATTTCTGTCCACTTTCATCTCTAAACATCGTAAACATCCTGTCTGTATATTTGTTGCAACATGGGAGTCAGAGACAGAGAGGCCAGCTTTGTCTTGTTCAGCACACAAGGGCTCTCCTCTAAAGTATCTGCTGATCTAACTCTCAGGAAGGTATATGTATGGATTGTTTGTCTGTGAGTGAATCTAGTTCCAAATTTTAGAGTCCGGTTCTTCCTGAGTTCCTTTCCACGTGGACTCATGGGTGTTTATCTGACTCTACAGCCTGCTGCACCCACATGGACTCATATGTGTTTACCTGACCTCTACAGCCTGCTGCACGCACGTAGACATCTTCTGCTTGTGCCCCTCCCTCCGCTGCCTGGGAGACCCACAGCTTAAGCTCTTTCTGTTCTCTGACTCTTGCAGCCTGCTGACCCAGGTGGACATCTCCTTTCTCTTCTGCTCCTTGATGGCTTTCTCTCACCTTGCAGCCAGACTGCATGCCCACTACGCAATCTCTCAGGCTCGGCCTGAAGTCCAGCAGCTTGTTTTTACTCTTAAACTTAAGTACTTGGAACTTAAAGGAACACATTCCCACCGTGTTCTACTTTGTGACCCTTTCTCCTCTTCCTCCATGGACTCAGATTTTATTAAGCAGCCTGAACTCATTGCAAAGCAATGGCCAAAATTGGTGAACTTGTGATTTTCAATTCTCACAAATTGTTAACACTGTTACTACTGCCACAGACAAAAGTCCCCAAATAATCTATACCTAGCCCTGCCTCTGGTACACTTCCAAGTCTCTCTTCTCTCCTCTAAAGTTTCTACTTCTCATCTTTTATCTCTATGATTTCTTTGCCCTCTCTCTCACATAATAATTAATAATAATAATAATAATAATAATAATAATATCTTAGATATCTTAGAGGACCCTAAGAGAGACATACATGGATCTAATCTACAGGAAAGTAGAAAAAGACAAGATCTCCTGAGTAAATTGAGAGCATGAGGACCATGGGAGAGGGTAGAAGGGGAGGGGAGAGGAAGGAAGGGGAGTAGAGAAAAATATATAGCTCAATAAAACTTTTTTTGGGGGGGCGGGTTTCTCTGTGGCTTCGGAGCCTGTCCTGGAACTAGCTCTTTAGCCCAGGATGTCCTCGACTCACAGAGATCTGCCTGTCCTCTGTCCTCCCGAGTGGCTGGATTAAAGGCCGTGTGCCACCACCACCCGGCTAAAAAACTATTTAAAAAAAAAAAAAGCTGACTTAGAGACTTTCACCTAAGTACTTTATGGAGGGAGGCCATAGACCAGGACTTACATTATGGAACATAAAGTCCTATTGTTATAAAGCTATTATTGATTTTAAACTGTTAAGGATAATTAAGAAATGCAAGTTAATGGTCAGTCATCTTAAACAGAAATGGAACGTAAAAGTCCTAATTTTTTGTTTTGTTTTTCTTTCTTTTGTTTGTTTCGAGACAGGGTTCCTCTGTGTAACAGCCCTAGCTGTCCTGGAACTAGCTCTTGTAGACCAGCCTGGCCTCAAACTCACAGAGATCCGCCTGCCCTCTGCCTCCCGAGTGCTGGGATTAAGACGTGCACCACCACCCCGCCCAGCTGGTAAGGTCCTATCTTGAAAGCTGCTAATTTATTGTAAATTTTTAAGGAACACAAGTTAATAGTCATCTTACAAATGCTCAAAATCTTTAATTGTAATCATGCTAAGTTTTACTATAACTAAGCGCAGGGATAAGCCTTACTTAGCCTCCTGAATGTTTTCAAAACTAAAGCTTAAAACAGTACTTAGAAACAAGCAACGTTTGTCTATTCAGATAGGTAGATGGTCCTCAAATGCTTCAGAGAGCTGCAGAATATGGCATTTAAAAAAGTTTAGTTTAAAACAATTAAGTTTTTCACGATAGAGACATGCCAGCTCCTGGCAGCACACCAACTTCTCCAAAGAAGATGGATGGGCACAGAACCTCTACCTGGAACTTGCTTTAAATGTGGCAATGCCAGTCACTGGGGGAAAAAAAAAAAACTGCTTTTCACCTTAAACTGCTGCCAGGACCCTGTCCAGACTGAGGACAATCAGGACACTGGGAAATTGACTGCCCCACTTTAACCTAGACAAGTAGGAACCTCCCAAGTTCCTACTCTCCACAGGAAATTCTGTCAGATCTGCCTCCAATGACCATGGAGGAACCGGGGGTAGCTATCTAGGTAGCCAGTAAGTCGTTGTCATTTTTAATAGATTTCGAAGCTGCTTGGTCTGCACTTCTGCTTGCTCAGGTGAAATTTATCCTTCTCAGAACCTGATGGTATTTGATGACTAGGCTACTGATTGCTTTGTCAGCTTAACGCAGCAACCAAGGTCTAGGCTGCCTTCTCCGTTCTCTTGTGTGTGAATTACAGGCCACAGGCTTCTCTCTCCTAGAGTTACTACAAGGTCTAGACACAGCTGACTTTGTTACCGGACTCGGGAAAGAGATAACTCACGGAACAGATTTCAATGTAACTTTTTACTTTTCCTTTATTGAAGGGAATTAGCTTTACTACGACTAAAATCAACCAACTGTGTCTCTCTCCTGGTGAACAATTAGAAAGAAAAAGTATAAAGTTTATGTGAAGATATGAAGCTTAGCTGTGAGGATCTAAGAAAAGGTTTTAGGGTCTAAGGTGTTTTAAGGTGTGTAAATACAGTTATTAAGGTGTGTAAATGTGAGTTATAAAGACTGGAGAATGTGAACGCTTAAATGGTGTTTTTTTTAAAAGTGATTTAAGGTGTATAAAAGAATGAAACATATTTCAGATTCCTTTCCCTCACTATGTTAATGTTATATTAAGACTCCAAAAGTTCATGGTCTTAACTTTAACCAATGGCGTTCCTGATAATCTATTAATCTAGCTCTGGCAGAGAACCACTACTATTATCATTGTCACAAGTTTTAGATTTTAAATTCCCTTTGGTTGTTTTTTAAGTATAGACTTACAAGTGCTTACCATTGTGCTAAAAACATTTGTCTAACCTATATAGTCTGTCTGGATAGAGGAAAGAGAGTGTTAATGCTTTAAAACCAGAATCATATTGGGTCCCCTATGACTCAAAGGCGTGAGTCCACACTGCCTTTTCTGTAATAAGGATTTCAGTGCAGATTACAACACTGGAAATGCTAATGTGTCTGAAAACTTAAATCTTTTTGTAACTCAAAAAATTCTCATAAGCTCCAGGGAGTTGACTTAAATCCGCCTCGAACAGATCATCAAATGGACTCCAGATAAGTACTGTCAATCAACAGCCTAAGTTGCCCCACCCTACTGCTTGTTCCTGAGGTGGGATCTCCCCCACCTTTCTTTGGTCTCGGGACTTCCCTCCCTCAACTACCAGGACCTAAGAAAAAAGTTTTTCCCTAAATTTCTTAACTTAATCTTCTGCTCTGCCAGGTCCCCTCAAAATCAGTATCCTAGACAGCTTGAAAATGGCTACCTACCCCGAAATGGCTCCACCTCACAGACCACTTCACTAGGCTGCACTCTCTAGCTGCTAGCGCCAGACACAGTCCCAGAGCCCGGACGAGAGAAGCAGCCAGCTTTCTCAAGTCCCCACAGATGCCAACACCCCCCCACACACACAGACAACAGGTAGCAGTCTAGAGAACACAGCAACCACTTCCGCCTCACCTGCTAAACCCTTCCATTTCCTCTTCCTTTTATAATAAACAGAAGGGAGGAATGGTAGCTTCTGCTGCCAAAGCAGTTTCGCCAGCACCTGTTGCTTAGGTGCCTTTCTCTCATCAGCTATGTGCACCCCTTCACAGAGTGGCTGCCAGGCACAGCTCCCCCTCTTGTCTCTTGCTCCTCTTCCCTGTTCCCTGCCTGCCTGCTTGTCCTTCTCAAGTCCCCCTCCTACACGGCCAGCCTTCCACTCTCGCTCCAGTAAATCTCTTGCACTAAACTTCTTGTGGGTGGCGTGTTAAGCTTAGTGGCCTTTCTAGGCAGAGTCCACTGAGAGGTACCCACTTTGCTTTCTTTTTTTATCCTTACAGTCTCACTGTGTAACCCTGGCTGTCCTAGAACTCACTATGGAGATTAGACTGGCCTTGAACTTACAGAGGTTTCCCCTTTCTCTGCCTCCTGAATGCTGGAACTAAAGGTATGTATGTACCACCACGCCCCCCAAAAAAACAGCATTCTCCACTGCTGAGCATCTCTCCAGCCCCCACAATTACATGTATCAAGTAAACATAATGTCTCTGAACAACATGACCAAGTAGACATTATTACAATACCTATTTAATAGACCATAAAACTGGGCCTTCAATAAGCAAACAGACCTTTTTAAGAGCTGGCTCTTCACACAAACAATTGCTTCTTTGCATCTCAATTTCTGTGTATATGGGGCTTCTGTGACTTGTGCAGACATTTTAAAAATGAAGTGGGGCTAGCAAGGTGGTAGAGCAAGTAGAGGTACTTGCCACCAAGCCTGACAGCCTTAGTTCAGTCCCCAGGACTTGTGTGGGAGAAGGAGAGAACCAGCTCCCTGGAACTTCTCCCTGATCTCCACTAACACTGGGAGAGACTCACACACCTACATTTAAGGACTCCACACACATGCACAGAATAATCTAAAAAAAAAACAAACTAGTGATGTATGCTGATTTTCCAAATATTGGAACTATATTTTGCATGCCAAATCAAACTCTTTATTTAAAATAATAAAGCAATATAGCATTTTCCAGTACTTTTCTATTGACTAAAACTAACATCTTTCATAATACCTTGGTGAATTTTAAACAAATATACAATTAATTCCAGAGCAATGGTGTTTCTAGAACAACCAAAAGAAAGATGAAAGACATTTAAATGGACATACATTAAAAAATCTGCATATAAGGCAAAATAACATTGCTTATACTTCAAAAATAATGCTTTATTGATTAAGTCTTATAAAACATGTAATAGCAACAAATACACTCAGATTACTTGTAAATTATAGTGGAAACATAGAGGGTATTTATCAATTAATTACATAAGACATCACATGAATTAATGCCAGTATCACACAAAGAGTATACTTTAGTGTGGAGACAATTGATTTTACCAGTCAATTTTACCAGAAATCCTTTTAAAAAGTATGAATAAAATAGAAATATTAATAATTTTTTAATGTCCAGAAACCAGTTTGATCATGTGTTTTCAGTAAATATAGTTTAAAATAATAATTATAGACTAGTGGCATGAGCCTCAAACCAAGTTACATAAGCATTCAAAGTTCCCCTGCAAAACCTAACTAGTTGTTGCTGGTTAAATAAAGCTATCTGTCTCAGTCCTGCCAATTATTCCATCCATGCTTGAAAGGAGGAGTGTGGATTGAGAACAAATATAGGCAAGAGACTGAAGGTAGATTTCTGAGGATGCTCCAGTAAATACTAAATTCGCCTCAAGTTTATCTCTCTTAGCCCTTTTATACCCCAAGCCAAAGGGAAAGGCGAAAGAACTTATTTATCATGATACAAAGAACAAACGAGAGTGATTACTTCCTTCATATTCAAAACATCTAATAGCTATGCCCAAAATCAAACATCTTGTTATTTGGAGCAAAATACCCAGTAACTACACCTTAGGCCAAACATCCTGTTGTTTGACCTGAAGGAGTATGAATAGGCTCAAACTCTCTGGCCTTCTGTCAAGATGTAGCAGGGCCACGTCTATGGGCCTCCACAGTTCTCCTTAGACCAGCAGAGACACAGCCATCCCCGGCATGAGGATTATAAGACTCAAAGTTATATGCCATTGTTTTGTGGTTGGGACATTAAAGGTTATGTTGGTTGATTTTAAAACATGAACACAAGTTTTTGAGAGTTGTCCCTTAAGGGTCACAGCCTCTTGCTCTCCCCGCATTTGTGGAGCAGGGCCAGATGATTGGATCTCTTTTAGAGGGCAGAAGTAATGGGTGCGCTCTGGGAAGATGGAACTTACTCAGCCCTGCAGTGTTCTCTTCAGACTGCAGTGCTCTGGCTCCCTTAACTGATAGGCTGCTGGACAGAGGCTTTGTGGTGAGAGCAGAGGCCTCCAGACAGTAACTGCAAGAGTGAGCCACCTTGGAACCAGACCTCCAGCCTCTACCAAGACCTCAGTTGCCTTCCACCCTTTCCAATGTCTGGACCACAGCCCCAGGAGAGACGGTGCCAAACACACTCAGAACAGCTGCTCTTGAATCCTGAGGCACCCACAATGACTGGGGTGGTTATTTTTTTTAAGGTCATTGCTTTAAAACCATTCAATTTGGGAACAATTTGTTAGACTGCATTAGATAACTAATATACCACTGTGTCAGGCTATAGTACCTAGCTTATGAAGTCCATATTTGAGAAGTAGGAAATGCCAACTATCAATTTAGATCACAAAAATATAATAATAAGGTGTCTCTGATCATTCCCCTTCTCAAGGGACTGTTCCAAGACATTTAGTAAATACTCATGAAGAACTGATGTTGTATAAACTATTCCCTTTCCTCTACACTCATACCTATGATCACTGATGAATTAGACTAAGACAATAGCAATAATAACTAATAATAAGAAAAAAGAATAATTGTAACAATTTAATAGAATAAAGATTGCGTGACTCTTCTCTTTCTCACTCAAAATAAGATTTTCTATTCGATGCTTTCAGTTCACGGTTGCCTACATGAAAAGGAAACTTGAGAAAGTGAAACTACACATCAGGGGGAGCTGGGGGACCTATTCTTGGCCATGGTAGAGCGCATAGGCACCACAGTGGCCCTTTATGGTAAACAGCTTCTCAGCGGAACGAAGCTAGGAAGTGACAGTGTTTGGGGCCCATGCAGGATAGCACAGAGCTGTGTTCCTGAAGAAGAAAGGAAATGAGGCCGGGGCCTCCACAGCCTTCTATGTAGACACTTTCCAGACTGCAGCTCAGAGAAGACTCAAGAGTACACGGAGGTCCCGCTGGACTGAGGAAACAGATTTGGGCATTTAGGTCTACAAACTGGTTAAAGGTTGAGGGCAGGAGAAAAAATTGCGGCACTGCAGAATTGGGGTTTAGCTCAGTAGTCAGGTTTGTACTCAGCAGATGTGAGTCTCTGGGTTCAGACCCAAGACCCATCAAGTTCCAAGCAGGCACCATGACAGATGTTTGACAGGTGACTCTAAAATTATATCCAAATGCAAAGATCTTAGAACTAAAATAATGTGGGGGCAGGGGCATCATGGATAACTTGTCTCACTTTACCATCGTGGTATTAAGAAAAAGTAGTGAATACAGAAGCTGAATTACAACACATCTAGCTTCTAAGAGAGAAAGACAAGCCAGTAGACAACAAGTCCAGTCCCAGGCTAGCTATATCTTAAAAGGGAAGCCTCTGCTCAGGCCTCAGAACATACACAAAAGTTAACTTGAGGTGGCCACAGCCCTGAACATAAAGGCCACTCTGCATGGCTCCAGAAGAAAATATGGGAGTGGCCGGAGAGACAGCTGAGAGCCGCTTCCTGCACAGGATTCAACACCATACCCCGTGGCTCACAACTGCCCAGCAGCTCTAAGGGATCCAGTATTACCTTGCTTCTACTCACATGCATGAACCAACACACAGGCACACAATATACAGCATTGAAAATTTAATTTTTATAAAAATAAAAAGTAAAAAATTTGATTTATCAAAAGATACCATTCACACAAGAACATGCACACACATACGCTCACACATTACATACACACAGACAGACATTAAATAAAGAAGTACCATTCAAGACTGAGAGAGCAGACATCATTCAGAAATTAAGAGGCAAGCAGCAAGCTGGGGGTGGTGGTTCAAGCACTCAGGAGGCAGAGGGAGGCGGATCTCTGAGCTTTGTGGCCAGCCTGGTCCACAAAGCAAGTTCCAGGACAGCCAGGGCTACACAGGGAAAACCTGTGTCAAAAACAAACGAACAAACGAAAAGAGTCCGGCAACAAACCAGGGAAGGCTATTTATAATCTGACAAAGAAAACATCACATAAATAATGTCTTCCCCAGCGCTCTTGTACTGTGGTAGTGACGCTAAGCAAATTGTTCTCCTTGCTCGCACCCCCACAGTTAACCCGTGAGGTAGCTTAGAGGGCCACTATCCCAAAGAGAAAGCACATCCCACTGTAACTGATCCTGATTTTACAGAACCCTGGTGCGGGGCGGGGCGGGGGGGGGGGCTGTCCAGCGAGCCCAGGTTGGTAAGACACAGCCAGGGCTGATTGGCTGGATCAGGAGCGCAGTGGCAAGACTGGCAGGAACTTTCCAAGTGCCAGAAAAATGAAGTAAGGCAGAAGGGTAAGGAGCGGATGTGTGAGGACACAGGGTCAGGGAGTGGGGAGCCAGCCCTGGTAGATGGAGGAAGGTAAAGTCCGGTGGGGAAGGTGCGTGGGAACGAACCTGACCTACGATGAGAGTGGATTTTATACAGCTAGCTAGAACCAGTGGTCCCAGGGGTGTAGATTACAGCCACAAGGTCAGAGGCTGCAGGATCAATTTTGTCCTGGTCGGAGGAAAATTGAGAAATGTTAGAATTATATCTCAAAATAGTTCATAAAGACTCTGGCTGCCTTTGAGGATTCAACAGGAAGTAATGTCTTTTTCCATTAAATGCAAGTGCTAGCCAGAACCTCCGGTGATTTCTGAAATTGCTCCTGACGTCTGCTGGTGCGTCTTCATTTCACACCCCCTAGGACAGCATGGAGGCGAGGCAACACCAGGACCATGTCCCTGGCTGTTCTCAGAGCCATGTCAGCTCACCTCTACAGCCCAGCAGTATTATCTCAGACACAAGTCCTCAGACAGGTGACAAGCTAGAGCCAGTGGGACTAAAATCTGCTTATCTGCATTGGAATATGGTCCTTCACAACCTTAGCCATAAAAAAGATGAAATTCCATTATTTTCAACAACCTGGATGAAGCTGGAGAAGTGTCTTAATAAGACGGACACAGAAAAACAAGCACATGACGGCACTCATATGTGGAAGCTAAGAGTTGTTCTCAAAGACGCTGAAAGTGGGAGACCGGAGCTACAGCTCACTCTATAGAGTGTTTACCTAGCATGGTAGTCTCAGTAAGACTGGCCCCGTAGACTCAGGTTTGAATGCTTGGGGAGCTAGAGAGTAGCATTGTTAGGGAGTAGCATTACTTAGGGAGTAGGAGATGTGGTCTTGTTGGAGGAAGTGTGTCACTAGGGGTGAGTCTGGGGGCTTCAAATGTTCAAGCCAGGTTCAGTCTCTCTCTCTCTCTCTCTCCTTTCTCGTTCTCTCCTAAGCCTCCTCTCCTCTCTCCTCTGTCTCTCTCTCCTCTCTCATCGTCCTCGTGTCCTCTTCTCTCTCTGTCCTGTCCTCTTACTCTCGCTGTCTCTCTCTCTTCGTCTCTCCTGCGCTCTCTTCTCCTCTCTCTCTGTCTCTCTCTCTCTCTCTGTGCTCTCTCTCATCTCGCTCATCTCTCTCTCTCGTCTCTTCTCTCTCTCTCTCATCCTCTCTCTCGTTATCATCTCTCTGTCTCATCATCCTCTCTCTCTCTCTTTCTGTTGCCTGCCTATCTAGATGTAGATCTTTCTGTTCCTCCTCCGGCACCATGTCTGCCTGCATGTTCACCATGCTTCCCACCATGACAACAATGAACTAAATCGCTGAACCTGTAAGCCAGCCCCATTTAATGTCTTTATAAGAGTTGCTGTGGCCATGATGTCTCTTCATAGCAATAGAAACCCTAAGACATCTAGCATTTACAAAGGCCTGAGTTTTATCCACAAAATTAAATAGACTAGGTATGGGGGTGTCTACCTGTCAATCCCAGGAGGATCCAAAGTTCAACTTCTTTCTTGGTTACATAGAAGTTCAAGATCAGCTTGGGATACATGGAATACATGAAACTTAGTCTTGAAAATTTTTATTACCTTTTTCATTAATTTATGGGCGCACATAAGAAAAACAAATTTTTGAAGAGATAACGTTTCTGATTTAAACATTCTGCAATGCATGCTTCTTCGAGACATCCCATTTTCCCATTAATATGGACAATTTTTATGTTGTGGTATGCTAGTTAAAAATAAATATAAGATTTTTTTAAAGCGCTGTAGCTATAAATTCAATACATTTAAAATTGAAAAAATGAAAGAAAATTGGTCAACCTGATAGCCATCCAAACCATTAAAAATTAATACCTTCAGACCATTTTTCAGAAATGTACCAATTACTTTAGTGCACACTCCCAAGAATAAGTCAAAATAGTCAGTGCTCATATCTACAAAGCTAGAATCTACCTGTTTCCTGGAATTCAAGTGAAATAAATTAAAGTCCCACAGCGGACCAAAAGCTGCCCTGGTCCACCTTCCTTAAGATTTCATCAGGTTGTCCATATGTCTAGTATTCTGTTGGCCTCAATATCCTGCCTCTGCATCCTTCCCCCTGGACAGCAGTATAACATGGACTATAGCCCATTCACTGATGTTCACTGGCGCCACTCCTGGTAGAAGAGGCAAATCTTCCTAATGGTTTGTGGATCATAGAAATCCCTTAGCTGGGGGCTGTGGGTGTAGTTCAGCAGTTAAACACATGTTAGCATGCAAGAGACTCCAGGCGTAACTCCAGGCACTACAGAAGAAAACAGTTTACATTTTATTAGTCTTGTTCTATGTCAACCATGGCCCCGATCATTTCATGTGATGTTTAGTGTCTTGATCAACTTGGGGTGTTTTAACAAACTGCCCAAGGCTGAGAAACTGATAAATAGTGAATTATTGCTTATAATTCTGACGGCCAAGATCGAGGCTCCAACAGACACAGTGTTGGATGGGGTCTTGCTTTCTTCCTCATAGATGGCTCCTCTTACTGTCTCCTCACATGGGGAAATGGGCAGAAAGGGACAAGCAGACTCTCTCAGTTCCTTTCAAACAGGTTTCCTTACTAGCTAAACTCTTTGCCACTGTGACCAAATATCTGATTATAGTGGTATATTATTTGTGTTTTAGTAAATAAAGCTTGCCTGAAGATGAGAGGGCAAAACAGCCGCACTGCTCAGTCCTACAGGCCAGGCAGTGGTGGTGCACACTCCTTTAATCCAGCATTCAGGAAACAGGCAGACAGATCTCTGTGTTCAAGGCCACCCTGAGCTACACAAGCTTGAACAAGATATGTCTGTTGGGGAATATTATTTTCAGGTGTGTGACTTTTCTTTACACTGTGTTTGTTTAACTCTGTGAAGCTGTGATACTGTGCCTGTCTAAAACACCCAGTGGTCCTAATAAAGAGAAGAACAGCCAATAGCGAGGCCAGGAGCGAGGAGAAGTGGGGCTGGCAGGTAGAGATTATAAATAGGAGAAATGAGGAAGAGCAGGAGCAAGAGAACAAGAGAACTTCAGGGCTCAGCTGGTTACACAGCAAGCCATGGAGAAAAAAGTAAGGTATACAGAAATAGAGAAAGATAAAAGCCCAGAGGGAAAAGATAGATGGGATAATTTAAGGTAAGACACGCTGGCCAGAAATAAGCCAAGCTAAGGCCAGGCATTCATAATTAAGAATGTGTGTGTGTGCTAAGCTTCTGTGTGTGATTTATTGGCTGTATGGTGGGCCCCTCAAAAAAAAGAATAAAACATCACATACCACTGTCTAAAAGGTCTTTTTTGATGGCACTGGGTTTAGAAACCAGGACCTTGAACATTTTAGAGAAACTCCCTACCACTGAGCTACACTCCCAGACCAAAATATTGGAAGCAAAGAGAAGTCCTTGCCACTCACTGCTCCTATCAGCAACTTCAGCTTGGACTTCCCAGTCTCTGGAACTGGGAGAAATAAATTTATTTATTTATAAATTATCCAGTCTATGGTGTTCTGTTCTAGCTACATAGCTAGGCTAAGACAACTGCAACACCTAGAACTCCCTCCTGCTCACATGTACCCATATTCCCCTGGATGAAATAAAGGCTAAAAGACTGCTATCTTCCTTATGCTAGCTAGGCCTGGCATGGTGGCACATGCCTTTAATCCCAGCACTCTGGAGGCAGAGGCAGGTGGATCTCTGTGAGTTCAAGGCCAGCCTGGTCTATGAAGTGAGTTCCAGGACAAGTAGGGCTGTTAAAGAAACCCTGTCTCAAAAAACAACCCCCTCAAAGAAACCTTTTGGTATTTATTTTCAGAGTCCAGGACAATCTTTAGCTCATAGTACGCTCACGGATTATTAGACCTGAATGAACACTGAGTTCAAGAAACACATCAGATGATTAACTGAGTCACCCAAATCTTATGCATTAGTCTTTAAACAATTCCTTATGAAGCCATAAAATTGTTCTTTTTCTAAAGAGAAAATACTTCAGTGCAGACTTTATTTAGGCATAGTGTTCCTGTAACCTCAAACCTTCTTGTTCCTTTATGGGTTCTCATACTCATTCTCATTGCAACATGCTCACCAGATTTTCTGTCTCTCTCCCCTGTGATGCTTTGAAGTAAAGTATGATTGAATAACTGCAGTTTGAGCTTTGACAAAGTTTGAGTAAATGGATTACAGATAATTTCCCTTAAATGCGATCTTCAATGCCAGGAATACACAAAGCTCACCAGAGCAAGACTTTTACCAAGGACAGGAGGTTTGACTCTCTAATTCACAGAAAATACCTGCACACTTGTTGAACTTAAGATACCGCTGGCCTTTAGAATCACTCAGGATTTTGTTGTTGCTGCTGTTTTCTGGTGAGTGTTTATTTGTGACAGTGTCTCACAGTGAAGCAGTAGACTGGAACTCACTCTGTAGACCAGGCTAGGCTTGAACTCACGGAGGTCTACCTGCCTCTGCCTTCCCAGTTCTGGGATTGAAAGTATGTGCCACTACATTTTTTTTTTCTTTTTGAGACTGTCTCACTGTGTAGTCCAAGATGCCCTACGACAAAAAGAGAAAGAGAAGAGGAGGAAAATAAGCTGCCCATCAATACTACCTGTTAGATGTTTTCAGTTTACCAGTTGTTGAGGCTGAGAACTGGAGAACAATCTAATGAAGCCCTTGTTGGAGAAAGGATGCCCACAAATGCCCAGTATGCAATGAGCCACCAGGTCTGCTTCATGCATGCTAGGAAAGCACTCTACCAAGTGGGCTTCATCCCCAATCCTAAGGAAGACATATTAATCTAGCCACCGCATATGGCTTGGACTCTTACAGATGCAACCGCATGAATCTGCCTTATTAAAAGGTACATTGTTGCCGGGCGATGGTGGCGCACGCCTTTAATCCCAGCACTCGGGAGGCAGAGGCAGGCGGATCTCTGTGAGTTCAAGACCAGCCGGGTCTACAGAGCTAGTTCTGGGACAGGCTCCAAAGCCATAGAGAAACCCTGTCTCGAAAAAAAACAAAACAAAAAAAAGTACAATGTTACACTTCAATTCCCAGGAACATGGGAATGTTAAATTTTAGATGTCATTGCACTTGACTGCAGACAGATTTTTCTTTGGGCCACCAGCTCACAAAAAAATGACATGAAAACTTATTAATAATTATTAAAGCCCCCCAAAAAATGATTGAAGCTCATCCTGTAGCTCAGGCTTGTCCCACTAGTTCTTATGACTTAACTCCTTTTTGTCCATCTATAGGATGCCACGTGACTCATGGCTTTACCTCTCCTCCTGCATGTCTTGCTCCCTCTGTGTTTAGCTAGTGACCTCCTTCTTTCTTCCTCCCAGAGCTCTCTGTCCCCAGAAGTCCCTCCTAACCTCTTCCTACCTAGCTAATGGCCATTCAGCTCTTTATGAAACCAATCACAGCGACACATCTTCACACAGTATAAAGGAATATTCCACAAACTTGACCCTTTTGAAAATCACTTTAAGCAGCATGTAGAATGGTCAGGCTATGGAGGGTATGGGTAAAGCAGACAGCAACAGGAGTAATGGCATCCCATGAATCTTAGTATTACATGAAAGACTGCTGGTACTTTAGAATGGAATTTTCAAAAACCACATTATTCATAGATTAAGAAAGAGCTGTTGTGGAATATTAGTTTAATGATAAACTAATATATTTAGTAATAAAGATGTGTCACATTCATTTATGCTGTGGAATATTTGTTTAATGACACAAAGATGTGTTGCATTCTTTTATGTTGCATTTGTTTAACTCTGTGAAGCTGTGTTACTTTGCTTACCTAAAACACCTGATTGGTCTAATAAAGAGCTGAATGGCCAATAGCAAATCTGAAGAGGGATAGGCAGGGCCGCCAGGTAGAGAGAATAAATAGAAGGAAAAGAAGAGAAGAAAGGAGGAAAGAGAAAAGGAGAAGGAGAGGAAGACACCAGGGGCCAGCCACCCAACCACACAGCAAACCACAGAGTAAAGGAAGGTGTATGGACCAGAGAATGGCAAAAGCCTGGAGGCAAAGGTAGATGGGATAATTTAAGTCAAGAAAAGCTGACTAGAAATAAACCAAGCTAAAACCAGGCACTCATAAGTAAGAATAGTTTCCATGAATTTATTCGGAAGCTGGATGGCAGCACACACCCCCAAAAAAACCAACTACAAAGATTTATGTCTCAAACAATGTAGACAGAAATACAAAGGGGTCTGAAAAACCTTTGGCAGGTGGTGATGCTCGGGTCACGCTACTCGAGAACTCCACACCTTGGTGTTTGAGAAGAAAAGATCATGCTCTTTCTCACCTTCTTTTTCTTTTCATTCATTCATTCTTTTTAATTCATTCATTTGGCTTTTCAAGACAGGGTTTCTTTGTGTAGGTTTGGAGCCTGTCCTGGAACTAGCTCTTATAGACCAGGCTGGCTTCAAACTCACAGAGATTCTCCTGCCTCTGCCTCTGCCTCTGCCTCCTGAGTGCTGGGATTAAAGGCGTGTGCCACCACGGCCTGGCTTCACCTTCTTATTTTCTCTGAAGTAATAAAATCTTGTTCTAGAAACATCTTCCCTATACCAGAAGAGTGCACTTAGCCCTAAAGACACAGACAGGGACACACACACACACACACACACACACAAACAAAAGGCTCTGCTAAGTTTCCCACAGTTTATTACCATCAGATCAGATCCCTTTCTCCACTCAGACTTTTTCAAATATAAATTTTTATTTATTTTTTTTACATTTAGTTATTTCGTTGGGAAGGGGGCGTGTAAACACGCCATGGTGTGGAGGTCAGAGGACAGCTTATGGGAGTCAGTTCTCTCCCTTCGTTGTGTGGGTTCCAGGGCTGGAACTCAGGTGCCAGCTTGGTGCCCAGCACGTTTATCCACTGAGCCAGGTCATCAAGTGGACAAAAACGGAAGGGGAGGAAGATTCAACAAAGTGCGCTCTGACCTCCACACAGACACCATGGCACAAGCAGAGACACTATTTTGTTTTTAAGTCACAGGTTTACTTGTTTCTTTGGGTCTTCATTTCTAAGGGCTCCTGTATTGTGATTATATTTTTAAAAAATATTTCATTTTTTTCTTGCTAATCTCTGCCATGAAGGTTGGAATTGATGAAGAAAATTTATTAATTTTCTCATCTGTAATAATGAAAGACTCGTGTGCTCAAAATGTGGATAAAAATATGAATTAAAATTTTCTTGCCGGGTGTGGTGGTGCACGCCTTTAATCCCAGCGCTTGGACCAGAGGCAGGCTGATCTCCGTGCATCTGTGGCCAGTCTGCTCTACACAGAGAGTTCTAACACAGGCAGGACGATACAGAGAGACCCTGTCTTAAAAACAAACAAACATAAAATTTCTTGCCTAAGTTTTTAAAGCAATATTGTATATTTGTCACTAATATTGACTTTAAATATATAATTAAATGAATATTAAATGCTATGGGTAGGCACCGGACTCTTTCCTTTAAACCACTAGAACTTTTGTGTCACGGGAATCTTGATTAGGGTTCTGTTGGGTCCCCTTGAGGGAAAGCTAGTTCGCTCTGATCAAAAGAATGGAAGGCCTCTGGCCTGGAGGGAGACCTAACACTCCAAACTACCCAAAACACAGTTGGGCCAGTCAATCACCTGACTAAGAGACCCCTACTGAGAAAGGCAAATTCATCCACCTAATGCCATACTAAAGAGATGGGAGGAATAATTATCCTCCTAATGACATAATGTGCTTTTTCTTCCCAGAAAGCTGGAACCTGGAGCAGGGAGATGCCCTGAGATTCTGTGATGTCTATCCATTTTCTGCGTATCACTTAGAAGGGTGTAACTATTTTTAAACTCTAATAAAATTGTCCCTGAGCTTTCTTCTGAGGAGGCAAAGAACCCTAAGAGGGGGCCGCTTTCTCAGCAATTTAGGGTACCCAATGTGCAGCTCCATAAAACTTTCAGTAACACAAAAGCACAGCTTTTCACTAGGAAACCTCTACACTGTCTTTAAGTCTATACAACTTTTATTTTAAATTAACTGGAAAATTTCCCATAATTTTTAAATTTTATTCAGTCTTGTTAAATGCCATATTCTTATTTAACACTATAATAAAGAAGCAAGAGAGACAGCTTGAAGTTAAGAGCACTTGCTGTTCCTGCAGAGGACCCAAATTCAGTTCCCAGCATCTATGGTGGGCAGTTCACACTGAAAGACCCCCGAAGTGGGTTGTCTTCCAGTCTGGGAAGACCCTCCCAAGGAACAGCGAGACCACTTTTCGGATGCAAAAGCAAGAGGCTTTATTCAGATACACAGGTACCTGGGGGCGACTTAGTCTCTCGGAGGACTAGCGCGCCTTTAGGCTGGAGCAGTGGGTTTTTATAGGGTCGGGGAGCAAAAGCGCGGGTACAGAAGCGAGAAGCGTAGTTACAGGGTTCTGATTGGACAATTTAAACAAGGCTTCGGGTTTAAACTAGGGACAGCTGGGCACTTCCAGGGGGTTTCCAAGAAATCAGATATGCAAGTTAACTTCGTTTATCTAGGGTACAAGCTGTTTCCGTTCCCTTGCTCATGGCCAGGTGTCTGACCACAGATATCCTGCTTGGCCCCCACCGCCCTTGTTTTTCTGAGCTGAACTTTAACTGAGCTTCCCTGTCCTCTGCGCTGGTAAAATTTTATGCCTTGCGAAATGGCGTTACTGCTGCTAGCTGCTATTATTGAGTGGGGGTCTTTCATTCCCCCCTTTTTCTTTAAACTGAATAAAATCCTTTATTCAGCTGACTTGGTTTCCTACATCTTTAGGGTCAAACTGTTTAAGTTGGTGGTATTGTTGGGTCAAGACCAAGGCCTGTATAACTGACAGCCTGTCTTTCATGAACTGAACCAGACGGTTGAGGATACAAGGCCCGAACAGCAAGATTAACAGTATGATTATGAGGGGGCCCATAAAATGATTAGGGGGGCTCCCGAGTAAGTCTTATCTTTAGAGGGTTTTGAGAACGTTGAACCTTTCATGATGATTCTGATGTTTTCTTGTCCGGTCGGGCCGCTTTTACGTGGGAGGCGTGGACCCAGGCCGCGATGCCGTCGACCTTGAGAGCAGTCGGAGTAGTCAGCAGCACAGTGTAGGGTCCCTTCCAACGGGGTTCCAAATTCTTAGTCCGATGTCTGCGGACCCAAACCGCGTCACCAATTTGGTAGTTGTGGGGTATCACTGGTCTGTCCAGCTGGTCTTTGTAAGCGGCAGCAAGTGGCTTCCAGACTTCCCTCTGCACGGCCTGGAGTGCCTGTAAGTGAGCTTGCAAAGAGGGACTGTTAGCAAAGTCTGAAATATCGGGGTCAAAAAAATTAATGAGGGGCGGGGGCGCCCCATATAATATCTCAAAGGGAGTAAGCCCATGAGGTCCTGGAGTGTTGTGGGCACGATAAAGGGCTAGGGGTAGTAGGAGTACCCAATCTCTAGTGCCAGTTGCAAGTGTTAATTTAGTTAGAGTCTCCTTGATTGTTCTATTTATCCTCTCTACCTGTCCTGAACTTTGGGGTCGGTAAGCACAATGTAATTTCCAATCAATCCCCAAGAGCTTGGCCACCAACTGACTTACCTGGGAGACAAAGGCGGGCCCATTGTCGGTTCCCAGTACCTGGGGCATGCCGTACCTGGGGAAAATCTCTTCCAACAGCTTCTTGGTCACTATCTTGGCTGTTTCATGTTTGGTCGGGTAGGCTTCTACCCATCCGGAGAAGGTGTCAACAAATACCAACAGATATTTGTATCCATATTGTCCAGGCTTAATTTTAGTGAAATCAATTTCCCAATGGGTACCTGGTCGGTGTCCTCGTACCCGGATTCCTATCCCGAATTTGGATTTTCCAGCATTGACCTGAGCGCATGCCCTGCAGGCATCAGCTACTTGTTGTAGGATTTTGTCTCTGCCTAGCAAATAATGGAAGCTTTCTTCTCTGTCTAGGAGAGTTTTCATTTTCCGAGGACTAAGGTGAGTCAGCTTGTGTAAATAATCTATCAGTTCGAAAGTCTGTTTTGTGGGCACCACAGATCTGCCTTGGAAGACCCAATGCCCTCTGGCCAAATCATGAGAAGCCCCCATTCTTTTTAGTATCTCCGTGTCCTCTCTGGTATAGTGGAAGGGACAATGTAAAGGAGGGGCGTTGGTATCTTCTGGGGCAATCGTGAGGACTTGTGAGGCGCCTGGCGTCATGCCTATAGCGGCCTCTCGTGCGGCCCCGTCAGCCATTTGGTTGCCTCGGGCCTCGGGGCTGTCCCCTTTTTGGTGTCCTGGGCAATGGATTATACTTAGTTTTCGGGGTAAAAACAGGGCTTTTAGTAAGGCCAAGATCTCGTTTTTGTTTTTAATTTCCTTGCCCTCGGATGTTAGCAGTCCCCGCCTCCGATAAATCTCCCCGTGGATGTGGGCAGTGGCAAAGGCGTACCGGCTATCAGTATAGACATTAAGCTTCTTACCTTCTGCCAGCTTGAGAGCCTGGGTGAGCGCAACGAGTTCAGCCCGCTGGGCAGAGGTTCCGGCTGGAAGGGCTTCTGCCCAGATTACCTTGGTTTCGGTGGTCACCGCAGCCCCGGCTCTTCGTTGACCATCTTTTAGAAAGCTGCTCCCGTCTGTATACCAGGTAAAATCAGCGTTCTGGAGGGGTTGATCCGTCAGGTCCGGTCTGGTCCCGTGCATTTCCGCAAGGATCTCGAGGCAATTGTGTTTCGCCCCTCCCTCCGGCAAAGGGAGCAGGGTTGAGGCAATTGTGTTTCGCCCCTCCCTCCGGCAAAGGGAGCAGGGTTGCAGGGTTTAGGGTTACCACAGGTCCGAAGTGCACCCGGTCCGTATCCAGGAGCATGGCTTGGTAGTGGGTCATGCGGGCATTAGAGAGCCAACGGTCTGGAGGCTGCTTAACCAAGGCTTCCATTGCATGAGGTGCCAGGATGGCCAATGGCTGGCCCAGAGTTAGTTTACCCGCGTCCTTGGTAAGGACTGCAATCGCCGCTACCATTCGCAGGCAGGGCGGCCATCCTGAAGCCACTGGGTCGAGCTTCTTCGAGAGATAAGCTACAGGACGTCTCCAAGGACCCAGTTTTTGGGTTAGGACCCCTTTTGTGTAACCCTGTTTTTCGTCCACAAACAGTTCAAATGGCTTAGTTAGGTCTGGGAGTCCCAATGCGGGAGCGGTGAGTAAGGCCCGCTTTATTTCCTGATATGCCTTTTGTTGGTCCTCGCCCCACCTGGGGCCCCCTCCGGTCTCCCTCCTGTCTACCCTGTCTTTGACTGGAAACTACGGTGGCCAAGAGTTTGCTCATCTCCTTATGTCTCTTACGGTCCCTTTCTTTTTCCTTTTCCTCAGCTTTTTTTTTCTGCGACGGTCCTCTCTTTCCTCTGCCTCCTTTCTAAGACGGTCCTCCCTTAAGTTTTCTAGGCGCTCGAGTCTGCGTTTGATATCCGGAGCAGATTGCCAAATGAAAGACATAGCTACGCTAGTTTCTTGCCCTGGATCTTCTGGGTCATAAGGGGTGTATCTACGATAGGCTTCTTTGAGTCGCTCTAAGAACGCTGAGGGAGTTTCTCCTGGTCCCTGCAATACCTGTTTAACTTTAGCCAGGTTGGTGGGGCGTCGGCCTGCCCCATGGAGACCCGCTATGAGCAACTGGCGATAGAGAATTAGGTGATTCCTACCTTCCTGGGTGGTGAAGTCCCAGTTGGGACGTTCGAGGGGAAAAGCGGCATCTATTTCATTAGGCAGCTGGGTGGGACGTCCGTCTGTTCCCCGAACCGCCTTTCGAGCCTCCAGGAGGACTCTCTGCTTCTCCTCCGAAGTCAGCAAAGTCTGCAGTAATTGTTGGCAATCATCCCAGGTGGGCTGATGAGTAATCAGGACCGACTCAATTAGAGCAGTCAGCCTAACTGGGTCTTCAGAAAAAGAGGGATTGTTATTTTTCCAGTTATATAGGTCGGAGGAGGAGAACGGCCAGTATTGTAGTTGGCCATTTCCTCCGGTCCGGAGAGGGAATGCCTGAGAGGAAGTAGAATCCGCGGCCAGCTGCTGGTCTCGCCGTCCCCTTAAGCGGGCTGCCATGGGGGACGGGGCAGCGGGAGATGGCGCGGCAGGCCCCTCGTTTTCATCGGTCGAGTCGGCCACCTGAGGCGGGAGGGCCTGTTCTCGGTAGGGAGGGGGGTCCTGTTGGAGTGGGGAGGAGTGGAGGGGGTAAGGAGGGAGCAGACGGAGGAAGTGGGGGTTTGGGAGGGACAAAAGGCTTAACCCATGGTGGTGGATCATATGCCATTGCCTCCCAAGTCACGATGTAGGCAACTTGGTCTGGGTGCCCATGAGGGCCGGGGTCCATCACTTTGGCTTTGACCTGTGAAATAATAGTAAGGTCGAATGTACCATCCCTCGACCAGCCCACGTTAAACGTGGGCCATTCAGACGAACAGAAAGTGACCCAACGCCTTTTTCGGACTTCCACGGACTGGTTGTTCGCAATGTCCTGGACGTCCCTCCAGTGCTGTAAAGTTAGACTCAAAGGGGTAATTAAGGACTGTCCCATATTTTCAAACACGGACACAGACAAAACCAAACAAAAGAACAGAAAACCAATAACAAAACAACAAAATCGCGCAGCGCGGCTTCGGCGTAGAACCGAGAGCAAAGTCTGAGTTGGAGATAGCGAGAGTCCGGATCTCTCTACTCCCAGAAGAACCACGTACCCTTCTGACTGCGGAGGAGCTCCAAACAGCCCAATCCGGGTGGGGTTCACTGAATACGGACGGGTCTCGAATCGGACCCCAGATGCCCTCGGGACGTCTCCCAGGGCTGCGGTCGGGAGTACGAACTCGTCAGTTCCTCCACGGGTCCGCCAAATACAGATCTAGTCAGCTAACTAGTGCAGACACTGGCGCAGGCGCAAACATAAAAACACAATACAGACAGTCACATAAAGCGATCGCTGGCCAGCTTACCTCCCGGTGGTGAGTCGGTGGTCCCTGGGCAGGGGTCTTCAAATCCCGGACGAGCCCCCAAATGAAAGACCCCCGAAGTGGGTTGTCTTCCAGTCTGGGAAGACCCTCCCAAGGAACAGCGAGACCACTTTTCGGATGCAAAAGCAAGAGGCTTTATTCAGATACACAGGTACCTGGGGCGACTTAGTCTCTCGGAGGACTAGCGCGCCTTTAGGCTGGAGCAGTGGGTTTTTATAGGGTCGGGGAGCAAAAGCGCGGGTACAGAAGCGAGAAGCGTAGTTACAGGGTTCTGATTGGACAATTTAAACAAGGCTTCGGGTTTAAACTAGGGACAGCTGGGCACTTCCAGGGGGTTTCCAAGAAATCAGATATGCAAGTTAACTTCGTTTATCTAGGGTACAAGCTGTTTCCGTTCCCTTGCTCATGGCCAGGTGTCTGACCACAGATATCCTGCTTGGCCCCCACCGCCCTTGTTTTTCTGAGCTGAACTTTAACTGAGCTTCCCTGTCCTCTGCGCTGGTAAAATTTTATGCCTTGCGAAATGGCGTTACTGCTGCTAGCTGCTATTATTGAGTGGGGGTCTTTCAACACCTGCCTGTGACACCAGCCTCTAGGGTTCTGACACTTTCTTCTGACCTCCACAGGCACCCACACACACATATGGCATTCACTCATACAGACACAAAAACATACACACAGATAAAATAATGATAAAATATTTAAAAACTATTAACAGAGACAATAAACACAAGATAATGATAGAGAAAATTCAGCTAAAGCAGTTACAGTGAAACGTAACTTCATACGTTTAAACGGCACCCAGGAACTTGACTGATGAGAAATCTTTCACTTCCAGCTCAGCCTGGAAATCTCTCTTTCATCCAAAATAAACAAGTACACAGCCTACTGTACCAGGCTATTTCTTTTTGCAGGGCGGGGAGGGGGGCAACCATTTCCCAAATCATGACAGAAAGACTTATTATGCGCTGTGAATTCTCGGCCTAACTTAGGCACGTTTCTGGCTAACTCTTTTAACTTTATCTGTTTCTCTTCATCTACCTTTAAGCCCGGGGCTTATTTCCTTTCTTCTGTTTTTCTTACTTTCACGGGGGGGGGGGGGGGGGGGGTTGCCCCTCTTTGTCTTCTTCTTCTTCTCTTGTTCTTCTCTTCGGTGCTTAGATTTCTCCACCTATCCTTTCTCCTGCCTAGCTATTGGCCATTCAGCTCTTTATTAGACCAAACAGGTGCCCTAGGAGGCAAGGTATCACACATGCAACACATCTTTTTATAACTAAACAAATGCAGCATAAACAAAAGCAACACACCTTTGTACAGTTAAAGTAATATTCTGCAGCATAAACAAATGTAGCACATCTTTGCCTAGTAAAAATAATATTCTAAGGCAGCCTACTTCTCAGAACCCAGGACGAAGTGCTTGCAGCACAGTGAAGGCGAGCAACTGGCCTGTGCTCTCATGGCATCTGAATACGAGCCCTTACATGGTAATCCAGAGAAACACTTTATAGATAGGACACTTTCCTGAGCATGCTTTGTTTCAGGTCATAGTTCAAGAAAGAAAAACGGCAGCCACAATTTGGGACAGGGTCAGCCCTCAACCAACACACCACAGCTTCAGGAGACTGAAAGGACACCTTGATTGTAGGGCCTAGAAAAATGAGTTGAATGGTCCAAGAGATCTGGATTGATTCTCCAAATTTTTTTAGCTGAAACAAGGAGAAAGAATAACTCCAGAAATGAGTTAATGGCGAAGTTTGTCCCAACATTGGCGGCTGAGGGGAGCTAGAGGACACTCAGAGGTCTCCTGTTTGAGAGTAAAACTATCCAAAGAGAAGCCTTTCCTGACCAGAGCACTGCAAAGCCCAAGGAAGCTTCCTTCTGTCCTCTGAAGGTCCCAACAGCGATGCTACTGAAATAGAAGAAAGGCCACAAGTCCCCAACATGCCCAGAAGTGCGAGAACCCAACAACCCAGTGAGGGTCAGAAGCGATGCGCCACTTTCATGGGAAGGAAGCATGCCTGCGTGGAGACAGTTTTACAGGAAATGAAAGTCCTCACAGACAGGAAATAGACTGAACCTGGTTTGTTCTGGGTTCATTGGTACCTTCCTTCTTGCCATCAGTTCCCCTAGTCAGTGGGATCATCTGAATAATGGGAAACAAATTCACAATTTAACATCTTCTGGAAGATTCAGTCTTGAAGATAAATTAGGAAAGCCCTGACCAGCATTTTCTTCTCCATTGGGGCTCTCAGTTTAAAGTCAAATTGACACCAGGCATGGTGGTGCATGCCTTCAATCTCAGTACTCAGGAGGAAGAGGCAGGTAGACCGCTGCCTGCTCAAGCCAACCTGGTTTACATAATGAGTTCCAGGCCAGAAGGCTACATGTTGAGACTCTGCCGCGCCCTCCCCCTGCCCCCAAAATCTAGACTGGCATACCTACGTTTTCTGAGGCCTCTCCCTAACCAGGCCTTAGCTGCATGCATTGAGGCATCCTAGAGTCACTGAATGAGGACCAGATACAGGGCCTGCTTGCAGCACAGGATGTTCAATTAGCAGCAGAAGAAAGAAAGGGTCCCTGATAAGCAGAAGCGACGTCGCTGTGCAGCCGGGTGCAGGATAAGAGTGGCCTGGGACATTCGGAAAGGTCAACAGACAAAACACAGAGTGTCTGACAAAAGAGAAGAGTAGGCACACTGCAGAGACCCTTGCCTTAGGCACACACGGCTAAAGGTTTCTCTCAGTCCCCAACAGGGAAGAACAATACGTTCAGAGCAGAAGCACGCTGGAAGGGGTTTGGACTCTTTCTCTGTAAAGTAATACTCACATTCAGCTCGGCAAAAATTGGGTCTAGGTCTCCCAGTGCCTACATCTTGCCGTTCTTAATTAACACCATTTTTATTGCTATGAGGTTCCAAGCTAACGAAGCCTCTAGGTATTCTTACAGCTGTATTCAAAGAAAAATCACAGCTGACCAGAGGAGTCCAGATCCCCGTGCCCTTGTGAGGCAGACAGGGCAAACAATGTCCTTCACCCCACAGAACACTCTCCTAATAAGCCCTGTGTCACAATGACTTGGAAATACTTTCCAGTGCGGGCTCTAGAAGGAAAAGAAGGTAGCTTAAATCAAAGGTTTTCAGGCTGTTAAGGAACAATCTGTCATTTTCTGGATCAGGAGGGAAAAAATGTAGTCTGGGGACAATTATTTTGGTCTCTCTTTGTATTCCTGCTTAACATAACACTTCTCACACACCCCAGTGGCCTTCAGAGGACTACAAACTTCTCTGACAGGACCCTTCTCTCCAGCCCCCTATTCTCATGCAAATCCGCCCTATAAGTCCTCGCTTTCTCATTCCGTTCCCATTTGAAACATAAAAAGAAGAAAACCCACCAGAAGCCCCGTGGTTGCCCCAGGGGGGGTGCAGCCTAGATAACCTTTGTCCCTTTTCTGTCACTGATTCCCCGATCTGAGCCCAACCTGTTCCCACAGGTGTGGCTGGGGCTTTGTCCCCGTCCTTTCGGACACCCGCAACAATTCACATTCATAAAAAGTGAGATTAAAAGAGTGTGACTGTTGGCCTGAACTCCCGAATTCCGCTCTGTCCCTACTAATGATTTCTTTTCAAGGGCAGATTTTTATCTTGGTAAAGAAAGGGCTGCCTCCCCAGCTGGGAGAACAGTGCAGAAATTACCCCCAGATCTCTCTGAGACCTGAGAGGTTATTTGGCAAATCTAGTAAACTCAAGGCAGAAGACAGCAGAGAAAGGCTTGGGAGTAGAGAACTTGCCTACCGAGCATGCATGAAGCCAGGGGTTCAATCGCAGCTCCGCCCCCACTAAAAAAAGAAGAAAACTGACAAGAGTAACATTTATCATTATACATAAGGTTAATTAATGATCTGCTTTGTACTCTGTGGGAAATATAGACACATATCTAGGCTCTGTGCTCATGAGACATGGGACCACATGAAGAAGATAAAACAAAAGGGGCATTTTGTTTTGTTTTGTTTTGTTTTGTTTGTTTTATTTTAAAGTATGAGATCATTTAAAGAGCTTCAGAGGAGAGAAGGAATTTAAACTTTTGCCCAGTGTGGCACCATCTGCCTGTGAAAAATGATCAAACAGTTAAAGAGACCAACCAGAACTACATGGAACCTGTCTCGAGCTAAATGAGTAAATAAGTAAATGATAATTAAATGATTTAAATTTTCTTTAGTTGTATTTTTTTTTAAAAAAAAATGCGTTTTGATCAGTTGTACAAAGGCTCAAATGTATCAGTTCTAATCCGAACTGCTTAAATAGTCATCAAAGTCAAAATACACAAAAAGTCTTTGCTGTGGGGTCTGCAGCTTCATGATGAACAAAACGGCCATGTAATTAATGTACCCCGGCCATATGTCCAGAACCATGCTAAACACTGTATTCATGTTGTATGATCCAAACCCACAGTGGAAGCATGAAATGAACAAAACCCAGAGTCAAAGGACAGACAATAGAGTCGCAAAGCAAGACTTTGGGGAGCAGAGCTAAGATGAGCGCATTTCACAGGTAAGGAAGGTTCAAACAGGCTGAGTAATTTACATGAAGAAGAAGCAACACAGAAAATTTAAATATCCAGGTCTTTCTGTCCAAATATTTATTACCATATGTGCTATCTCCTATTTTTTCCCTCAAGCTGTATCAATAGAAAAAAATTTCCCTCTACCCTTATTTTCAATATACAAGAGGTCACAAGTTAAAATAATAAAAGATGTTTAAATTTTTTAAGTTTACATAACACACGTGTGAGTTCAGAAAAAAGGCATAACTCAAAAGAGGGTGCTGGAGGATCTTCCCCATCTTTTTCTTTTAGACTTATTTATTTCATGTATGTGAGCACTTTGCCTGCATGTATGAATGTGCGCATCATGTGTGACTGACGCAGGCGACGTCGGAAGAGGGCATGAGATACTCTGATACTGGAGTCACAGGGCGTTCCGGCACCTCATGGATGCTGAGAATGGAACAGACTCTTGTAAGAGGAGAAAATGTTCTTAACCACCGGTCCATCTCTCCAGCCCCGTTACTCGCCATCTTACTAGGAGATGAAGGGTTGAGGAACAGTTCTGGGAAAGCAGGTGACCGCTTAGAAGGTGGGGAGCAAAACACAGAGGGCGCCTTTGAAAGAGAAACGGGCTCCAGGGAGAATGCATGGGAGATGGAATGGCTTGCTGGCCGCATCCTTTGAGAAGACAAAACTAGCGTGGGAGTGAAGGAAAGGAAGGGGGGACGGGAAAACGGCAAACGCTTTCCTGTTAAATGACAAAAGTCCCATACTACAAAAATAGATTGTTCCAGGGTTACTGACCTAACGGAGCAGTCCCTGACAAGAGACCCCACACTGTGGGCGTGGAAACTGTTGCGAGAGCTGCACAAGAAACTGACTTCAGTTCTTCAAGATACTTCCTTCTTTAAAAATGAACAAGAAAAAGAAGGGTTTGCGGTGTTAAACTCACCGACCATGATCTTGTCTTAAGCTTCGCTTCCTAACCAGCTTGCTTCTGCGTCTGTGAAAGGTAGGGAGGACTTGCAGCTCTGGCAAGGAGCGCACACAGGAGGCAGGCTGTTTTCATCAACAGCAGGAAGTGTGTCCTCGTGTGTTACTGTGCCACAGTGCCAAAGCTCGAGATGCATCTGGCTTCCCTCTATTCACAGAGGCAGCATTTTTGTTCCCCACACATTTTGGAATGAAGAGAGCCCAGTAAGTACTGTAGGGCAAAAGCACCCTAGGGTTCCAAAGAGAGTGATTAATGTTGATGGTCATCTCAAGTGAGCTTTTAAAAACATATGCCTGGCATCCATCACTTTCAGAAGCATTTGGGGGTTTCTTTTTTTCTTTTTTTCTTTTTTCTTTTTTGAGACAAGGTCTCTCTACTTAGTCCTTGTTGTCCTGGTTCTCACTCTGCAGACCAGGCTGCCTCTCTCTCCCAAGTGGTGGGATTAAAGGCGTGTGCCACTAGAACTGGCTTGTGTGTGTCTATTTTCATCTCCACTCAAGGACTTGCAAACCTAAAACACCCACTGGAAAGGCCAGCACCTGAGTCGCGATTCATGAGCATAGCCAGGAAGCCTCTAAGCAGAGATCTGAGAGATCCTCTCTGTCTAAGATCTCACTGGATTTAGCTAGAAACAGAAGTGATCTGTCACCTAGTATGGTGGTTTGAATGAGAAATGCACACACACACATGCATACGCACACACAAGGGTCATGGGTCATGTGTTTGAACATTTAGTCCCCAGTTGGTAATATAAGGTTACAGGACTTTCAGGAGGTAGAACCTTTGGGAAGAAGTATGTCACTGGGGGCCTGTTTTGAGGGTATATAATTTTGGCACACCCTGTTCATCTCTTTGCTTCTTGTGTGTATATGGAAATGTGATCAACCAGTTTGCTGTCCTGCCACCATATCTTCCTGCCTGTGTTCATGCCTTCTCAGCCATGACAAAGTCTACCCCTCTGGAAACATAAGCCAAAATAACCCTTTTTCTCCTCTGAGTTGTTTTTGAACGTTTGCCTGTATGTTTGTTTTGTTGCTTTTGTTTTGCTTTGTTTTATGTGTATGGGTCTTCTACCTGAATATATGACTGAATATATCAGGTGCATGCAGTGTCCTGGGAGGCTAGGAGAGAATACTGGATGCCCTGGACATGTGCGTGGTCACAAATGATTACGAGCTTTCTCGTGGGTGCTAGGATCCAATCCTAGTCCTCTGGAAGAGCAACCTGTGGTCTTAACCTCTTAGCCATCGCTCCAACCCCTTAGCCGGGTTGTTTTCTCTTTTAATCACAGCAACAGAAAAGTAACTGAGATGCCTGTCTTCATTCTAACTGCGTGAACTAACTATATTAACAAATCGCTCAGGTGAGTATGGAGACATAGGAAGGAATGACAATGGCTCACCAGTGTGTCTTTGGGGAGCAGGGTGCTTGGGATAGAACTCAAAACCTCACATACACTAGGTGAGTCCTTCACCACTGACCTACATGCCCTGTTCTTTTCTGTTTTTGTTTTTGTTTTTTGTTTTTTTTTTGTTGTTGTTGTTGTTGGGTTTTTTTTTTTTTTTTTTTTTTTTTTTGGTTTTTCGAGACAGGGTTTCCCTGCAGTTTCTAGAGCCTGTCCTGGAACTAGCTCTTGTAGACAAGGCTGGCCTCGAACTCAGAGATCTGCCTGCCTCTGCCTCCCAAGTGCTGGGATTAAAGGCGTGCGCCACCACCGCCCGGCCTCTGTTTTTGTTTTTTAATAGCACAAGACTATCCCTGGCTAAGCCAAAGGGCAGTGTAACTGCTGTCGTAAATCACACTGACTTTTTTTTGGGGGGGGTGTTAAACCAGGATGGAAGGTTGGCCAGGCAGAGCAACAAGGCTGGCTCTCCCTCTATTCCACACCTCATAAAAAGAGCCCAAGGTACCTTTGCAAGAACAGCTTGACAGTACCATGCCAGAGTCACTAGGAGAGAGAAATTAAACGTGAAAAGCAAGCCATGGGCTTAAAAGATGCAAACGCAGCCTATGTTTGGATTCCACCATTTAAAAATATGTCTTCCCAGCCCGCTAGCCACCCTACTTGGAAAGAAACCCTTAATTTATTTCTGAGGAGCGCCAGCATTCATTAGAATCATAGTCTCCTCCAGCCTCACGCTTTCGAAAATGGCCTCTGGGCATGTGCCTAAAATAACTTTCTAGAGCCCGTGCTCCAATAAAGAGTCCCTTTGCTGAAACTTGGATCTGATGTTCATTTATTACCCTCCTCTTAATCAATTAAGAAACATATCATAAAAGCTCATTGCCTGTAAGAGGACAAACAGAGGAGTTTTCTCCTTGCTAGGCGCTTAGCATGATTTTCCCAGAATGAAAAGAAGCCACACATGTGTGCTGAGAGGAGAAAATGTGCTTGCATCCTGGGCTAACTCAATGAAATATTATTACCTTATCAGTCCCCGACAGAAACGGATGAGGAGCAAGCAATAACTTCCCTTTGCCAGAGTTGGCTCTGAACGGGGAGCGGTGCTAACAGCCCTAGAAAAGACTGGGAAATCAAGGGTTTTTTTTTTTAACTACATGTTTTCTGGTTAAAACAAATGTTAGTTTTAGAACTGAGATCAATGAAAAGGTAACGGTGATTTACTCCTAAATCCCTTCTTCTTAAAAAGGAAAATATTTACATAAAAGATCAAAGCCTGGGAGTCTATTCTTCTTAGCACACAGAGATGTTTGAACCCAGTCAGTTACCAAATACAGGCATTGAGACGTATGATGTCATAGTCTAGCAGGCACATTCTTCCACCCGACACATGTGTGGACTTAGGAAGAATGCAAACATGTCTGAATGTCATGGACTTACACATGCTTTGGAGGGTGGTAAGGTGGCAGGTACCTTTGGAGACAGAAGTGAAGGCAGCCCTAGGGTGGTAAAAGCAATAAACATTGGGGGCAAGCACTGACCACAGCCTGAAACTTTTTTAAGAGAAAGAACAAGTCTTAGGCTAGAGACATGGCTGGGCCGCTCAAGGCTAGGCTCACAACCAAAAACATAAGAAAAATAGGTCTCTGGAAGTATTAAATCTCTGATCCACCTAAAACAGCAATGTTTTGATATGCGACCCTTAACATGACTTTTGTCTCTCAAAAATGGATAATATACGTCAATGAAGATATAATTCTGAGTGATACTTATATGCCTCATGCTGGGAAGAGGGCTAGACACCAGTGAGATTTCTAGACATAGAGAAGTGTGTATAGTTTATGAGATGTGTCAGAATAGACTGGGTATCCTATATCAAATAGAAATTTATTATTCTGGAGACTGGGAATTCTGAGATCTGGTGTCTGGTGAGGACCTACTTCCTGGTTCATGGAATGTGCCTTCTTGCCATGCCCTTATGTAGTGGAAAAAATGTTCTAGCTCTCTGAGGCATCATTTATAAGGGCACAACACCATTTATGAGGGTTTCGCCCTGTGACCTAACCGTCTCCCAAAGGCCCGCCCTCCAACACTATTTAGGATTTCAACTTGTGAGTTTGAGAGGAGCATACACTGCCCATAGAAGAAAGCATAAGATAGTGCAGAGCAATTCATAAAGATGCCAGATAATATGCATTAAAGAGTGGCTTTCCATCAGTGGGTGGCAAGTTGCCCTACTCAGCACACTAAGACTGAGATGGAGACTCGGGTAAGGCGGTTATCAGGTGCTGTGTGCTCACTATTTATGGAGACAAGGAGGATAGAGGACTTGGTACTTGGAGAAGCTAGGCTGTGAAGTAGGACCTCTAAAGTCTGGTTCAAAAATCATCCTACACCAGGGCCGTTGGACAGCTTCTCTCTCTCTCTCTCTCTCTCTCTCTCTCTCTCTCTCTCTCTCTCTCTCTCTCTCTCTCTCTCTCTCTCTCTCTCTCTCTCTCTCTCTCTCTCTCTCTCACACACACACACACACAGAGTCACATGCATGTGTGGGAAATGCATGCACATACCCTAGGGTGAAGGTTCAGTCCTCCGAGATAACTCCCAGGGTTTACCTGGTAGCAGCTCTCGGAGGCCCACAGGGCTCCCAGCAGCTATAAATTCAACCTTGAAGGGGAAATCTGGGCAGTGTAGCACTGGATCCCCAGGAGGAAGATTCCAGATCATGATTTTTCTTGTTCTGAAAAGCTCTCTATCATAGGTAAGGCCTTGTTAGAATTGAATCTGAAATATATGCCCCAGGTTTATGTTTTAAATGCCTGTAACCAGGTGGTGATGTTTGGAAGACTGGAACCTTCAGGATGTGAACTCCAGCTGGCAGAAATAATAATAGAACAGAACAGAATAGAACAGAAGAGAAGAGAAGAGAACAGAAGAGAAAAGAGAAGAAGAGAAGAGAAGAGAAAAGAGAAAAGAGAAGAGGAGAAGAGGAGAGGAGAGGAGAGGAGAGGAGAGGAGAGGAGAGGAGAGGAGAAGAGAAGAGAAGAGAAGAGAAGAGAAGAGGAGAAGAGAAGAGAAGAGAAGAGAAAACAGAACAACAGAACAGAACAGAACAGAACAGAACAGAACAGAACAGAACAGAACAGAACAGAACAGAACAGAACAGAATAAAGGGACAGGTTTGAAGGTTATAATCTAGACACTGCTCTGGGTACCCTCCTTCCTGGTCTGCCGTGCTGAGGCTCACCCACATACTCTCCTGCCACCATGAATGCTACCCTGTCTTCCCATTACAGTGAACTGTGCCTGTCCTCGGTGCCCCCAGAGTTAGCTGGTGCCTGTCCTCGGTGCCCCCAAAGTTAGCTGGTGCCTGTCCTCGGTGCCCCCAAAGTTAGCTGGTGCCTGTCCTCGGTGCCCCCAAAGTTAGCTGGTGCCTGTCCTCGGTGCCCCCAAAGTTAGCTGGTGCATGTCCTCGGTGCCCCAACCCTGCCCTTTGACACCACTACTTCTATTTGTCCGAACGATCTTGGGGGAGTCAGCTGACTTGGGCTTTGTTTAGTCAGCGATCTATTGCTGTGAAGAGACACCAGGACCAAAAGAAAGGATTTAATCGGGCTAACTTGTAGTTTCAGAGCTCTGTCCATTATCATCATGGCAGGGAGCATAGCTCTGGAGCAGTAGCAGGATTCTCTTTCTGTTCCTCATTGTGATCTGTGAGTTCTCTTTTAATAATTTATTATACCTGATTATTATTAATATTACCCTTATTATACCGTATCAGGAGCTAGCATGGGATTCCTTTGTCTGCGTTCCTCTCATCTGACTCTTTCCTCTTCAGATTACACTCGTTAGAAAGGATCGGGGCCTGGAGAAGTGGTTCAGCCGTTGAAAAAGTGTGTGCTGCTTAAGACTCAGGTTCCATTCGGAGCACGTCAGGAGGCTTACAGCTGCAGCAGACCAGACACCTCTGTCCTTGACAGACACCCACACTCACATGCTTAGACGACCCCCCATACACACACCACACACACTTAATTAAAAAAGAAAAGAAAAGAAAGGTTTTTTGTTGTTTTTTTGTTTTTTGTTTTTTAAGTAAGCATCAGGCTGGGGAGGTAGCTCTGTGGTAGACTGCTTGCCTAGCATGTATGAGGCCCTAGGTTCAATCTCCAGCACTAAGAAAAATTTAACAAGGCCGGGTGTGTCAGAGTACACCATTGACCCCAGCACTCGGGGGCAGAGGCAGGCGGGTGAGTTTGAAGCTAGCCTGGTCTACAGAGTGAGTCACAGGACATTCAGGGCAACACAGTGAAACCCTGACTCAAACACAAAATGAAACAAGAACACAGGTGGGCGTGGTGCACACTTTTCATCTCAGCACTCGGGAGCAGACAGACAGATGTCTGGGTTGGAGGCCAGCTTGGTCTACAGAACAAATTCCAGGACAGCCAGGGCTATACAGAAACCTGTATTAAAAACAAAATCAAAATAAATGCATAAACCAAAGAAACAACCAACTCTCTGACTTCTCTTAACTGTCAAACCCAGATGTTTGACACTCAGCACCCAGGAAACTGAGACAGGAGGATTGCTGAATGTTCCAAAGACAACCTGGGCTACAGTATGAGACCCTGAATAAAAAAAGAAGAGGAGGAAGAGAGGAATGGAGGGAGGGAAGGAGTTGGAGAGAGGGAGCCGGAAGAGAGGAGAACTGAATAGATATAATTATACCAAAATCTCCAAGATGCTCAGTCCCCTGAGCACAGGCTTACACCTACCTGCCTTGTCTGCTCTGGGGATTCCCCTTGGCCAGGACACTACATTCTGTAAAGCTCCCCCAGCTGACTGATCTGAGACAATTCTCACACTATGGGTAGCTTGGTTCTCAGAGCTACAGCCACTCACCTTCTAGATTCTTCCCCTAACTACCCCATGACACCTAGTGACGGCCACCAGGAAAGATGCTTATGGATCAACCTAGCACTCTTTAACTGAGTACCTACTGATTACCCTTGGCAACAGATCAAAAGTGTAAACTTTGACTCTCCGCACACCCCTCTTTCTGCCCTCTAAGCACCCTGGCCTGTAAGCAGACAACAGGCCAGGTTCTTACACCAGAGGATTCCTTCTGCAGGTTTTCCTCTGAATAAAAACTTGTACTTCAGAAAAAGATAAGATCCCCTGAATAAATCGGTAGCATGGAGATCATGGGAGAGGAGAGGAAGGGAGGAGAGTGGAGAAAAATATATAGCTCAATAAAAAACAGTTTAAAAAACTATACTTCAAGGGGGGGAGGGGCAGCCCTTTAATCTCAGTACTCGGGAAGCAGAGGCAGATGGATCTCTGAGTTCAAGACCAGCCTGGTCTATAGAATGAGTTTCAGGACAGACAGGACTACACAGAGAAACCCTGTCTTCTCTCTCTCTCTCTCTCTCTCTCTCTCTATCTCTCTCTCTCTCTCTCTCTCTCTCTCTCTCTGTGTGTGTGTGTGTGTGTGTGTGTGTGTGTGTGGTGTGCACAGTGCCTGCACCTGATCCTCTCACTGTCTCAGTTACTAACTGTGTCTCTGCAGCTGCAACCTAGCTGCTATAGCCTTCATGTCCCTCCACTGCCACCTCTGCAGTGATCCATCTGCCTCTGCTTCCCGAGTACTGAGATTAAAGGGCTGCCCCTCCCCACCTTGAAGTATAGTTTTTTAAACTGTTTTTTATTGAGCTATATATTTCAGGTGGTTGCCTGAACCACCTCCACATTGGGAGCCGAATGTCATTGGCTCTATTGTTCTATTTTACCAACAAAGATTCAGGAGCCAGATGTTGGGGTGAAAACCTGCTAGCTCAGAGAAGCAGAGAAAGTAGTGGAATGACCTTCCTCCTTAGACATCATCTCAGAAAGTGGGATCCCTCCTATGTCCTCTGAAATAAAACTCCACCAACCGGATGTCCCTCCCTTCTATTTCCTGTGTGCTCCCCCCCCATCTCCCTGACCTACTAATTTCCTCTCACTCTCTATGATTACTTCCAGTCAGCCAGTTACTTGCTCAGCCTCTTGACCTATGGTTGATTTTATCTAAATAACACAATCTTGGGATTCACAATGTGATCAAATATTCTGCAATATGGTCTCAGCACCACCACCACCCCACCCCCACCCCCCACAAAAAACACAAGTGTACTTTCATTGAGTCGCTTTCCCTTGTCTGTCTGTCTGTCCTTCTGGAGAATCCCACATTTCCCCCAAGTGTGGCATGTCAGTCAGGCTTCTTCACTGCCATGGTAAATGCCTGACACAATCCTAAGGAAGGAATTATTTCTTTCTCTCGTGGTCTCAGGGCTTCTTTCTATCTGGGACATTTGGCTGCACGCACTTGGACAGAACATCAGGTAGCAGCAGGATGCCGGAGGATGTTTTCTCCTAAGGCAAGCAGGAAGTTTCAGAAGGGAATATAGGGAAGAGCCAGGGCAAGCTCTATGTCCCAAAGATGCTCCTCAGCAATCTACTTCTCCCAGCTAGGCCCCATTTTCTAAAGTTTCCCCCAAACAGCACCACTGGCTTGGAATTAAGCCCTCAATGATATCTTTTGGGGGTACACTTCATATTCAAACTACACCATGTGAATATATACAAATATCCATAAACAAATGAAAACAGAGAGCTTGGGCAGGGTGGTAGGACCTCATGCAATCCCAGCACTTTGGAGTAGAGATGGAAGGATCAGAAGTTCAGAGTCATCCTCAGCTACACAGCGAATTTGAAGCCCATCTGGGTTAGATGATTGTAACACCCGTACCACTACTTGTTCTATGGTCCTGTAGCACCTGTACTACATGTACTACAGTACTATGCCTGTAGCATACCACCTACACTATGGGGCCATTTGTGAGCCGGGCAAGGGCCTGGAGATTAACACACACACAGGCACACAGAGACAGAGACACCAGTCATCCTTCAATTCCCCAAGACTGTCCCCTTCATTGTGTTCCAGGGAAGCTTATATAGGGATACTTGACTGATAGCCACGCCCCAGCCAGACCCATCAGAAACCACTCCCCTGCCATCAGGAACTCCTGAGGGTCTCGTTCACAGAGCAGTTGCAAACACACACACACAAAAAAAACAAGTTGTTTTGCTCAGGGCAGCTGAAAGCATAACAAATTGTTTACAAGAAATTCAGAGTCTGGGGGTCCACAGTTCCCAACAGATGATACTGTATGGAGAGAGAGTTGGAGATGAGTTTAACTGGCAGAATGCTTGCCCAGAACATATAAAGCCCTGTGCTTAGTCCTCAGCACTGTGTAAAACCAAGCAAGGTAGCACTGAGAAGGAGTAGGCGAGATGACCAGAAGTTCTAGATCATCCTTAGCTGTATATCAAGTTCAAGGCCAACCTGTACTACACAAAGCCCTTGTCTCAGAGACAAAGATGAAATAAGGGAAGAAGGAAATATTTAGGTGTTTGAGGAGGCTATCAAAAGACTTCTTGAAGGTATGTTGAGGCACGCCTGTAATCTCAGCACTCAGGAGGCAGAGGCAGGACCACAAGTTTAAAGCCAACCTGTGCTTCACAGCAAGTTTGTGCTGCAAAACAAAGCAAAAACAACTTCATGAAGGAGAGAGAGCATGGTGTGGAAGAACCTAACTCAGCAGAAAAAAAACTTCCAGGAAGAAAAGTGGGCAGGCAAAGAGGCCAGCTAACTGAGAGCAGAGGATGTGGATTGCAGGTTAGTCCAGATGTGCCCACTATGGAAGAGCACCAGCTAGCTGAGAGCAAGGATGTAGATTGCAGGCTAGTCCAGATGTGCCCACTATGGAAAAGCACAAGCTAGCTGAGGATTGCAGGCTAGTCCAGATGTGCCCACTATGGAAAAGCATGGAGACTGAGGTAAACTCCACACCAGGAAGATATCGTCGGATCATTTATGGAAAGGCATGGGGATTCTCCACACCAAGAAGACATTGTTAGAACGCTGTACACAGGATGGCTGGGTTTCTCATCAACTTCCTTTCTCTCTGGTGATCATTCAGACAGAAATCACCACGTGCCAGCTACCTGCTACATTTCCACCTACCCTATTGCTCTTGGAACTGGATTGAGAGAAATCTAACTAGAGCCCAACTGAAAAAAAATGACATATTTTACCTCTTCCACATCTATTTCCCGTCTCAGAAACCATAAGTGTCTGGCTACCAAAATACTAAATAACTTACTTCAAGACCGCCAGAACCAAATCCCTGAATGACTATGCTGTCTGCCAGGAAATTATGAGAGCCAAGATGCACTACATCTTCACAGATGTAAATTTCACGTGTAAATTCTACAGGAATTATGTCCTTTGTTTCATTATAATGACACCATTAACCTGACAGTATTGGTACTTCCCATCATGCCTCTCACGCGATGACATATCCAAAAGCCTTACATGCAGACAGAGAAAGGAGTGAGCCCTAGTCCAGAAAATCCAACCCATTCCTGGAATTCCCCACCTCCCCAAACTCGTAAATAATCCATTTAGAGGAGCTACCCACAGCTGCAGACAATGAACCCCTCCTGGAGAAGCCTACACCACTCTTCAAGTGTGACTTTCTCTCTGTAAGCAAATGTCCCCCCACTTTGTTACTTTGTTTCCCCTGAAGCCTTTCTCTGCCAGTGATGAGAACCTGGAACATTAAGTAGAGCTCACAGTTGGCTCTGACTCTGGGGACTCCCCAGCCTTCAGCTCCAGCAACTGGAACTCCACGAGACAGACACGAAGATGCCGAACCTAAACAAGTAATGCCTGTTTCTCAACATGAAAGCATACTGCTGACACAGGAAACTGGGGGTCTGTGAGGATGATGGAGACGGTCACAGGGTGCTAGGGTCCTTGGAACTGGACGGCCATCAAAGCCACCCCCAGCCGGTAGCTTCTGAACACTTTTCTCGTGAATTTAAAGAATGAAATTCATGGGCCACAGCGGGTAAGTTTTAGAGAGCTTATTATAGATTCACGGACAGAAACTTTTTATTAATAATTTTTTATTTATTTATCATTTTTTATTTTATGTGCATTGATGTTTTGCCTGTATGTCTGTCTGAGAGTGTCGGATGCCTTGCAACTGGAGTTACAGACAGTTGTGAGCTGCCATGCGGGTGCTAAGAGTTGAACACACCAGTGCTCCTAATTACTGAACCATCTCTCCAACCCAGGAGGAACCTTAAGGTGGGGGTGGGGCATGATGGACAACAGAATACACCATTGAGCCTCTATACCTTGGAGTTACTTAAGCTTCACTTTATGTTAGAGTCCAGGGATGTGTTGGCCAGTCCAGTTTCCACTTCAGGAGATGAGGTACCTGGTAGTTTCAGTCTTCAACATGGTCTTCAGGAAAGGGGCATTCCTTCAGGGGAAAAGAGATAAGAAAAAGCAAGACACCCCAACCTGCCCTCTGCCCCCGCCCCCCCCCCCCCCCAGCTTCCTGGTAGCTCCAGTTTCTGGTAATGGCAGAACTAGAAACACTTTGAGTTAAACATTTTTTGGCATCTCTAGCCTCTGTCAAGGAGGATGCTCCTCCTATTCTTCCCCACCACTCTCTGTGTTCCATCAAACCTAAGTATAAAGAGACATAGTGTTCTTTCTTGGTGTCACATGTGCCCCTATGTCATGCAAGACTTATGCCAAATTTCAATACTTTTGCTAGTCTGTCTTTTGTTATACATATCTCTGCTGTGAACCTTGCAATGGGTTAGAAAAAGATATTAGTTTGTGCCCCCCCCCCATGAAAGGTAAAAAGAAAATTGCTTTTCTTCCCCCTACAAGGGTGAGTCAGAGGCAGGAATAGAGGTAGCTGTCCATCAAGGTATTGCAATATATGATGGAGACAATGGCCCTCCCCAGGATTCGCAGCTCCAATGGGAATTACAGCTGTTAGTTCAAAGTTCTGGGGACAGAGGGTAGGAATACTTCATGGCTGAGTACCACAAGAGGCCCCTTCAGCGAGCTGATTTAGAACAAGGGTAGGGAGCTGAGCCCTCAGCTCTACGCCTAGCTGTGGATATAAGGAGACGCATACAGTGAGTACAGCCAAAAGCAGCTAATACTTTGATCTGATAGCAATCCCTAAAAATTAGAAAATCTCATTTTGTTTGAAGTTACGAAGAGAGAGGAGGGCGGGGAAGTTTGAGGTCTGTGGAATCAAACTTAGAGAATAAAAAAGAAGGGAAAAAAGGCCCTCAAAAAAATTTGCAAAATAACTTCAACTAAAAATGGTTCTATTCAGAATCTGGGGGTGGAAGGAGACTGGGGAAACATTTCTTTATCATTAATATAGAGAAAGGAAGAGGCTGCGTGGAGTCGATTGGCGACAGTAATAAAGCCACGAGGAGAGCGCCGGCTGTCCGTGGAAGATCCACACTCCTGGCTCGCTGTAAATACATAAATTCCTTTCAAATGAAAGCAAAAGAAGAACAAGGATTAGTCGCAGGCTTACAGGATGATTTATAGACCACGGGGGGCAGAAAGAGCCGGGTCTCAGAGCAGGGCAGAGCAGCACTGTGGACAGAAGGCCACGCCTCCTCTGAGGTCTGTCACACTTCCTCACCAATAATGGGCATGATTGATATTCTTCACTCCTGTCACTGTGGTGGGAGAAGCAGCAGTATCTCATTCTAATGTGCACTTCTTTGATTATTAAGGAAGTCGAATATGTTTTCATGGTTATCAATATTTTCACTCAGCCTGCTCTGAAGGAGATGAAAAATGGGGAGGGGTGGAAACCATAAGGCTGCTAACTCTATTTTTGCAAGAAAAAGAAAAAAAATGAAGAGTGGTTTATTGCATACATATTTCAAATAAATTCTGAAGTTCATCAGGTTTCTATTAAGGAAGAGCAATGTGTACATAGACCAAGACTATTTCTGATGACTAGATTGCAGCCAAGCAAAGAAGCACTTGGTGGCTAGGTGTGATAAAGATTTATCATTTACCCAAACCAAACAGGTGGGGAGTCCTAAAATAAATGTCCTAAGTAAAGCCATCCTTCCCTGACTCTTTTTGTTTGGCTCTTATGGGGTTTTGTTTTCTAAAGGGGAAGAAGGTATTTATTTAGCTCTAATCAGAAAGTATCTCCCTCAATCTGTTGCTTGAGACAGGGTTGTACCATGTTCCCCAGACTCAAAGGAGCCTTCTGCATCAGCCTCATGAATAGTTGGGACTATATAGTTGTGCCATCATGCCTGGCTTTCTCAGGTTTTAATCCTGAAAAATTCACAAAAGAAAAAAAACCAGGCAGGTCAGTGGTGGCACATGCCTTTAATCCCAGCAGAGGTAGGCAGATCTCTGTGAGTTCAAGGCCATCCTGGTCTACAGAGCAAGTTCCAGGACAGACTCCAAAGCTACACAGAGAATCTCTGTCTTGAAAATAAAAAACTACAAAAAAAGAAGAAAGAAAAAACAGAGAAAAAGAAGAAGAAGGAGAAGAAGAAGAAGAAGAAGAAGAAGAAGAAAAAGAAGAGGAGGAGGAGGAGGAGGAAGAGGAGGAGAAGGAGGAGGAGGAGGAGGAGAGAAGGAAGGAAGGAAGGAAGGAAGGAAGGAAGAAAAAGAGTGAGGGAGGGAAGGAGGGAGGGAGGAAGAGAGAGATAGGTGGGCAGTGGTGGTGCATGCCTTTGATCCCTTTGAATCCAGCACTTGGGAGGCAGAGGCAGGTGCAGGCAGATCTCAGCCTGGTTTGAGGACAGCCTGGTCCACAGAGTGAGTTCCAGGGAAGGAGGGAGGGAGGAAAGGAAGAATTAGCAAAAGTTACCCAAGTTTGTTCAGGCGTCTGCTTTTACATCTAGGAGCTTGGTAACTATAAAAGAGGCAGGTACCTTTTCAGGATTAGCACATCAACCCTCAACAGCATAATGAAGAATAAATCAAGTCTCGCTGGCACACTCCTTTAATCCCATCACTCAGGAGGCAGATGTAAGTGGATCTCTGTGAGTTCGAGGCCAGGCTGGTCAACATAGAAGTTCCAGGGCAGCCAGGACTACACAAAGGCATAAAGAATAATTTCTTATGACTGTTCCAGAGAACTAACACAAAGTTCAAGTTCTGCTGACTCTTCTTTTTTATTTTTATTTATTTATTTACATTTTATATCTTTAACTTGAAGGTTTTTCAAAAAAAAATGAGAAAAACCACAGAAGTAACATGTAAATTAGATAATTCAAACTGAAATTTCACTATACATAATTTCTTTTTTTTTTCCAAATTTAACTTTTCATTGATTCTGGATTAATTGTGGATTTCACATCATATAACTCAATCCCATTTGTCTCCTTGTCTTTTCTCATCCACCCTCTCTGCCTTTGCAACCCCCACCTTCCCAGGTTCCCAGGATAAACAATATAGACTTTAGAAGAAAAGTTCCTCCTTGTGGGAACTTGATATGGCCTGGCTCTGAAGACAGTATAAATCACCAGGTTATTAACGATTTCTATCCCCAGACTCCTGGGTGGAAGAAACAGGTAGCCATTCTTGCAACACACAAATCTTTGGGGGACAAACCATAGCCTAATCACAACAGAGCTCTATGAGATCCCTAGGACCTAGAAGGAAGAGTGTAATTCCAACTGGGCCAAAGGACCTGTCTTGACTGAGTAGCTCATTTCCAAATACCCTGACAAGTGGTTAACTATCATCAGAGAAACAATCTCTAAGCCTCACACAGGCCTGAGCAGTCAGCCTCCTGCTGAGGGGCTGTAGTCTAGAAATACTTCATCTGACTTCTCTGGGTCCGAAAGCCTTCCCTTTTCACTCCAGCTTCAGTTTCTAAACCCTCCCCTCCAGAAACACAAACCAAGGAAATGTCACTTTGCTGACTAGTCTTGGTTGTGAACTTGAGTCTCAACTAAGGAAATGCCTCCATCAGATTGGCCTATGGGCACATCATGAGGCATTTTCTTGATTGTTGATTGATGAAGGAGGGCCTAGCCCACTGTGGGTGGTGCCATCCCTAGACAGAAAGTGCTGGGTTACGTAAGCAATGCTCCCCATGGTTTCTGCTTCAGCTCCTACCTCCAGGTTCCTGTTTAACTTCCTGCCTTGGCTTCCCTCGATGACCGCTCACCTATGGTAGCCTGTCAGCTGTAATAAACCCATTCCTCTCCAAGTTGCTTTGGTTGTGCTGTATCACAGCAGCAGAGAGACTTCTTCCACGAAGTCCTCCTGCAGCGATTCTTAGGACCCTCCCAGGCCCGTGACAAGTCTCATCAACAGCCAAAAAGATTTAGAAGAAAAATCATTTCCTGACCAGAGGTAAGAGAAACAGCGTTATCCCATCCTAGTTCCAGAGTCCTTTTTTTATTATTAAAAAAGCCTTTCCTGCCAACCAGAGAGCAGCGAAGAAACCGCAGTGGGATCCCTGTGACTACGGCTCTGAGCCTGGGAACCTGCGCTGTTACCCCTTTACAAGTCCATTTCCGATTTAGAAGATTCTGGATCTGTAAGCTCAGGAGACAGAGAATCCAAAAGCAAAGCTCTACATCAGTGTGCAGAGAACACGCTTCTACTTGCTCTCGGCCCAGGGAGGCTTCAGTCATCTGTATAACATTTTAAAGGGGAAATGCCTGTTAAAGAGGAGATACGCGCAAGAAAACCGTTCTTCACATGTAAACATCTTCCTGTTCTAGGAAACGGCTGGAAATTCAACTGGCCAGAAATATCTGAATTTATTGTTTCTTCACAGCTCACGCCAGCGTTGTTTGCTGAAGGACGTCCATACTTCTGCAGTGCCTATCAGAACGTCCAGGATTCCCTGGAGCCAGCCTTCCAAAGTGTTCTTCAGGGATAAAGGGAAAGATGGGACTTTTCCCTCTAGGTGAGGTTGTTTGCTTCCATCACTCTGACCACACCTTGGCATGTGATTGTATACCCTGAGCACTGCACTCCCTGAGGGAGCAACCAGGTCTCTCTCTGACCTTCTCTCCCCCTGTGCTGACTACCTTCATGTCAGCATGAAGGGAGCATGGGACAGAAACAATTCAGTTAGGAAACATTTAACTCAGGGTTCCAGTAGATCACAGCGGGAAGGCGGGGCAGAATGGCCCCATCTGTAGTGGTGAGCATGGCGAGCTGAGATGCTAGCTGGTTACATGGTGGCAACCCAGGAAACAAGGAGGGCAGGCAAGTAATCAGAGTCGGGTGGTACAATCTTCAAAGGCCTGCCCCTAGTGATCCACTTCCTGGAGCCAGGCTCACTTCCTGAAAAATCCATGGCCTTTAAAATAAAAATAAAGCCTTAAAAATGAAAATAAAAACGAGAGCCTGTGGGGACATTTCAGATCCAAACTGTAAAAGTCCTGTGTCCCCAGCATTCTTCACCTATCTTTCCTAAAATAACAGGAAAAGCCTGGGCTGGAGAGATGGCTCAGAGGTCAAGAGCACTGCCTGCTCTTCCAAAGGTCCTGAGTTCTATTTCCAGCAGCCACATGGTGGCTCACAACCATCTGTAATAAGGTCTGGTGCCCTCTTCTGACCTACAGGCGTACACACAGACAGAATATTGTATACATAATAAATAAATATTGGGGGGAAAAGAGCCTGTTTTGCTTTTCTGTTTCGCTAAGGGGAGTTCCTAACCCAAAAGAAATGCAATTATTTTTAAATCTCATTAACCGGTAAATATGAACCCCCAGAGAAGATCGAAAACCAAACACCACCCCTAAACTCCAGGGAGGGTTTATCCCAGGCCTTTGTCCATTCTTTCAGCTTTCCACCAGCCCCAAAGATCATTTCCTAATCCTCGAAAATTGTTCTTAGCCCCCATTTCTCTGTTCCCTTGAAGCGAGTGTTTAAACTTCAACCATATGGCCTTTCTTTAAACTGTACTTTGCATGGCTCCCATGCCCATGTGCACATTAAATAAACTCAGATGCCTTTTTCTTTTGGCAATCTATTGTCGATTTATTTCAGTAGAATTGAACCCCCAGGCCATTGGGAATAATCCCTGAGCCCGAGTTTCTTAAAGAAAAGGGCAGTGTCTTAGGGGACATTTTCTCCTTGCTTCCAGGGCACCTCCCACTTTTAGAGATTGCTCTCTGAGTGACAGATAAGATAATTGAGTATGTGAATGAAAATATCAGGAAGTAAACCCTTTACTTCTACTCTTGTCCCTCTGTTTTGAAGGACCTACAAATTAAATGAACGAAAGATTAACGAAAGAGGAAGTCAATTTAGTTATATACTTGTATATGCATAGGCGTTCATAAATAAATCTAAGGGACAAAATTAGTGGGATATATGCTGTCTTAGTTAAGGTTTCTACTCCTGTGAAGAGACACCATGACCACAGCAACTTTTATAAAGGTAAACATTTAATTGAGGTTACTTAAAAGTTCAGAGGTTCAGTCCATTATCAAGGCAGAGAGTGTGGTGGCATGCAGGCAGATGTGGTACCGGAGATGTAGCTAAGAGTCCTACAAGAAATGGACTGAGACACTGGGCAGTATCCTGAGGATAGGAAACCTCAAAGTCGGCCTCCATAGTGACACACTTCCTCCAACAAGGCCACACCCACTTCAACAAAGCCACAGCTCTTAATAGTGCCACTCCCTGTGAGATTTTGGGAGCCAAATACATTCAAACTACCACATATGCCATCTTAATAGGGACAGATAGACTTTTAAGAAAGAAAAAAGTACATACAGAACCAGAAGTCACGTCTAGACCTCTTTCGTTTTGTGACCATTGCTGGATTGACAAACACAAAAATGAAGTTCAAACCCTTTGTGACTTCTGAGTGAAGCAAACAGCATTTCAATGCATCTTCTCATATTCAGAGGAAGACCAAGTCTTCCCTTCTTTCCAGAACTGAGATAGAAGTACGATGTTCAATTTATGCCCTTTCTAAAGGATGATGAAGTTCAGGTTGACAAAAACTCTACAAAGAAAAGCAGATTGATAAAGTGGTCCAGATATACAGGAAGAAATGTGCCACCTACATTGAATGAGTCTAGTGAGAAAAGGCTAACGGCACAACTCTCCCAGCAAGGTAGTTATTACCAGACTAAAGCTGGACAAAGACCACAAGAAAATCCTGGAAGAGAAGCCAAGGCTCAACAAGTAGGAAAGGAGAAGGGCAAACACAAGGGAGAAGCAATTGAGAAGACACAGGAGTGGAGGCGTCTCATGCACGACTTTCGCTGAAGACTGTTTAAGTTAGAAAGGAGGAGGAAGGAAGGAAGGAAGGAAGGAAGGAAGGAAGGAAGGAAGGAAGGAAGGAAGGAAGAAGGGAAGGAGGGAGGGAGGAAGGGAGGGAGGGAGGGAAGGGGAGGAAAAAAGGGGTGGGGATGGAAGGAAGGAAGGAAGGAAGGAAGAAGGAAAGGAGGGAGGGAGGAAGAGAAGGAGGGAAGGAGGGAGGAAGGAAGAAGGGAGAGAGGGAGGGAGGGAAGGAGGGAGGGAGTGAGGGAAGGGGAAGAAAAAGGGGTAGGGAAGGAAGGAAGGAAGGAATGATGGAAGGAAGGAAGGAAGGAAGGAAGGAAGGAAGGAAGGAAAGAAATTTTGAGAATATCTGAGAGATAAAATCACTGTTGTGGTTCATTCAGATTATCAGAACAAAAACATAATTAATCATCTCTTCACATGGTGGAGAAGCAAGGACTCTCACAAGGACCTCTTTACTAAAACACCAGTCCCACTTATGTGGGTACCACCTTCTTGACCTAATTACCTTCCAAAGGCCCCATCCCAAAATACCCTTTCATCAGGGAACAGGTTGTAGTATATGAATTTTGCTGTCATAAACAAGTAAGTTTTATGATGATGTCTATTCAGGCAACTTCTGTACCAAGACTGATTTTTTTTTTTTTTTTTTTTTTTGCTTCTGTAACAAGAATCAATCTACCTGGTTGTGATGCTTCAAGGATAGGATTGATGACAGTGGATTGCTTTGGGGAGGCTTTTCTCTTACAAAGGTAGGCCCAGAAAAAGAGCCTTCTGCAGCTGTAGCTGAGACATATTCTGCATCCCTTCAAGTGAACAGAGGAATGAATGAATGAATGGATGAATGAATGAATGATGAATAAACAAATGAATGAGAATTATGTGACCCTGTATCACACCTTGCCACTACAGGACAACACTGAGCAGTATACACTGAGTGACAATCTTGGGGTCTCTTTCTCTGCTAAGTACTGTTAATTGATTCCATATAAATACAGAGGCATCCAGAGCAATGGAGTGGGACCCACTGGATGAATAGTCTGAACTAAGAAACTGGGGCTGTAAGAAGAAAAAAGAAGTGAGAAGAAGGGTGGTCTCCTAGAAACTACCACTGGGAAGACGGAGGCTCGGAGCCTGGGAGGCTTGAAGTGAATGGTGGCAGCTGTGTGGCTATGGGTAACTAGAGAGCTGGTGATCTGAGAGGAAATCCAGTATGTGCTTGGAGCACCAGCAAAGGGAAAGAGGAAGATGGCAGGGGTGTAGCTCCAGTGGTATAACACCTGCCTCGTATGGATGAAGCTCTGGTTTCCAGTCCCAGCAGCCCATAAATTGGGTGGTGGTATGTCGTTTTGGCACTTGGGCTCTAGAGACAGAAGTGTCAGAAGTTCAAGATGATCCTCAACTACATAGTACATTCAAGGCTATGAAGGCTATGCTGGGCTATAACGCTATCTCAAAGAAAGGAGGAAAGGCAGAATAAAAATGAGAGAGAGAAAGAGAGAGAGAGAGAGAGAGAGAATTTCAAAAGAGGTTCACTGCAAACATTAGATAATCTTGATTTTATTGTACCAGAGTGAAAAATTATCTTTTTCTTTCCTATCCTAGGCCCATGACTGACACCTCAATAACAAAAGACAGATTACAAGAGAAAACCACACAGATTTATTTATTACATAATTTTACATGCATGGCTTAGGAGAAATGATCCAAAGAAACTGTAAACCAAGTGGTTCTGTATTTTTCCTGGACTTGCACACCCAGCCAAGGGCCCCACTCCTGAGCTACATCTCCGATCCTGAAGAGCTTTTCTTGCAAGTTCGATGAAAAGTGGAGAAACATGATGGAGCCAAAGCCTGCACATCAGCAGTAGTAAACCCCGTGCCGCCAGGGTCTTCTCCAGGTGGCCGTGTCTTCAGAGGTGGGACTGCTCCCTCCCTGCAGTCCCTCTGTCTAGGGAACATACATGTCTATGTGTCTCTCACACATGCATCTTACGACCTAGATTAAGTAAGAAAGCAGAGGGATGGTCAGGGAGACCTTGCTGCCTCTTCAGTTCTCAAATTCTTTCAGCTTAAAGTATCCAGTCTGGGGCTGGAAAGATAGCTCAGAGGTCGAGCACATACTGCTCTTCCAAAGGACCCGGGTTGGGCTCCCAGCATCCATATCTGATGTTTCACAAAAGCCCACGGCTCCAGCTCCAGAGGATTTGATGCCCTCTTTTGACTTCCCAAATACACAGACACACATATTCATGTATAAGAAATTAAATACAGTACAAAAGGAATATTAAGTTGTTAAAGTGCCACACTTTGGGGTGCTATGTCCTGTTATGTATATGTGGGTATCATTGCCTGTAGGGTTAGGACTTCCACTGTGGTTTGGACATAAAATGTCCCCCCAAACATAATGTCTTCTTCAACATAACCACATGTGTTAAAGGCTGATCCCAGATGCAGTAGTATTCAGCCGCAGGCTTCTGACAGGGGACTGGGTCAAGGCCTCATGGATGGGTGCATGGCCTAATAGGCTTTTGTGGGTGTGGGAGGCTTCACTGTGAGGCCTCAGAGGAAGTAGGTTTTGTTCCCAGCTTCTTCCTCCCTGCCTCTTCTCTTTTTGCTTTCTGCCCAACACGAGGAACATTTCTTCTCTCTGCCCTTCCACCATGATTTCTTGCCTCAACAGGCCCAGCAACAGCTGAAGACAGCCAGCCACTGATGAAAACTGCAATTATAAGCCAAATAAGCTTTTTTTCCTGTGAGTTGAAATCCTCAGACATTTTGTCACAGCAATGGAAACCTGCGTAATCGAGCTTCCAACATCTTGACCAGCTCTAGACTACATGCATCAGGAAGTACAGTGTGTGCACTTCAAGAGAGGTCAAGGAAATACATTGCAGAGGAGCATAAAGGGGAGAGATTAACTTCAGCAAGCAGCACAGGAAAACACTCTCATGATTTCCTAGGGGCACTTTGGTTATTTATATGCACACATGTGATTAAAGGTTTAAGCAGAGGTCTTGTATAATTAGCTCTCTGTGCACGTGTGTCCATGTACATGCTTACAGAAACATGTGTGTGCAAAGCATGAGTAAGTGAAGGATCCCAAGTGGGAGCCCAGTCTCAAAACTTGGGGCTCAGAAGGGAGACAGATTGAAACAATCTATAAAAAGAATGAGAAACAGAAAGGAAATAGAGTCAGGAGAAGGAAAAGGCCAGCATCTTATTGAAGAACCATAAGCACCATAAACTGCAAACAGATGTGCGCCATCAGTTCTGACGCTTGCCACGCTGCTGTGATGTTTAATAAGGACCAATTCTGTAATATGCTTCAAAATTGTGTTTACCAACCTGGAATGGGTTTAGATAGTCACTGTTCTCATGGGAGAATGTTATTTTCGGAAAATAACTTCCTAAAGAGCGTAGCTTGAAGCTTATTGACATAATTTGTAATTTTTTTATTCTTTATTAATAAAGTTTGTTCTTCGACAAGCTCATAGATGTCTATAATAGATTCTGGTCCTCGCTGCCTACCCTTTTTTAATTCTCTCCTGCCCCTGCCAGCATCCCCTCTTTCCTTCCCCCAGATTCATAACTTTCTGTTTTGTTTTGAGTCCTAATGGGTTTAACCTGGTTGTGTAACCTTGGGTTCAGAACTCTCCATTGGTGAGCTCACAGTGGTTATGCAAACATCTGGAGACTATGCCTCTTTCCCCCCAGAACTGGTTACTTGTCAACAGATCAACAGTAAGTGGCAAGGTCCTGTAAGCCCCTTGTCTCTCATGTCTAACTACTGGCCAAACCAGTCTTGTCGAGCCCAGTGACAGTAATCACAATTGCTATGAGCTCATGACTGCTGTGGCCGTGGCCACATCATACTCAGAAGATGGCCTAGACTTCTCCCTCTCTTCCAGCCCTTACATTCTTTCCTCCTCTCTTCTGCAATGTTCTCTGAATCTTAGATAAAGTGATATAAGTGTATCATTTAGGATCAAGCCCTTAACTTATTCTCAGAATCTCTGTGTGGCCATGGGTCTCTGAATCTACCTTGGTACACCACAAAGATTCTTTGGTTAAGGCTGATAGTAGCCTTTGTCAGGTCTAAGCCGGGAAGAAAACATGATGAGTTTCTAGTTATTGGCAATGGTCTGTTACGTTTTAATTATCCTAAACTGTTGTAATAACACTGCCTCACACTCCAGAAAGAAGCCAAATCCTTGAGCTGGGCAGTGATGGCACACACCTTTAATTCCAGCACTTGGGAGGCAGAGGCAGGTGGATCTCTATGAGTTCAAGGCCAGTCTGGTCTACAGAGTGAGTTCCAGCCCAGCTAGGACTACACTGAGAAGCCCTATCTTGGGGGTAAAAAGTGTCTATTACAGTGGTTCTCAGTCTGTGAGTTGTGACCCTTTTAGGGGTTGTGTATCAGATATCCTGCCTTTACATTGCAATTTATAAGTTACAAAAGTACAGTTATGAAGTAGCAATGAATTCATCTCGTGGTTGGGGTCACCACATGAGGAACTGTATTAAATGGTGCCACATTAGGAAGTTTGAGAAACACTGGTCTATAAGTTTTAAAGCAACATCTTGCATTTCTTCAATTTTACATTGGAAAAATCAATAAACAAAATAAAAAGTTTTCAGTAATTTTCTAATGTCACAAGAATGTGGGAAATAGGTTTAAATCTCAGTTATTCCCCCTGGAATCATTTTTCTTGAAGGTTTATGTATTTTGCAAAGCTTTTCTTCTAAGGCTTTTATACGTCTCATCCTGTTGATCTTCATGATAACTCTGTGCCATGTTTCAGTATTAAGTATGAGGAAACGTGAGCTACAGAGAAATCATGGTCTGTGTCACAGTGACAGCCACCCTGTTGTGGAAAATTTGTTTACACTGTGTAAGGATGTGTCATTGTGATTGCTTTAATAAAGGGCTGAATGGCCAATAGCTAGACTGGAGAGATAGGCAGGATTTCCAGGGAGAAGGAAGCTTCGTGGCTTGCTCTAGCAAGATGCCACTGAGACATGGAGGGAGTCAGACATACAGAATGAAAGGAAGGTAAAAAGTCACGTGGTAGAACATAGATTAATAGAAACGGGTTAATTTATGATATAAGAGCCAGTGGGACCAGCCAAGCTAAGGTCAGGCTTTCATAATTGGTAGTAAGTCTCAATGTTGCTTATTTGTGAGCTGGAGGCCCAAAGAAAAATTTGACTGCACCACCCTGTAGTGTTGAGGCAAGCAGGCCTGCTTTTTGTCCCGCCCAGCTCCTGCACGCCTGGCTAGCTCATGCCCTGAAATATCAACACACAAACTGTATTCTTTTAAACACTGCCTGGCCCATTATTTTCAGCCTCTTACTCACATCTTGACTAACCCATATCTAATAATTTATGTAACACCACGAATGGTGTCTTACCAGGAAAGATTCGGCCTGTCTGTCCTGGTGGCTGGCTTCATGGTATCTCTCTCCCTAAGGAGAGGCATGACGGTCTGCCTCACTTAGAAGAGGTTTGGCAGTCTGTCTAACTTAGGAGAGGCGTAGCATCTGACTGAGCCATCTACCTCACTTCCTTCTTCCTCTTCTGTCTACTCCACCCACCTAAGGGCTGGCCAATCAAATGGGCCAGGCAGTTTCTTTATTAGCCAATGGGAATCCTCCATCACCACCTCAGGATGAATCATTCCTAGTTGCCTTCCTCTAGCTGTTACTATCTTTCCCAAAATAAGACAAAAAGTATCCACACTCCCCACTCACGAGTATGGAGACACTGTTGCACTGTGTTATAGTGAGGTTATCGGGCTGAGGATGAGGTCCTGGAGGCAAAGTGCTTGCCTAGCATATACGAGGCCCTAGATAACTAGCTAGGACTTGAACATAATACTCGAGCTCTGGGGCTTGGGCTTCTGAGCAGTGTGAAACCCTACTGTTCCACTGACTCGCTGATTTAGGCACTCTCTGAGCATTTCCATTTTCAGATTCCTTGATTATTCTTTAAAGAGAGTTTTACTAAGACTTTTTCCACTCCATACAAAGAGAATACAAGAATTGAACAAATACATTACAGCCAAAATCCAACTGGTGTGTGTGTGTGTGTATGTGTGTGTTGAGACACAGTCTTGCCATTGAGCCCCATCTAGCCTTCCTTATGTAGATGAAGCTGGCACTTAACCTGCTTTCACACCCAGTCCCTGTTCCTGAATGCCTGAATTACAGGTGTGCACTTGCCTGACCTCTCCCTTGTTACTCTGCGTGTGTAAGGGGCCCCAATCCCAGGAAAGGAAGCTGGGGGTCAGATTGCAGCCTCTTTCCTTCATGTGACACTATTGTGAGTCATCTTAGTGCCTTTCACTTTATACTTAAGATGCATCCTCCAGATGTTGCAGATAGAGTCTTCACATCTAAATCTCACTGCCAGGCCTTTAAACCTAGTGCTCAGGAGGCAAAGGCAGGCAAATCTCTGTGAGTTCAAGGCCAGCCTGGTCTACAGGGCTAGTTCCAGGACAGCTAGGGCTATTTTACAGAGAAAAACTCTGCCTTGAAAAATCAAAACAAACAAACAAAAAATGTTGTGACCCAGAGTTGACTATGGTGGTACACACCTTTAAGCCCAGCACTAGGGAGGCAGGGGCATGTTGGGGGTGATAGTGTGGGTCAAAGAATCCCAAACTAACTCCAAAAGAATCCAATTATATTTTCTTTATTATAAGGAGCAAACCCACGGATCAGGAGCAAGAAGTCCTACCTCGGGTGTGTAATGTAGGAACCAGAGAGAGAGAAAAAGAGAGCCCTGGGCTGGCAGGCGGTTTTCTCTGGGTACCCAAAAGGTCATGTCCTAACCTGGTCCAACCTCTTAAAGGTCTTTGGCTGACAGAGGTTCCCCAGGGGCAGGCTAGTGTTTGTGAGTTCAAGGCCAACCTGGCCTACTTAGTGAGTTTCAGGCCAGCCAGGGATGAAAAAAAAAAAGCAAAAACAAAACTTAATTGTTTCTGTAAAGCTCAGCCCCTCACTATGAACCACAGAACAAATCAAAGTGAAACTATAATTCAACAGGTTGTGTACACGCTCTTGTGGTTACTCCAAAGTGTTACCACTTGGTATTTCTTTTTTAAGATTATGTGTATGAGTGTTCATGTACACGTCCTATGTGTGTGAAGTGCTCTCGAAGGACAAAAGAGGGCTTCAGATCCCCTTAAACTACCATTTCAGATGTTTGTGAGACAGGCATCACGTGGAAGCTAGGACCTGGACTGAGGGTCCCTCCACAGGCTGTCAGTTTCTCTAGCCCCTAAGCTTTGGTGTTCTCGGTGGTGGTGGTGGAGTTGGGATTTGAACCCAGGCCTCCTATGTGCTAGGTAAGAACTATGCCCACTATACTATCTCCAAGCCCATTACCTTACGTCTCAAGAGCTATCCTTCTTCTCAAATTCTTCATCTTCCTGATTTTAGGAGGGAGGGGCAGCACTGGCCTATCTTGTGGTTTTTATTAATGTGCAACAATTATTTTACTTCAGTGACAACATTCCGAGGTGATAGTTCTTCAACAGATTAAGGAAACACTGCAATCTAACACATCCCAGTAAATAATCAGGACAAGATTAATGGTGGTGTCTAATGAAAGCCATCTGTTTGCTAAAGCAGCGTGCTCACTGTCTTCATTTCAGAGTCCAATAAATTGTGAATGCCTTAAAGCATGTGTGAGTCAGACTGAGCCAATGCCATTCTCTGGGCATAATACTCGCCTCTCTGAGAACGCTAACCAATATCCGTATGGTTTTAGTTGGGAGAAGGAAATCCTGGTCGGCTGGCAGGCTACTTAACTGACTTCATGGCCATCAACAGGTCTGCATTTTTGTATCCTCCTGGCCCAAACCCACTGCGGCATGTTTTCTTAGTCTATACCATAGAAGGATGGAGCTTACACAGCTAAATTTGCTGGTCCAAGGATCATATTTCATCCTCTCCCTCAAAGCATGATGAGGCAAACACCATAAAAATTATGTAATTGTCTAAAAGGAAATGGACAGTTTCTCCCTTGTTGACTTTTAACATAACTGGAATAAAACACACGCTGAAGGAAACGGAAAAACATGAGGTCCTGCCCAACCCCTCCCTGGGACTGGAAAATGGAGCCCAGGCCTCGTGGATACTGGAAAGCACTGCGTTACTGAGACACAGCCCCGTCCACCTTCCATCTTTTTAGGATCCTTCTCAAACTGAATGTATATCCTAGAAAGTCGAAAATAAGTTTTTTTCAAATTAACCTGTCTATCTTTGGACAGGAGGGCTGTTTGTTTTCTTTTCAACAGGCCTCTATATTTTCAAAATGTTCTTCACAATCTCTTATAGTCATTTGAATAATAAAAAAATCTCTTTGTGTTTACCTACTCAATATGACAGTTATTTCATGATACTTATTTTGGTGGAAATATTATACATGATAGTAAACAAGATTTAAATTAACGTCATTTTATTTGGTGATTTTTTTTTTCTGCTTGGAATAAGGCCACAAAAAGTTAAGGTGCCCTTCTTCCTGCAGTTATGCTAGTGGAAAAACCTCACTCATCTCTATACTCAATAGACAAGGACATAAAAAATCGTACCTAACACGCTCCCAGAGGCAGTAGCAATGCATCAGGCCCATAATGCCTTAGGAATGGGTAGGTTAGGGCCCCCTCAGTGTCCACAGCCTGATGAAGGAACAAGAAGGTCCGGACTGAAACAAGAACTCTTGGAGTGGTTTGACTCTGGTAGGATGCCAACTAAGCATTGGCAAAGGCCTGGAGTTTTATTTTGTTTTGGTTTGTTTTTGTTTCTTAGTGTTTCGTTGGTGGTGGTGGTGGTTGGTTGGTTGGTTGGCTTTGGTTTTTTTCAAGACAGAGTTTCTGTAACAGTCCTGGCTGTCCTAAAACTCACTCTATAGACCAGGCTGGCCTCAAACTCATAGAGAGATTTGCCTGCCTCTGCCAAGTGCTGGGCTTAAAGATGTGCACCACCATCACCTACCCCGGCCAACATTTTCAGGATTTTGTTTGTTTGTTTGTTTTAAATGTATGGTGCATGTCCATTTAAGTGCAGGTGTACATAGAGACCAGAACTTTGAGATCCCCTGGAGCTGGAGATGCAGTTATGGGGCATCTGATGTGGATGTTAGGAATTGAACTCAGGTCCTCTGGAAAAACAATATGTGCTCTTAACCACTGAGCTATGTCTCCAACCTAGATCTATAAGGCAGTAACCCAGATTTCCACCACCCACACAGTGGTTCAAAACTGTCTGCAACTCTAGTTCCAGAGAATGCAATGCCCTCTTCTGGCCTCGGAGACAGTGCACAGAATTACATGTAGGCCAAATACTTTTAAATTTTTTTTTTAACTTCTTTAACACTTGGTCTGGGGTCACGTATTATGCAGCAGCAGAATGGCTTGCGCTGTATATCCGTTGTCTGTATGATGACAACCTGAACACATTTACTTCCAGCACACCCAAGGAAAGAACACAGGAGACCACACACAATAAAACCTTACAGTAACAAACACTTTGGAACTGGAATATAGTAAAGCTGCTAGTTGGCTCCACGGAGCAGGAGCATTTGGAACCTCCCATCTTTGCAGACACTGCCAATTGCTGATCACACCTTTCAAAGGCTTGCGACCATAAGCACTGCAGATTTCAGAATTTTTCCAACTCTGGAACTATTCACACAGGTTTTACTAGTTGAATATCCCTAATCCAGAAATTCAAAATCCAAAATGTTCCAAAACCCTGTAATCCCAGTACTTGGGAAGCTGAAGGAAGAAGACCTCAAATTCAAGGGCAGCCTAGGCTATGTGTGTGTGAGTATGTGTGAGGGTGTGTGTGTGAGAGAGAGAGACAGAGAGAGAGAGAGAGAGAGAGAGAGAGAGAGAGAGAGAGAGAGGGAGGGAGAGAGAAAGAGAGAGGGGCATATGTGAGAAAGAGTCTATTTTTAAAGAGGGGAATGTCTTTTCAGGATTAGCATCTCAATAGCTCAATGAAGAATAAATCAAGCTAGCCATGGTTGTACACACCTTTAATCCCAGTATTCAGGAGAGAGAGGCAAGTGGATCTTGGTGAGTTTGAGGTCAGCCTGGTCTGCATAATGAGTTCTAGGACAGCTTGGGCTACATAGAGACCCTGTCTCCAGAGAGTTAGAGAAAGAGAGAGAGGGGGGAGGTTGGGGAGGAGGGAGAGGGAAGAGGAGGAAGAAGAATTGTTCTAATCTGAAACCTGGAAGTTTTTGAGCATCAGCATGGGAGTAGGAAGGGGCCAGCTGTTACAGCTGTGGAGGAAGAAGTATCAGCCTGGGAAACTAAGAGCAGGAGTATCCTGACAGGAGCAAAGCGAGTAAAGGTTAAATATAGGTTTTGTTTGTTTGTTTCTTTGTTTGTTTGTTTGCTTGTTTAAGATGGTAAGATCAGATTTTATTTAAGGAGGATTTACTACAAATGGAGTTTTATGATGAAAGAAACCTCAAGCTCAACAAAGAGAATCTTTGTGGGAGAGGTTGGCATGTGGGAAGGGGTGTGTGTGTGTGTGTGTGTGTGTGTGTGTGTGTGTGGCCAGAAGCTGAGGTCAGCTGTCTCACCATGAGCCTGGAACTCAGCAGTTCAGCTCCACTGCCTGCGCAGTGAGTTCCACGGATCCTGTCTCTGCCTCCCCAGCATTAAGGCCATCTGCCACTGTCATTTCTGTGGTTTCTGCTTTTCACGTGGCTACTGGGAACCAGAGCTCAGGTCACATGCTTACCTGGCTATCACTGTCCCGACCATTGGAGTATCTTTTGGTGTTTATACTTAAATGAGGTTAATGTTGTTCCTGGAAATATCCGTTGTTCATACTCAGGAGCCTGGGTGTAGAAATCAGACAGGCTGTGGGCGTTCGCAGACCAGGTGTGTGACCTTGACCCAGTTACTTAGCCTTCCTGGCCCTCCGATTCTTTTTCAACTAAAGGGGATAGTAAAAAAGTAATGAGTCTCTGCTGTTTCAATCTGTGCATCAGCTGCTCCTTTGGGGATTCACTCTCTCCTTAAATTATGTATCAGCTCAGTAAATGCTGATTTTTATTGGTATCACATTAGTAGCCATACAGGACATAACTTAAGTCTCTGCAAAAGAAATCTACAGTAAATGCAGTCACTGCCACCTATTCCCGAAAATGCCTTCTGTCCGCTATCACATAGGTCCTAGGGAGGAAATGAGCTAATAATTCGCTGGTGAGGCTCCCCTCTGCATGGCCAGTCACACTTAGAAGGCTAACAGCAAACTATTTCTAAGATTCTCCCTGTGCCTCAAAGGTGTTCTTTTCGTCCTTCCCCTCTCATTGGGCATTTCTGGAACCATCCCGCAGCCCTCTCTAACTAGTAGCCCCTGTTGTGAAACAGATCGTATCACGCATAATGGCAGAGCTGACCCCAGAGATTACGGGATAATGTGGGTGATGGGCATAGTTTAGCCAAAGTCTATACAACTGCCAATTACTACCTGCCGTTCTACCCTGCACAGAGTCTGTCGAAAGCCAGGCTCCACCACTTGCCTTTGCCAGAAGCAGCACGGGCTGAACCTATAATCTTCCTCCATCTCCTTCATTCCTTGTTTTTATTTTCATTCTTCTCTTTCTGTCTGCAATAATCACAACTCAAATGCTGGCTGGTGACACCTATGACATTATCTATCTCCTATCAACATGATTGGCTTCCTTCATGTCCTATTCCTGAAAAGACAAAAGGGAGGTGGGTTTGCAGGCCTGAAATCCCCCCAGTCAGGAAGTCGGAGCGGGAGGATTTGGAGTTCAAGGCTATCCTGGGCATTACACATTACAAGTTCAAGGTCAACTTGGGCTTCTGAGACCTTATTTCAAAAAGTAACAAAAGGTGTGTGGGGAAGCAGGCAAGATGACTCACTGAGTAAAAGCGCTTTGAAGCCTGAGGACCTAAATTTGATCCCTGGTAGGATCCACATGTTGGAAGAGAACCAATTCCTGTCCTGTAATTGCCCTCTGGGCTACACAACACACACACACACACACACACACACAGTCTCAGGTCTGGAATCATATCGCAAGCACGGGATGCATCCGTGAGAGATTGTTAGACCACTGTATCTATGGTTCAGACATATTTAAAAGTCACTCAAGTTTCTACTTGAATGATGTGAGTGAGATTTGTTTGTTCTGAGACAAAGTCTTGCTAAACAGCCCTGGCCAGTCAGAAAATCCCTACGCAGCCAAGGCTGACCTTGAACTTGTGGCAGTTCTCCTACTTTAGCTTTCCAAGTGCTGGAATTGTCACCAGCACTTTTGTGTAAGACTATTCCCACTTTCCCTGCAAGAGGAGTTTTGCTAACTTTGAGTATGCAGACAAATATGGGGGTGGGACAGAGCCCACCCTAGGTTGCTTTTACTTTCCCAGATAGAGTTCACTTTCTGATTAGAAGATTTTTGCTCACTGTACTATTACTCCCCAGCAGTTAATTTCCATGACCATTCTGTTGCCTTGGGTGAGGGGGGAGTTGGGGGAGGTAAAATAACAGGCTGGGGTGTAGCTCAGGTGATAGAGTTCTTGCCTAACGGGAAGCAATACTGGGTTCAGTTCCCAGCATCCTGTAAGTGAGGTGTGGTGGCTCCTGCTTGTTATCCCAGCTCTTAAGAGGTAAAGGAAAAAGGATCAGAAGTTCAAGGTTATCCTCTCTGACTGCTTTAAGACCTTACCTCAAAAATAAATAAACAGCAGAAGCAGACAAGAGAGATCCCTGTGAGTTCAAAGACAGTCGGATCTATGTGTGCCAGGCCAGCCAGGGCTACACAGGGAGATCCTGTCTCAAAAATAAATAAGTAAATGTAAAAATAAAATAAAATAAGTCAACTTAAAATTGAAACGGTGTTGTAGTGGGCTACTGAACTGTAGTTGTATCATCTCATGAAAGGTGTTAAAACTCTCTCGAGTAAACTAGACCAGCCTCAGTTCCTAGGCAATGTTACCCTGAGCTCAAGCTTAACCACCTGGCCAGTTAACTGTTCTCCCTCCCTTTGTAAAAACAGCACTTGCCTTCTGTGTGCAACACATAAGACTGGGGTGGGAAGCCGGGCGGTGGTGGCGCACACCTTTAATCCCAGCACTCGGGAGGCAGAGGCAGGCGGATCTCTGAGTTCGAGGCCAGCCTGGTCTACAAGAGCTAGCTCCAGGACAGGTTCTAAAAGCTGCAGAGAAACCCTGTCTCGAAAAACCAAAAAAAAAAAAAAAAAAGAAAGAAAAAGAAAAGAAAAAAAAGACTGGGGTGGGGCCCACTGAGACTTCGGGGCTGGTCTAATGGGAGCTCACCAAGGCCAGCTTGACCGGGACTGAAAAAGCATGGGATCAAACCGGATTCTCTGAACGTGGCAGACAATGAAGGCTGACTGAGAAGCCAAGAACAGTGGCACTGGGTTTTGATCCTACCGCATGTACTGGCTTTTGGGGAGCCTAGTCTGTTTAGATGCGCACCTTCCTGGACCTAGATGGAGTGGGTTAGACCTAGGACTTCCCGCAGGGCAGGGAACCCTGACTGCTCCTTGGACTGGAAAGGGAGGGGGAGGGGAGTTAAGGGAGGGGGAGGGAAATGGGAGGTGGGAGGAGGCAGAAATTTTTAATAATAATTTAAAAATGAAATAAAAAATAAAAAAATTTAAAAAGACTGGGGTGGGGGCATGGGATAGGGGACAGGACACAGACACGGGATGACCAGACAACCTGGCATTCTATACTGCCTGACAGAGGATGCGATGCCACCCCCAGCCCCTCCTGTCCTCCCTGCCCTCAGGACAGGAGTTAGGAGCTTCCTAAGTCCTCCAGTGCTTGTGCCTGTGATTATGGAGTCATCCACTGAGGCTCGGGTAACCTACCCGTGGCCACCATCTCCCAAAGCAACTTTCCCTCCTCCAGCAGCCACCAGCTGCCATGAGAGCCTTAGCTAGGAGAGGGGTACCCCACTAATGCTGGATCTTTTCACTCTCTTGATCTTGTAAAGGTCTTATAGCCATGAGTTCCTGAATGTAAAAATGTCAAAAAAGAAAGAACTCTTTGATCAAAACAACTGGTTTGTGTATTCAGAAAATAATTTGGGGGTCTGAAGAGGCGGCTCAGTGGCTAAGAGCACTTGGTACTCTTGCAGAGGACCCAGGTTCAGCTCCCAGTACATACAGGATCTATCACAGACACACATCGGTAATTCCAGAGGATCTGGCACCTTCTTCTAACCTCCAATGGCACCAAGCATGCATGTAGAGTACAGACACACATACAGGCACAATACTCATACACATAATTTCTATATTATAGGTTATTAAATGTATAATTATATTTGTTTTATATTTATGTGTGTGCATATGTATAATTATATTTAATTAAATGTTAAATAAATATAAATATTTAAATAATATGATAGTGGTAATTTGGGGCAGGAGAGATTTGGCTCAGAAGTTAAGAGCACTTGCTGCTCTTCCAGAGGACCTGATTTAGTACCTGGCACCAATGTCTGAAGGCTTAGAGTTGTTAGGGGCTATCTGATCAAATTGTGAACCCGAGTTTGCATTTCTTAATTAAATAAAATTAACCTTGGGTCAGGAGGTTGAGTTAGCAACTAGTTGACAGAAAGTAATCATCGAGAATCAGCAGGCACCTGGAAGAGAGAGAGAGGCACTAGAAGGAGCAGGAGGGATTTGGAGTGGCATGACTAATTTTGTTTGGTGGACTGGAAGGGTGCCCTCTTTGGAGGACATCAGCAAGGAGAGAGGGTGAGCTAGTTGCTAATCAGTCTCTCTGAGCTAGCAGGCTTTCACCCCAGCCTTTGAATCTTGAGTCTTATTTATAAATAGAATGACAGAGATTCAGTTAAAGATACTTTTAGTGGCAGAGCCAGCGCCCGAGGGAACAGAATTCCTGCCAGGCTGAGGCCTGAGCGGCTGGGCCACTGCCAGAGAAGCAGGCAGATAACGGCAGAGTCGTGATTGCTGACTGGAATAACAGTAGATTAAGGCGCAGCCACTGTGCTGAAGTTAAAACAACACAGAATCACCCAAAGTTCCGGTGTCAAGGGATCCAAAAGTCTTTCAGCCTCCGCTAACACCGGCACATGTGTGGCACACAGTCACACAACAATAAAAATAACTCTTCTAAAATAATAATTGTAGGGATATTTTGTTTGTGCTCTAACAAATAAAGCTTGCCTGAATATCAGAGGAAAGAGAGAGCCACTAGTTAACCATCAAGGCCAGGTAGTAGTGGCACACACCGTTAAACCCAGCACTTGGGAGGTGAACAGGAAGATTAGGACTTCATGCCACTCTGGGCTCTAGATTTATCCAGTCTAAAAGAAAAACAGAGCTCACACCTTTGATCCCAGCACTAGCGATGTGGAGACAGGAAGTGATACGGCTGGGCAGAGCGAGGAGCATAAGGTGGGAGGAGACAGGAGCTCAGCCCTTCCGTCTGAGGGTTCTATAGAGGTAAGAAGTCTCTCTAGTGGCTGGCTCCTTTACTTTTCTGATCTTTCAGCACTTACCCCGGATATCTGACTCTAGGTTTTTATTATTAAGACTAATTAGAATCGATCTACAAATAATAAAAATAATTTTGAGCCTGGCAAGACAACTCAGTAGGAAAAGCGCTTGCCTTATAACCCTAATGTCTTAGTTTGGTCCCTGGTACCCAACAAAAGGACTGATATGGTGGCTCCCATCTGTAATCCCAGGCACTTCTACAGAAAGATGGGTGGCAGACATGGAAGGAGCACCTCAAAACCAGCAAGCGTGCAGAAAAGGGGCCTGTCCCTATAAGGTGGATGAAGAGAACCAGCTACTCAAAGTTGTCTTCTGATCTCCCCACTAAGGTAAACTTGTCAAAGGTTTAAATTAAGGTAAAGTGGCCATGGCCCACTCAATATACCTATACACATATAATATTAGTTAGTTAATTACAATTTCTGGGTCTGGGGGTGAAGCTCAGTTGTTAGTCTGTCTAGTATGCATGACACTAATCCCCAGCATGGCACAAAAGAGGGCACATATACACACCTGTAAACAATATCAGCATCTTCAAGATGGATGCAAGGGGATCAGAAATCGAAGGTACCTATCAAGACTTGCAGATCCCTAAATATCATTTCAAACTTTGGAGGGAGGGGTGGCTAGAGAGATGATTCAGTGGTTATCAGCACTGACTGCTCTTCCAGAGGATCCAGATTGGATTCCCAGCACCCACACAACCATGTATAACTCCCTCTTCTGGTCTCCATGGCTACTTCACACACACGACACACATATATACAGACAGGCAAAACACCCAGGCACATAAAATTCTTTTTAAAAAAATACATGACTTTTTCTTGGACCAGACTTGTTTGCTCAGTGCTCAGACATACAATCTCAACACTCAGGAGGCTGAAGCAGGAGGATTGCTGAAAGTGCTAGGTCAGCCTTGGGTAACAGAGTAAGGCATTTTCTAAAAAGAAAAAACTTTTTATCATGAAACATTGCAAACAGAGAAATGTAGCAAACCGTTCTCCAGACGTGTGAGGCCAGTTTACCACACTTGTTTCATCTGCTCATTTTCTTTTTTTGGCTCAATAATGTTTTAACTTTTTTCAAAAATATCACATATCAATGTACCTATAAAAATGAGGACAATACCTATGTAATCACAGTAATACTGTATATTAATTTTGCTCAAAATTAGTCGTTCATGATTGGTTTGCTCAAACCAGCCAAAAAAGGGCCATAATTCAATGTAATTGAATGTTGAGAACACGACAAGCCATTTGGCTCTTACGACAGTGCCCATGGTTCTCATTGCAATGAGCTAACTAAAGTTGTTTACTTCCTAAGCAAAATATAAATCATACAGCAATGAGTTTAAGGTATAGGAGAGGGTGCTGTTTTACTTTCCTACAACAGACTAGAAGCCAGGCTGCTAAGGCCTTGAGGGAGGGGGGTCTGTTCTCCAGACAATGGTTCTGTTGCTGCCACTAAAAGACATCTCTATAGCTCCTATAAAATTCGTGATTGCCAGGCTAGGGAGAAAACTTGGAGTTATTTGAGTAGCAGCTGGCTAACTTTCTCCCTTTGCTGCCATCCCAGAGACTACTCCCTTCCACACCACCCCAATTTAAAAAAAATACACACTAAGCTCCTCCCTGCTACTTCCTGTCAACCAGTTGCTAACCCCACCTCTCTGAGCCCAGCTTAATTTTATGTAATTAACACACAAATGCAACACATCTTTACATAGTTAACAAACACAGCATGAGCAAATGTAACACATCTTTACTTGGCTAAACAAACATTCCACACCAGGAGGGGGAACCAGGAGGGGGAGGAAGAGGAAAGGCAGAGGCACTGAAATACAACAACACTTTCCCTTGCTTTGTTTTTGGATTTTTTTGTTTATCTTGGTTTGGGTTTGGGTTTGGTGTTTAGACAGGGTCTCACTTTGTAGCCCAAGATCTTCCTGCCTCGTCTCAGCCTCTTGGATACTGTGACTACACGTATGTGCCACCCTGTCCAGCTCCGGATTATGTTCCTCAAGGAAAGAGACAGAGAAGGGAAGCAGGGGAGAGAGAGGGGGAGGAAAGAGGGGAAGAAGATGAGGAAGGGGAAGGAAGAGGGAAAGGGGTAAGAGAGGAAGCAGATGGGGGAGAAGGTGCCTGAGGGAGGAAGCCTTTTTCCTCCCTTTCTCCCTGCTCCTTTCCATCCTCAGCAGTTTCTCCTCATTCTTCCCCAGGACACTTCTTTTATTCCCATTCACTAGAAGAGACTGAGCAGCATCAGCACAGATGGTTGTCAAGGGAGAACTTCAAGACTTCTTTCACTGTTAAACAAACCATGAGAAATCAATTCCGCAGCCTGGGTTTATTTTCCTTCCTTAACTAAGTTAGTTAAGACCACTCCTGTTGGATTGGGGAAATGCTCAGAATGTAAAGTATGAGGACCCGAGTTCAGTACCCAGAACCCACAAAAAATAATCAAGGCATATTGGTCCCCACTTGCAATCCCACAATGGGGAGATGGAGAGAGGTGGATCCCCGGGCCTTGCTGGCTAGCCAGCCTAGCCTACTGAACCAATGAAAGAGAGGGCGGATGGCCTGAGGAACAATATCTAAGGTGTCTTCTGGCCTACATACACATGAGCCCACACACCCACAAACAACCCCGTCGTTCAGCTCTCTGACCCTGTTCCTACCTTAGATCATGAGCAGGCCATGAAAAAATAAATAAATAAAAAGAACTGACTTCTGAATAAATATGGCTGAGCAAGTATAATGCCTCCTAAAATCATATAAAACAGCCACAGAGAGACAGTGGTTTTTTGTTTATTTGGAGGATGAGCTCCAGAAAGTCAGAAGAGAGTCTGCAGGAGCCGGTTCTCTCCTTCTATCGTGTGGGTCCAGGGACTTACGCTCAAATCATCAGGCTTGACAGCAGGAGCCTTGCCAGCTGAGCCATCTTACTGGCTCACAATAGGAATTGTCAGTCCAATAAAAATATTTTGCCAAGTGGTGGTGGCGCACGCCTTTAATCCCAGCGGGAGACACAGGCAGGCGGATCTCTGTGAGTTCAAGGCCAGCCTGGTCTACAGAGCAAGTTCCAAGACAGCCAGGACTGTTACACAGAGAAACCCTGTTTCAAAAAACTTTAAAAAATGCTTTATTAGTATAAATTTGGAAAATATATAGGTATTAGTACTGCAAGTCTGTTTCAAAATGACACTCTAGACCAGCATATAGCAGAATCCCCAAACAGCTGGAGGCTACTTTGAAAATCCTTGGCTGCACTTTGTGGTGAGCTTTTCCTTCTCATCTCTGGGAAGGTGGTGGACAGTAGCAAGAGCTGGAGACCTAAGAACACCAGACCTGGGCCTCAGTCCTAGCCCCGCCCCTTTCCGGCTGCTCGACACCGAGCTAGTCTTCCCTCCAGGTCTGGCTCTACCCTGTGTGCAAAGAGCTCTTTTACACATGTCTGCCAGTGTGAGAGCGATTCTGGCACCAGCGCTAAAAATCTCAGACGAAATCAAGGGAAACGCTAAACCCAGCCTTTACTGAGCCAAATCGAAGCAACCCAGGCCACTCCGAGGGTTTAAAAGAATAAACAAACCCAGAAGGACGGGAAGAATCGAGACGAAACAAGGTGCCAAGGTTTGGACAGCAGGCAGTTGAGTGATAAATGATTTAACATCCTGAGAAACTAAATCCTACTCTGACAGTGAGGAAAGTCAAGAACTGACTGGGTTCTGAGCAGCAGACAGCCAAAAGCCAGGAACGGATGCATCAGACACTTCTGGAAGTGGAGTCGACATGGGGTCACAGGGCACGGGAAAAGAGAATCAAAGGAAAAGAACTGTTTGGAGTTCTGGATCGACTCCTCAACTCCCTGACAACAACCAACAGACAAGCTTCATCCAACAATTGCATCCTTCGGGGGAAACGGGGAGGGTCTCTGCAGCAAGGAGTCACAGGAAGCAAGAGAAGACTGGGGGTAGAAAACTGCCCTTCTGCATCCTCTCAGCATGCAGAACATGGACAAGACACCTACCTTAAGCAAAGTCTTTCTTTTCCCACAGAATCTGACCAGCCCCTAAACAAAGACCTAGTTGGAGCATCCCTGCCAAACGTGAAGTCAGCCAGTAAGTGCCACACACATGGTCACTCATGATTCTGGAGGAGTTGATACCCAAGGATCAGTAGGGATTCAAGGTGACACTCTTCCATGGAAAAGGATTTTTCTGTCCCTCCTGCTAGCTCCCAAATCACGACACGGAGACTTATCATTAATTATGAAAGCTCAGTCAATAGCTTGGACTTATTTCTAGCTAGCTCTTATAACCTAAATTAAACCGTTTCTATTAATTTAGTTTCTGCCTCATGGTTTTATTACCTTTACTCTGTACTTTCCGGCATCCTCTGCCTCTGACTTGCAACTCTTCGAGACTCCGCCCTTCTTCCCAGCATCCTCTCTGCCTGAAAATCCTGCCTAGCTATTGTCCCATTCAGCTTTTTATTAAACCAATCCAAGTGACAAATCTTCACAGCATACAAAAAGATTATTTCACCACACTTCCATGAGAAACAAATACTACAAAGTCACCCTTAATTCTGACCCTCCAAATTCAAAGGTCCAAAATACCTTAGTTTTACAGAATCATTAAAAGGGTCTACAAACTTACTGGAAGCTGCTCAGAGCTATAGTTTACTACAGCTAAGCACACAGATTAACATCCACGAAGGAAAGACAGGAGTCAGAACAGCCTCAAATTGGAGTTTCCAGTTACCAGCACCCATGGCATCATGGGTACTGCTCACAGTGTGGAACACTGTGGACAGTGTACCATCCACAGAGCTTGGGCTTCAGTATACATGGTTTTATTGGGGTAACTGGCTACCCAAATAACTCATCGCTGGTCATCAGTACTTCAGGAGCTCAAACTGATCCCACATAATCCAAAGCCCTTACGTTAAATACCATTTCAGACAAGCAAGTGTTCCTACCTGTCAGAATATTCCAAGGTCCTAAGGTAAAAGTCAGAACTTTTTTTTTTCAGACCAGGTTTCTTTGTGTAAAAGCCCTGGTTGTCCTAGAACTTGCTTTATAGACCAGGCTGGCCTCGATCTCACAGAGATCCACCTGCCTCTGCCTCCTGAGTGCTGAGTGTGCACCACCACCTGGCTCAAAAGCCAGAACTCTTTTGGACAAGTTCAGTTCTTTCCTATAAAACTCACCACTTGGGGGTTTGCTTTTGGTTTGTCTTTATATTTATTATCCTTTGCCAGTTTCATACATAAACAGAATACATTTTGGTTATTTTCTCTCCTTCTCTTCCCCTTCCCACTCCTACTGAACCTCTTTTTCCTTCCCAACAAGTCCCCTCCTTTTTCATGTCTTTTTTATGTTTGTATGTTTTTATGACCCACTAATTAGGGTTGCTTGCATAAACATGGGGGGAGTGTTTGCTAGAGTGTGGGAAACTTACCAGTGGCCCAAAGAAGGAAATGATCCCACCCCAGCAATTACTAATTGTCTACAGCTCCTCAGAGCTGAATTAGGACCTGATAAGCCACTCAGCATCCACTGTAGAATGTTGAGCAGCCCTGCCTGCCACGTCAGGTCTTGTGCAGGTAATCACAGATGCTATGCTTCTTACATTTAACAGCCACTTCGTGTCTAGAAGACAGCAGTTCATGGCCCTCCTCACCCTCTGACTCCCACATCCTTTGTGCCTCTGTTCTTATTTGTGTGCTGAGCCTTGGAGGGTGTGATACAGACATCCTGTTTAGGGATGAGCACTCAACAGTCATTTGTTCTCTGCACTTTAGCCTCTTTCAAGTCTGCATTACCCATCAGCTACTGCAAAGAGAAGCTTCTCCGACCAAAGAGGACAACAGCGTTAATCTATGGATACGAGAGCAACAATTTAGAAGGCAGTTTGACACCATGTCACTCTCGGCGTTAATTAGAGTGTTGTTGCACATGTTCTTCCTATTTCAAGGATATTTTCTAGACTTCAGTGATAGGGACAATTTTAACTGGTCTACAGTAGTGATTTGGGAAGGGTACCACAAATTTCAGTCCTTGTGAGGCCAAATCTGGAAGACTGTAGGTCAGCCTAGATTCCACAGAGCAAGATCCAGCTTCAGAAATAAAAAAATACAAATTTAGGGAACTGGAGAGGTAGATCAGGGGTTGAGAGCACTGGATGCTCTTCAAGAGGACCCAGGTTCAATTCCCAGCACCCACATGGCAGCTAACAATCACCTGTAACTCCAGTTTTAGATCTATCACCCTCACAGACACACATGGAGGCACAAACACTAATGCACATAAAACAAAAATAAGGAAGTCTTTTTAAAATAAAAATTAAAAAATTCTTATAATAAGCTAGTCATCTCTCAAAAGTGAGAATTTTCTGGTGTATAAATTTCACAACTCTGGACCAACAAACTGGCTCATCCAGTAGAGGCCATTGATAAAGGCTACTTGTTCAAGTGCCTGAAGTTGGATCCTGGATCCCACAAGGCAACAAGGTAACAAGGAGGAACTGAGTCCCTAGGGTTCTCCTCTGTTATCCACACACAGATACAGTACATGTGTGGGCATGCATTCACAAACACACCGAAAATAAATAAATACTTTTTAAAAGATTCCCTGGGTTACCTCTGAGTATTATACAGTGCTATTCAACATAAGCCCCAGTTGGCACACAGCAGCTGTGGTCCACAGAATGTCAGTGCCAAGACGCTAGGTTCTAATAGAGCAATTAAAGCCATACCTTCCTGGGGCTGGTGAGACAACTCAGTAGGCTAGAGCACTGGCTGCTCTTTCCACTTGCCTTTGCCTTCGGAGGACTCAGATTCCTCGTGCACACCACCATGTCTAGAGTGCTTGAATTCCTTACTCATGCACACCACCATGTCCAGAGTGCTCGGATTCCTCATCCACACCACCATGTCCTCCTCCCTTCCCAGGGGCGCTGTAGACAGCCAACAGCTTGGTACGGAAGGAGAGTGGGGAAACTGTTTAAAGGGGTGTGGCCCCTGATAGGTCAATCACATTCCAATAAATGACCCCCACTCTCCTGAGTCCTGAGAATGTAAGCAGCCAAAATTGGACTTGGTAGGCTATTAAAAAATAAAATAAAAAACCAAAATTGTGAGGGGAGGCAAGATGCAAGAGGTAGGTCTGGAAGGAGTTAGGGGGAGAAGCAGGAAACTGATGGAGGAGTGTCTATGTGTTACTTTCATTATTAATAAAGAAACTGCCTTGGCCCTTTAAGAGACAGAAAATTAGGTAGGCGGAGTAGACAGAACAGAATTGTGGGAGAAAGGAAGCAGAGTTCGGGGAGACGCTTCAGGCAGTCGCCATAGGAGTCACCATGCTTCTCCTCTCCAAGATGGACGCAGGTTAAGATCTCTCCTGGTAAGATACCACCTCATGGTGCTACACAGATTACTAAATATGGGTTAAAGCAAGATGTGAGAATTAGATAATAAGAGGCTGAAACTAATGGGTCAGGCAGTGTTTAAAAGAATACAGTTTCCACGTAATTATTTTGGGTAAAGCTAGCCGGGTGGCGGGACACAGCCCGCCGCTCCTTCTACAGGAAACCAATGTGATGAGAATACATTGTATAGAATTCTCAAGTATGTAATTAAAATATTATGTTAAAAAACAGCATTCATGCTTTCAGGACTTGGCTCCAAGATGACCAAAAAGAAAAAAAAAAGAAGAAGAAACGCAACAGTCATGCCAGAAAGGGCCACGGCCATGTGTGGTCAATTTGCTGCAGTCACTGTGCCCTGTGTGTGCCCAAGGACCAGGCCACTAAGAAGTTCTTCATTCAGAACATTGTAGAGGCTGCTGCCATCAGGGACATATCCGAAGCAAGTGTCTTTAACACTTATGCGCTCTCCAAACTTTATGCCAAGCTGCATTACTGTGTGAGCTGTGCTATTCATAGCAAGGTAGTCAGGAATCGATCTCAGGAAGCTCGGAAGGACTGAACACCCCCACCACGATCTAGACCTGCTGGTGCTGCCCCACAACCTCCACCGAAGCCCACGTAAAGAGGCAGCTTCATAAAGACAGAAGAAAACACCTTGGAAAAATGAAATGGGACTTATACTTAAAAAAAAAATCCACATCTGGGCATGGTGACGAATGCCTTTAATCAGAGAACTCAAGAGGTCAGGAATGCAGCAGCAAGTGGATCTCTGAGTTTGAGCCAGCCTGGTCTACAGAGTGAGTTTTAGGACAGTCAAGTGTCAGGGACCATTGTCCTAAAGGATAGCAGAGGTCATTGCCCTAAGGATATTTGCAGAGAACCCGCCCCACATCCCAACTATCTTGAGAACTATTTGTTTACAGAACCCGCCCTTATTCCAACTATCTTGAAAAATGTTAATGGATCACATGTTTCGGCTTACACCAGGTACTGACTGATGACCTTCCGCTACCCAGGCAAAGTTCCTGCCTACCCCTACCTCCATCCCATTCAAGGGCTATATAAGCTGTAACCTTCACCCTAATAAATGAGACCTTGACAAGTATAATCTTGCTTGGTCTCCTTCCTCTCTTCAGCCCATGTCTTTCAGGTAGCGCCCCTTCAGAGGACCCTGAATAGCTGACCCTGCTGGCGGGGTTACAGTCAAGGCTATAGCTGTCCTAAATCCTGTCTCGAAAAACAAACAAGCAAAAACTTCCACGATAAATATCAGTATAAATAATAATTTACTTTAAAAGTTTTTTTGTTTATTTTTTGTTTACAAGTGTTTTGCTGTATGTCTGTGTACCTTCTGCTTGCCTTGAATCCTCAGTGGAAACCCGGGAACTGGAGTTTTAGATTGTCATGAGCCACCATATAGGTGCTGGGATCTGAATCTGGGTTCTCTGGGGAGAGAAAAATAACTGTTAGTGCTCTTAACTGCTAAGCTATCTCTCCAGCCCTCAATCATGATTTACAGTGGTCTGTAAGCGGCCAGTAGAGATCATGTTAACATTTCTGACTGTGGCTATCACCATACAGTGTCAGACAAAAAGCACAGGACTTTGTACTTGCTGTGTGATCTTAAATCAAAATCTACGCATGAAGTGAGAACTCCTCGGCTAGGGTATTACCAACAAAGCAAGCTTGGATTTAAAAAAAATCAGACCTATTCACTTGTTAAATACGAGTTAAGGAAAGGGATTTTATGTAAATTGATGGTAGACAAAGACCTTTCTCTTTCTTTTTAAGTGAAGCCCAAGAGAACCAAGATAGCATGTATATTCTCTGTGTCTAAGTCTTTGAGCTCTAGCTGAGCACTCCCCTAATCTACAAAAGTCTGCTGTGACTTTTACCTCTGATTTCCTGTTACACTTATAGCCCTAACACATGGCTTAGCCCTTAATCATACAGTCTTTTATCCTTTCCCAATTATTGCCTTTGGCTCCCCAGTCAGGCTGTCGATTCCTTGAGGACTGGGTTGGTCCCTCCACCATCCCCTCCAGTGCTGACTGTTTGGGACATTGATATCTAGCATAACTCAAGACACACAGTAAGTATCTATTAGGAACATTTGTTGATCTTCAGACTCCCAATTCAGTAATCTTTCTGGCAGACCATTCCAGTTACTGATGCATATTTTGGGTCCCCAAAGACAAATCTCTAGAAATACTGAAACTTACAAATATGTCAAAGATAGCCACTTCAATTTAGACAGTCTCTAAATAATCTAGCATTTGAGGTTTTTTCCCCTTCCATCAGCTAGAAACCTAAGCTCCCCAAAGCCCCCTTTTTTCCTATTCTTCACCAAATGACAGCTGCAATGACTTCCAGAGTTCAAGCCAGTACACAAATCATACATAGTACCATGGAAATGTGCAGTTCAGTGTATTTAGTGAGCTCATTACACAATAAAACTTGAGGTCAGAGATTAAATTCTGTTTCACAGCAAACAAAAATCGGTTTGACAACGTGCAACCAACAGTCTGTTCGACACAATGCTTTCAAATGGCAAGTTTTACCCCTGCTGCAAACATTTTCATATTTTTAACACTTTGCTATGAAACAAGCAGAAATAGCTACCCTAAAACACACAGCAGTAGCAAGTGGTGTTTTCTTTCTTAGCTGACGCGAACTTAGACCATATGACCATGAAATTGATCACTCACTTTTAATACCGGCAATTTTTTCTATGTAATTGTTTTTTATTTTTAATATATTAGTTATGTGCATGTATATGCCCACAGACTGTTTGTGGAGGTCAGAGAACGACTTTGTGGGATCAATTCTCTCCTGCCACCTTTCTGTGGGTCCCTGGAATTGAATTCCAATCACATTTGCTCAGCAAGCGCCTTGACTCACTAAGCCCTCTCAACGGCCAGCTAATATAATTTTTATGAAAAAAAGAAAACAATCTTTAATTTCGTTCTTTTCCCCTTTCATTCCTTCTTTCCTTCAATAAATCATTAATGCATGTGATACATAGCCAAATTTAAATACCTCAAGAAATCCAAGAGAAAAAAAGTTCTCCTCCTAAGCTTTTAAAACGTTTTATTATTTAAGATGTTATATCTGTGCTATAATTGTTCCTCCCTCCTACTTCCCTCTTTCAACTTCCTCCCCACCTCTCCCCACACATCTCCCTACCAACTTCACATCTTCTTCTTTTCTCTCTTCTTAATGTATTCATTGCCTCCAATTAACTCTGTAGTACTGCTTGTTTGCACAGGGTCTAGGGCCTTCCTCCAGAGCATGGACAACCTAGCAGTGGCCACACCCCCAAAGAAAAATGACTCTCCTACCCAGGTCATCACCTGCAGGGTCTCCTCAGCTTGGAGCGGGGCCTGGCAATCCCTCCTCTATCCACGCTGGAGTCATCGCCTGGCTTGTTCTCGTGGACCTACCCACAGCTGCTGTGAGGTTGTCAGTGCAGCTGTCCTGTCGTAACTCAGAGCAGCACTTCACAGCGCTCTGTCGCACCCTCCGGCTGCTTCATTCTCTCTGCTCTCCCCGCCTCCATGTTTCCCGAGTCTTCCACTTGTCTCTGCACAATCCTGAAAGTCCTATCCCCGCACCGCTCCAAACCCTGTCAGTCAGAGAGTCTCTGGACAAAGGAAAGGCACCAAAAAGCCTAGTTCCAAATTCTCCGTGATCATTACAGCTTCCACCCACCCCCAACACCTGAGTTGTCAACTGTCCCGGTCCCCACCTAAGCACTTAGGTTTTGACCCTTCTTGGACACAAATCCAGCTTGTGGCAAACGCATTATCAACCCTCACCTACGACCTATAAAATCTCCCCACTTTATATCAGGGGTGCAACTTCTCTGGCCCTAATCTCTGATGCTGGAGAATCCACCCAGGATTTGCTCTCAATAAACCTGTTGTTACACTTTTTTGACTTCATCTAGCTTACAGCGTCCTCAGAGAAACCTATTATGGGGGAGGGGGACAGAAAGCCTATTAATAGGCACATTTGTCAAAAGCCTATAGGTATCAGGGGTCTTATTTAATTCTCACAGAAACTACTATATAATCTCCATTTTATTGATGCTGTAGCGGAGGTAGGCTTCAAAGTTCAAGGTCAAGAAATTAGCTCAAATACACAGAATCAAAAGGAAAAACCATTCGACTAAAGTCAAAGCCCTGACTGAGCCCAAATTACATACATGCTTACTCAAGTTAAAAGAATAGCTTCAATTAATTCCCATCTAGTTCTGTGATTTCTGTGTATGACCTGATACCCAACATAAGCAACTTAAAGAGAAGAACGATGTCTCTACATCAGGCTGGCCGACTCGTGTTTCTGGGTCTGTGATGAAGTGTGTCAGCAGAAGGACACAGTAGCAGAAAACTGCTCATCAGACTCAGAGCAAGGAAGCAGAGAGCAGGAGTGCTTATGCTGGCTGGTTTCCTCTTTTGCTCTTTTTGGGGCCCTCAGCCTATATGATGGTGCCCCACAACCCAGTGTCTCCTCTCCTTAGTCAATCTTCTTTGGAGACATCTTCATAGATAGACACAGAAATGGGCTTTACTGACCCGATGGTACTTCTCAATGCAATCCAGATGACAAATTAAAACCCAGATTCCTAAGGTCCATTCCCTGCTCTTCCTAAAACACGTGGCAAGAAGATGTAGTAAGAAACTGACCTGGTCTTGGTCTTCACTCCTGCTCACCCTTACTAGATAGCAGGTCACTGTTTTAGGACCAACCTATTGTGGAGTTGGAGCCCAGGATCCCTGGGCAAGACTTGGAGCCTAATATCACCTTCAGTGATTGTAACCTGAGTTGTGTGTATCCAGCCTCCTATGGACAGTTCTTGTCCGCCCTATTTGAGGGTACTTTCTGCTCTCTGCAAGACCCAGGAATTCGAGAGAACGTCCTAATAGATGAGACAAAATACTTTGAGATGCTCAGACACCGGTGAAGTGATGTAACCTGAACAACACATAAGTTCTGATACTCCAGTAATTTTTTCTCACTTTTTGTTTGCTTGCTTGCTTGCTGGGGGGAAGCCCAGAGCACGCTGTGCTGCTGAGTTAGCCCTCCAGCCGCATCTCTCTGTGCCATGTGCTGTTGTGACTACTCAAGTTCCTTATCATAGCACCCATCCGGAGCTCTCCACCTCCTCCAAGGGGCCAACGTGTAACAGAACCAGGAAGAGCTTTCCAAGACTTCAGTGCTACCCACTCTGCTCCTGTGTGTGTCGAAGAGGGCATAGGTTTTGAATCCCCGGTTATTCTGCCACCGTTGATGTGGTAAGTCATCTTTGTGTAACAGCTCTAGAACTTGATTTTCAGATCAGTCTGGCCTTGAACTCACAGAGATCCATCTGCCTGCCTCTCAACTGCTGGAATTTTGAGGTGTACACCCCTACTACCTAATGATGACATGAAATTTTTATTGGCATAATCAATAAAAAGATAGATGATGTTGCGCAAATTCTAATTGGTCTTAATAATAAAAACTTAGAGTCAGATAGTAGGGAGCAAAAACTGAAAGATCAAAGAAGCAGAGCAGCCAGCCACTAGTTCTTACCTCTACAAAATCTTCAGACCGAATGGGATATCCTGTCTCTACAAGTCCTCAGACTGAATGCCTTGCACTCCAGTCTCCTTCCGCCTTATACTCCTCTCTCTGCCTAGCCATATCCCTTCCTGTCTCTACTCCCAAATATTAGGATTAAAGGTTTGTGACTCCCAAGTACTGGAATTAAAGGTATAAGCCACCACTGCCTGGCTCTGTTTCTCTTTGAAACTGGGTCAATCTAGTATAGCCCAGGGTGTCCTTGAACTCGCAGAGATCCCTCTGCCTCTGCCTTAAGTGCTGGGATTAAAGGTGTGCGCTGCCACCACTGCCTGGCCTATGTGGCTAATTAGTGGCTAACTCCACACTCTGATCTTCAGGAAAGCTTTATTTGTTATAGCACAAACAAAATATCATCACAACAAATCCTTTACTGTTATTATTGTTAATTACTTTTATTATACAAGGACAGAAAGGCAGAAATCTAAGTATCCCAAGATTTGGGGGAATTGGTTTCTTTCTGTAAGACAAAGTTTTGTTCTTCAGCCTTGGATGGCTCCAAACTTGTAATCTTTCTGCCCCACTTCTGGAGTACTGGGATTACATACTGGGCTATCATACCTAGTAGATTCCAGTTTTCAAAAGAAGTAGGATCTGAAAATCCATAGCAATAGGCACATCTTAGCATCATAATACTGAAGCTATGGTCACAAAGGCACTGTCATCACTACAGGGATCACACCCAACACTCCTGTAACAAAAGATGGATTAACAAAAGAAAAGCACAGCCCAGTTTTTGTGCTTGAACCTCCACATACACAGGGAGCTTTCCAGTGAAGTTTCAATGCTCCAGGAAATTATGTTTATTGGGATGATCTGCCACTGAGAGACAAGGGTGAATGGACTATTTAAAAGGGACACTCAAGCAAAGCCATTCACTCAGTTTTCTATTAGCCTCTCTCTGTAGGGTTCCTTCCTCATGGAGACAGAACTCTCAAGGGGCAGACAAGGTGTGTCTGGGACTTCCTGTACAGTGAGCTCTTCTGCAGGAAGACAAGGGAAGCCTGGCAAGATTGTATACACCTGTACTCCTAGCGAATGCTAGTCGAGACAATCTGGAATTCAAGCCTAGCTTGGGCTTCATAGTGAAAATCTGCATTCACTCACATCCCCAAAGACAAGCGGTGCTGAGAGAAATATTTCTAGGCTTTATGATGCTTTGGGGAAGAAGGGTTCTAGTTTCTGTGTCCTTGGAAAGACAGGAAGGATAAAAAGGGGGGAAAGGAGATTCAGAAGATTCTTGCTTCAGAACCTTTTTCTTCATCTAAAGTATTTAACATACCAAAGAGACCTACTTGGAGGGGTGGGGTGGCTTTAATGTTCTGATCCCCAAGAATAAGTCAGTCTGGCAGACTAAGACTATAGGCTTCACACTAAAAGAGATAAACTCACTACTGTTCCTCTCTGTAAAGGAACTTGCTTTGCAGTGACTGTTCTCGAAGTCAACCACTTGCTCTCATGGTAAATGACTGGATAAAAAGGAAAGCTTTAAAGTTTCTGTAAGTTCTGAGGGTCTAAGGAAGTGTTTAAGGTATGTAAATACAAGTTGTAAAGGTCTAAGGAAGTGATTTAAGGTATGTAAAAAATGAGAAATATTTCAGATTTCTTTCCCTCTCCAGGCTATTGTTATATTAAGATTTATATTAAACCAGGCAGTGATGGTGCATGCTTTTACCAGAGCACTTGGGAGGCAGAGGCAGGTGGATCTCTGTGAGTTCAAGGCCAGCCTGGCCTACAGAGTGAGTCCCAGAACAGTCAGGAAACAAGAGAAACCCTATCTTGCAAAAAAAAAAAAAATCAAGTATGCTTCAAAGAGTCGATTTAGATAAACCTTTCACAGGCAGGTCAGACAGATTCCAAATAAGTATTCCTGCCAGTCAAAGCCTAAGCTTCCCTGCCTAAAGCCTATTTCTAAGGGTGGGATCTATCTCTCTTGGTCTCAGGACTCTCCCACCCAAGCAGGACCATGAGCCTGGAAGGTTCAAGTGTACACCCAAGAAAAAGATTTTCCCAAAGCTCCTTAACTTTACCTTCTGTCCTTAGTCTATATCTGCCCAAACAGGTTTCCAGTCCACTGCAGATTGCTCCAAAAGTCAGCTCTAGATGCTTCTGGCTGAATTCCCCAACCAGACTGAGTCTCTGCATCCCTGACTACCCCTAAAGTAGCCTGCATTTCACCAGCTTCAGATACTCCCCAACCTGCACTCCTCTCTCCCTTCCTACCCTTCAACCATCATTCCAACATCCTGCCCACCCACAAACACAAAGGCACCTCAATTTCAGCAGGAAATCTCTCCTGTAAAGGAGAGATGATGTCTTTCTTATCAACCAAAAGCCTGGAATGTTACATTTCAAAGAAACCCGTGACAAGTCTCACTCAGTACCAATGGCTCCTTCCAGCACTTCCTCCCCCCCCAAACCACACCCTCTCAGGGGTGAGGCTTTTACTTCCCTTCCAGCTCCCTCCCCCAAACCACACCCTCTCAGGGGTGAGGCTTCTACTTCCCTTCCAGCTCACCGGCTCTGCTCCTGGATCTCTCTCGTCCCCTAGCCCCCCCCCACCCTCGTCTCTTCTCTCGCCCCCCCCCCCCACATCCCACATCCTGATCTATTCTACTGGTCACGTTTAGTCTAGATCCTTCTAGACACCTCTGGATGTTTTCTCCCTCATATCTACAATAACCCTTCTCCACCATACCTAGAAGGAGCCTGTCCTCATTGTTTTCATCCGGGATCCACCTCTTCCCTCTCCTGGTATGCCTCCTCACCTCTAATATTTACCTCCTTCTGCTTTCATGTCACGGCTTTTTGTTTGTCTGTTTTTTGTTTTTTTAATTATTTAACTTTATTTTATATACATTGTTATGGTCCCCTGGAACTGGAGTTACAGTTGTGATCGGCCATGCTGGTGCTAAGAATTGAACCCAGGTCCTCTGGAAGAACAATTAGTGCTCTTAACCACTGAGCCATCTCTCCAGCCCGTCATGGCTTGTTTTGTTTCATTTTATTTTTTAAGATTCTACAAGAGTGAAAAACGTGTCACTTGTCTTACAGTTTATCTTGCTTGACATGGTGATCTCCAGTTCCATCCGTTCTCCAGGAAAGGCTATGGCTTCGTTCCTCTTTAGGGTAGAATAGCCCCACTACGTATACATACTGCATTTTCTTCTTCCATTCATCTGTTGACGGACATCTAGGCTGCTTCCATATCTTAGCTGTTAAGAACAGTGCTGTAATAAAAAATGGATGTTCATGTAATTCTGTGGTACACTGACTCGAATTCCTTTAGGAAAATACTCAGAAAGGGCAAAGCTAGATCATGTGGGAGATCTATTTTTACCTTGTTCAAGAACCTCCATACTGATTTCCATAGTGACTAGACTAATTTACATTCCCACTAACAGTTGAATAAGGCATCTTTTCTCTTATTTGTTATTTGGAGGAGGGGGCCATTAATTGTTATAGCTCTGTTTTGTTTTATTGAGACAGGGTTTCTCTGTGTAGCCCTGGCTGTCCTGGAACTCACTCTGTAGCTCAAGCTGGCCTCAAACTCAGAAATGCACCTGCCTCTGACTCCAGAGTACAGAGATGAAAGGCCTGTGCATCTCACCCAGCCTTAATTGTTATTGTTTGCATGCTTTAGGGTTTTCTATTTTGTTTTGTTTGTTTGTATTTTTGAGACATAGTCTTAATATGTAGTCCTGACTGATCTCAAACTCAAGATCATCCTATGTTAGCCTCTGGAGTACTGCAAAGGCATGCATGTGCCGCCCACACGGCAATGTGTGTGTGTGTGTGTGTGTGTGTGTGTGTGTGTGTGTGTACATATTAACTAACACTTGCATGTGTGCATGTGCTCTTAACCACTGAGATAGCTCTCCAATGCCAATTAAAACAATTTCTGACACTTAGGACTTTACTAGCCAGGAAATAACCTAGTATAGGCTCTTTAAGCACCTGAAACATGTGGTATACATGCAGACACAGAGGAGGGAGAAAGAGAAAGACAGACAACAACAGATAAAAATAAATAAAAAGTCATTTTAAGAAAGAAAAGAGCTGGATGGTGGTAGACATGCCTTTAACCCTAGCACTCAGGAGGTAGAGGTAGGTGAACTCTGTTAGCTGGAGGCCAGCCTGGTCTACAGAGCAAGTTTCAGGACAGCCAGGACTGTTACACAAAGAAACCCTGTCTCAAACAAACAAACAAAAAAGACTAAACAAAAGAAGAAAGGAAGGAAGGAAGGAAGGAAGGAAGGAAGGAAGGAAGGAAGGAAGGAAGGAAGCAAATAACATAGGTAGTCACTGTTTGAACCAGATCTGGCACCATCTAGCCCCTCCTAATCTTGGGATGGTGTTCATCTTTTTGTGAAGAAGAAAAAGAAAAAAAGAAAAATAAAAAATTATATTAAACTTGTTCTTTCATGATCAGCTTTTTTTAAAAGTGGCTACCTTTTAGGAAAAAGACAATGCTTATTTACAAAGCAAATTGTATCTAAGAACACCTCCCACTTCAATGTCAATAAAAATAGTAGTAGTAATAAAGACCCATCCCACTTTGGTTTTTTGAGACAAGTCACCATATACCCCAAGCTGGCCTTGAACTCACCATCTCCTGATCCCTGCACTTCAGCTTGCTGAGTGCTGAGATGACAGGCTGCACCACTGTACCCAGCTAGTAACTTCACTGTACGCTCGTGAATTTCACAAAAGCCCCCATAAAAAGAAAGGCAGTTCATCAGCCTTAATTGTGTTCTGAAGTCCCCCTGCACTGGCTTGAAACACCGAGCTCTTTCTTGTGCACATCGGTTGCTCAAGAGCCAAGGGGATGGCTCAGTACATCGATGCAGAAGGAATAAATGGCACCTTCTGACCCGCAAGAGTTAACAGAAAGCCCTCCCCCCACATTTATTACTGGTGAGATCTCTGAAGTATCAGTCAGCCCTGGAAAGAAAAGACCCATTTGTTCCCAAGGTTTTTCCCTCAAAAGTCCAGCAGAGTCTGCCCCCCCCCCCTTTTTCCACCTCCAACCTCTACTGCTGCCTACCTTAAGAACCATATTTTGTAAACCAAAATTTTTAAAACTCCAAGACTGGCTTCTCTCATGAGGCAAAGGAAAAGTATCCATGATTAATGCCTCAGCTAAAAGCATAGGCTGCAAAATGGACGGATTATTTATGGTCCTTCTCTTTGGGAGCTAATAGAGTAGATGTTAGCCTAAAAGGCTAGAAATCCTACAGTGGATTTTTTTTTCCCCCAACTGATAAAAGTGGCTCTGGAAAGCAGGATAAATACTGTCTACAGCAAGCTGTAAGCACTAACAATTTTGCTGTAAGTGCTCGGTCAAATGGAGATGAACATGTTAAATGTTACTTAAAAATGGACGACATGTTATCTTGAAAGCCACAGTGAAAAGGTAAGCCAAATGACGAGCACTGGTGGCAATGGTCCTGCTTCAAGATGAGCCATGGCTGGGGGCGCAGGCCATTGAGCTATACAGTCAAATCACATTCAGTAGCTCAAATGGAACACAGATTGAGTTTTTAATCTCTGGTTACATTTCCCCTCAAGGCTGTTAAACTCTATTTTCCCCACTGAACAGTTCATCTTCTGAGGTTAATTCTGTTTGAAACCTGAAGCTTGATTTCACTACTTTTGACATGACTAAATCTTCACTTGGCAGAGAAAATTGTGTTTTGTTTTGTTTCTAGCACAAGGCTCTGCCAACAAAACATTTTTTATATTCTTGTTCTTTCTTGGTGTGTATGTGTGTAAAACTGAGGTCTCACACATACTAGGCAAGTACTCTACCACTGAACTATCTCTAGATCTCTTTGTTCCCTTTTTGAAAGCCAAAAAAACCAGAAGTTTCCTGGATGGCATTCTTTTTTTTTTTTTTTTTTTTTTTTTTTTTTTTTTTTTTTTGAGACAGGGTGGAACTCACTCTGTAGACCAGGCTGACCTCCAACTCACAAAGATCTACCTGTCTCTGCCTCCCAAGGGCTGGGATTAAAGGTGTGCACCACCACTGCCTGACTCCTGGATGACATTCTTAGTGGGAAAATGGACCAGATATATCATAGCACACACATGTAATCCCAGCACTTAGGAGGTTGAAGTTGGAAACAGTAAATCTGAGGCCAGACTGAAATACCTAGTAAGACCCTGTCTCAAGTGAAAAAGAATTAGATTCAGGGACTTTCTGAGAATTAATCAATAGCAACGTGAAGACAAAAGGCCTGAAGTATAACTCTGTGACAAACATATTGCCCCTATACAACAAAAAAGATTTTCATTCAACAAATATGTTGTCTATAGGCATGATGTGATTATTGGTTATCATCTATATTTGTGATTCCCAACCAGTAGGCTGTAACCCCGTTGGGGTCGAACAACCCTTTCACAGGGATCTCATATCAGATAGCTTGCATATTAGATATTTATATTACATTTTACAATAGTAGCAAAATTACAGTTATGAAATAGCAACAAAAATAATTTTATGGTTGGGGGTCACCACAACATTAGGAACTATATTAAAGGGTCACAGCATTAGGAAGCTTGAGAAGCACTGGTCTACATTCATCCCCATGACTGGGAATGACTGTTGCCAAGTAATTCATGAATGACTTCAATCAAAGTGACGAATGAATTATAGCATCATGGGGACCAGATAACTATAAAAGAGCCCACTCCCATGAGGATGGAAAGAGGCAGGTATGGACTGATAGTAGAAAAATGCTCTAACCCAAGCATCCTGACTGTTTAGACTGTTGTGCCAACATGGTTACTGTCATGAATATGGGCTGAGAGTATATCTCAGTGGCACAAGCATAGGAGAGCCAGCACTGAAAAAGGAGAAAGGGAGGCTAATGAAATCTTGAAGCAAATAAAGCATACGCTGATACAATTCAATGGTAGAATTCTTGCCTAACAAGATAGGCCCTAAATTCGGTAAGCAGTAGCATAAGAGAAAAGCAAACAAACAAAATAAAACAGCAAACACAGTTTTAAAAGACCAGATAAACTATAGTCCTAAATTAGCCAGTTCCCATAGGAGACAGATGTTACTCAAACTGGTTGATTTAGTGTCATTACATGAAAGAGTTCTTTATAAAGGTGTTGTAGAGCTTGCTAGAGTAGGACCTTAGCAGGGCTTAGCCTGCACACATGTGTGTAGACGAGGGCACCACGGAATGTTATCGAGTTCAGACAAGAACTTACAGGGTCTGCTCTTTCCCTCCATCACGTGGGGCTCAGAGATCAAACTCTGCCATTGGTCTTGGTGGCAAGCTCCGTTACCCCTAGACATCCCTCAAGCCCTCCCAAGGTCTCTCATTGTCTTCCTTCTGTACACATCTGTCTCTGTGTCAAGCTCACCCTTTCTGTAAGGACAGTCACTGTAGCAGGGCACCCTTGACTCACTGTGACCAACATCTGGCAAAAACAACCCATAGGGAGGAATTACTCATGACTTCAGAGGGTTCAGTCCATGGTCACTTGGCTCTGTATTTCTGGGCCCATTGTGAGGGACTAGGGCTTGTGGAAGAGAGAGCTGTTCACTTCATGACAGCCAAAAAACAGAGGAAGATAAGGGCAGGCAAGGTACAATATACCCTTGTAGCAGGCTTTCTCTTGGACCACCAACCAGCTCCCAAATCATGATATGGAGACTTATTAGTTATGTGTGGCGGCCGCACTTACATTTCGCCATTACAAGATGGCGCCGAGGGCTAAAGTAAACAAGTATGTGGCGCGAACTTTTCGCGCCACATCTGCCTAGCAACAGGTTTCCACCAATCCTTTTCTGCCACGTCACCTAATCAGTAGACACGCCCCGTCCTCCTGTATATAAGCCGCCACCCAGCCCGGCTGGGGGGGGGGGGGCCCTGCTTCCAGCTCTCCCTCAACCAAGCAGCGCTTCAATAAAGTGTGATCAGAAAAGAATCCTGTGTCGGTGGTGATCTTTCCCCGCTGGTCGGGGCTCGCTCGCTGCAGTTATGAATGCTCAGCAAAATCTTATGCTTGTCCCAACTAGCTCCTGTAACTTATTTTAACCTGTTTCTTTTCATCTATGTTTTGCCTCGGTGCTTTTTACCTTTCTTTCATTCTGTATGTCCTATTCCATATTTACTGGCTGGCAGCTGCCTGACTGACTGACCCCGGGATCTCCTTCTCTTTCTCCCTCACTCCCTCTCCCTTTTCTCCCTCGAGCCTAAATTTCTCCTCCAGCTTCTCCTCTCTGTCTGCCAGCCCTGTCTACCCCTCTATGTCCTAGCTATTGGCCATTCAGCTTTTTATTAGACCAATCAGGTGCCTTAGGCAGGCAAAGCAACCCATCTTTACATCATTAAACAAATGCAGCATAAACAGATGTAACACATCTTTGCCTGATTAAGTAATATTCCATAACATAACCTCAAGTATCCACTCCAGTGACCTACTTCCTCTAGCTTGCCCCACCCCCCTACCTTCATAAGTTTTCCAGAGCCTCCCAGAAAAGCGCCAACAGCTAATAGGGACCAAGACCTTTAGGAAGAACACTTCATATTCAAATCATAACACCAGTCATAATGAATTAGAGTCCACTTTCATGCTCTCATTTTAATGTTATATAAAGATACTTTCTCTGCCTGACTTCAATCCCCAGGGCTGGAGAGTTGGCTCACTGGTTAAAAGCATTTGTTGCTCTTGCAGAGGATCCTGGTTCAATTCTGAGCATCTACATGGCAGCTTACAACTGTCTTTAGGTATCAGATGCCTCTTCTGGTATCTGTGGACACCAGGCATACATTTAGTACACTCATACACATAAATTAATCAATGAAGAGTAATAATTAGAACAACGAGTTAAAGAATATTTCCCTATGTAGTATTGAGTTGTGGGCCGGATTCCCGCTGCCCTGCTCCTGCATGCTTAGCTTTACACGTGAAATAACAACACACAAACTGTATTCATTTAAATACTGCCTGGCCCATTATTTTCTGCCTCTTACTCACATCTTGACTAACCCATATCTAATAATCTGTGTAGCACCACGAAGTGGTGCCTTACCGTTTAGTTTCTAGCATACGTCCATCTTGGGCTGGAGCTTCATCGCGTCTGGCTTCTCTCAGAGGAGAGGCACAGCGGTCTGCCTAACTTAGGAGAGGTGTGGCATCTGACTGAGCCATCTACCTCACTTCCTTCTTCCTGTTCTGTCTACTCCACCCACCTAAGGGCTGGTCTATCAGATGGGCCAGGCAGTTTCTTTATTAATTATCCAATGAAATCATCAGATAGATAGAAGACACACCTACATCATCCCTAAATACAGTCACATTGTGAGGTGCTGAAAGTTAGCCCCAATGATAGAGGGGTGCAGTAAATACCCTGGAGCTAACCATGGCAGAGAGCTCTTTCCATTCTAGGCTGGTAGATGAGTGTAGAATCAAATAGAACCAAACCACCAGAGGCAATGAAACAGGAGTCTTGTATTTTGAATAAGGATCAAACATTCAGAGAGGCAATCTAGGAGGAACTAAGGGATTAGATGCTAGTTAATTATATGCTAGCCTGCCATCACTGTCACACAGTATCTGAAAGAGACTATTTAAAGGAAGATTAATTTAGACTTAAGATTTTCAGGGGTTCTGGTCCATGGTCACTTGCTGCCATTTCAGCAGGCCTGTGATGAGAATGTCATGGCACAGAGGACAAAAAGGAGCAGAGCTGCTTACCTCCTATCAGTCATTAAGCAGAAGGCAGAAGACAGGAAGGGGCCAGGAAAAAGGGACACGCACTTCTTCCAGACAGCCTGGCCCTGCGTCTAATTCCCATCACTTCTCAACAGTGAATTTGCCAATGAGTAACACAATGACTGACTCCACAAGCTGAGACTTTAGAAGCTGACGACTGAAAGTGCTTGCTGTACAAGCAGAGGGGGCAGAGTCAGATCCCCAGAGCCCACATAAATGCCAGGTGTAGAGACATGGAATCCCTAGAACAAGCAAGACAAACTACATCTGTGAGCTCTGAGTTCAATTGGGAAAAGGGAAAAATGAGACTTGAGGAGGGCATACTTCATATCCAAGCAGCAAAATGTATTCGCCACGTTCTCAATGCAACTCATATAAAAATTATTTTTAACCTTGATTTTTTATTCCATGTGTATAGTTGTTTTGTCTTCATGCCTGTCTATGCACTACATGTGCGCTGTGCCCATAGAAACCAGAAGAGGACATCAGATCCCCTGGGAACGGAGTTATAGGTGGTTATTAGCCACCATGTGGATGCTGAGAACAGAAAACATGTCCCATGGAAAAACAGTCAGCACTGGGCTCTTAAGCACTGAGCCATCTCTCTACCCACCCACCACTCCTTGAATTATTGTTTTTAATTCCTCTAGCAACCAGCAGTCTTTGCTTAGGACTAAGCAGAATGTGTGTAGAATCTTTTATGAAGGTACTAACAAGATCGCTTGGTGGTTACAAGCACTAACTCTTGCAGAGTACATGACTTAGTTCCCAGCACCCACATAGTAGCTCACAGCCATCAGTAGCTACAGTTCCAACGGATCCAACAACCTCTTCTGCCTCCACAAGTACCAAGCACACACGTTACACATACATACATGTAAGTAAAATACTCAAAAAACAAAAGTAAGTGTTTTTAAAAAATCTTCTATGGATCTTGGCAAAAGCCTATTTGCCATGGAGTTCCTGTGATGGAGTGTGGACAAAATGGAGATCCCTTTTGGAGGTATCAACACCATAAAGTGTTCTGCCTGGCCTCTGAAATTTCGTAATAGGATTTCAGTTTTCATACTGCTTAAAAAATGTAAAGTTTGACTTCAATATAAAAGTCACAGTATAAATTTCTTATGTCTTTGTAACATCTATGACATAGTAAATAAGGCAACAAATTTTAAAGTGTCTACATATATGACGTGAAAGTCTCATATCAATTTTCATCAGCAGATGAAGAGTCACATACCAAGCATGTGCAAACATGTAACATTAGAGCTATCCAGCTCCAAAAAAAAAAAAAATACTAAACTTCTTCTCAAACTAACGACCATTGTATTCCTCAGAGGGCTGTGAATATGTAGAGTTTGAAGGTTTTATGTCTAACTATTCTGAAAGTTATTTGAGGGCAAAGAAAGGTCACCCAGATTTTCAAAAAGTAATTTTTATAGAAAAACAGCTGAACTTGTATGCTCTAAGAAACACTAACTATGAAATTCACCCAGTTTAAGCAGCAGACAGCTCTTCAGAAGGAGAACAAGGAGACTTTGGAGTTGGTCTGCTTCCTCGAGTCGATCAACTGCTGTACATTAAAGCTGCTACCATTCCTAAGAACATTAGTTTTCATAAAAATTTATGAAAAATTTTTAAAATTGTTAACTTTTTGCTGAGATTTGAGTAATAGTAGGTAAAAGAGAAAGTAAGAATTGAGACCCTTAAAACTGGCTCAGGGAAATGACTCACTTGTTGGGGAAAGTACTTGCTGTACAAACTCAAGAACCAGAGCTTGAACCCCCTGAACTCATGGAAAAGCCAGGTAGGAATGGAGGCCTGGCTGGAATCCCAGCATGCAGTAAGCAGAGACAGGGATCCCCAGAGCAAGCTAGCTAGTTAGGTTCAGCAAGAAATCCTGCCTAAGAGAATGGAGAGCCATGGGAGGAAACACCAGAGAGCAAGTGTAAGCATGGAAGTGCACACTCACACACACACACACACACACACACACACACACGCACACACACACTCAATGACTGATGGCCTTCTTGGAAAATCAGAAAAATATCCTTAAAAATTAGCTTAAAACTCAACCTAGGAACACTTCAAAATTGTTTAAATGTTGCTGGGCATATCACTTAGCTGTAGAGGGTTTGCCAAGCATGCTCTCTCTAGTTCTGGGTTTCAATAAAAACTCAAAAACTCAAAATAAAATAAAACCAAAACTCTCGTTTCCCTGTAAAGAGTTCTTTATAAGAAAGAGTGAAAAGTCCTCCGAAATTGTCCTTAACAAGATCCTCACTCAACAGGTGAGCTGGGAAAGAAGTCGAGTAGGAACAATTCAGAACAGCCTCGCAGGTGGGGATGACTCAGAAGACAGAATGGAAAAACCACACAGTCCTGGGGGAAGATAGAATTCCAGAGACCTCCAGAGCTTGTGCTAAATCACTTAGATTGTATTCTGGAGGTGACATTCAAGCTGGGGACAGGAGTTTGTGCTTTAGAAAGACAACTCTTGCAGAGCGCTGAAGAAAGGATTATAAAGAGACACATGAGCCTGGAAGGCCCTTCACAGGTCTCAGAACGAAGCTCTCACTGCTCTCAGTTTTTGTTTTTCCAGTTAAGACTTTTAAAATTATGGGAAACTGCGGTTATCATGTTTTTAGGTGTGTGTGTGTGTGTGTGTGTGTGTGTGTGTGTGTACATGTGCACCTGTGCAGGTGGAGGCCAGACAGCAACATCAGATGCCTTTTTCCCATTGCTTTCCGCCGTATTTTTTGAGACAGACTCCCTGACTGAACCAAGAGCTCATGGATTTGACTAGGCTGACTAGCCAATGGTTCCCAGTATCTGGCTATCTCCATCTCACCCAACACTGACCCCAGACCCCAACACTGAGCTTACAAACATGGAACCCAATTTTTTTTGTCTGTTTATTTTGTTTTCTATGTAGGTGCCTGGGACCAAACTTGGGTCCTCAGGCTTTTATAACAGACAGTTTACCATCTGAGACATCTCCCCAGTCCCCTGGGATTACGAGTCTTTTGTTTGTTTGTTTGCTTGCTTGTTTGTTTTTGTTTTGTGTATTTTGTTTTTGTTTGGTTTGAGACAGGCTTTCTCTGTCTTGGTACCGTACTTCTGGCTGTCCTGGAATTCACTCTATAGATCAGGCGGCCTTGAACTCACAGAGGTCTGTCTGCCTCTGCCTCCTGCCTCCTGCCTCCTGCCTCCTGCCTCCTGCCTCCTGCCTCCTGCCTCCTGCCTCCTGCCTCCTGCCTCCTGCCTCCTGCCTCTGCCTCTGCCTCTGCCTCTGCCTCTGCCTCTGTCTCTGCCTCTGCCTGCTGAGATTAAAGGTGTTCTCTACTATGCTGGAATTACGGGTCTTGGCCCTCTAGTTCAAAGCCCAGACATCAGATGCTGACAAGCACAGCTTCCGCTTGACCTTGCCCATCCATGGACATCCTCTGATGCTCATCACCTTCATCAGCTTCCTATGAACAGAGAACTCCTTTCACTTTCCCCAAGTGCATGAAAATTTACTCTTATTCCAAGAATAGGAAAACTTTTCAGTGGAGAAATGGGATGTGTCTGTCTAGGAAATAAAATATAAACGGGATAAAAAGGCTTTGGGCTAGTAGTTGAAGCTCCAATCGGGAAGCATGAAACTTTAGAAAAAGGCTAATCACTCAGGGAAATAGACAACTAAGGAAGGGAAGAGACCTGAGGGGCGGACAGACAGAACTAGCTGAAGAAAAGAACGAAGAGCATCCTAAAACCCCCAGACCTATCTGCTATGATCCACAATGGCAACCATGGACATGAAAAATCCCAAGCCATTCCAACAGGCTATTCGTATGTAATCCAAAATTCAGCTATAGGCCAACATCACCTTCTTTGCTCATCTGACATCAACCTGTCCTTTAAGATACGTGGGGGATCAAAAGTTTGAGACCAACCCGTCACTTCTAGGACAAGAAAGAAGCTGACATTGTTGGTATCTGGAGATAAAATATAAAATCTTATAAGTAAATAGTAGAATTGATGAAAAGTACAAATGCTGCTATAAACTCAACATTTTCCTAATATTTAAGAAATTTTTGATAAAGGATGGGGTATAGTTCAGGGGTAAAAAAGTTATTGTGTTTAGTATGTACACAGGGTAGGTTAGACTCCACACTAAGAATAGAAGCTGCCTTGGTGATACTGCCAAAATCAGTGGGCCACACCTGTAATCCCAGCATTTAGGAGGCTGTGGATTGAAAATTCAAAGCTAGTTTAGGCTATTTGGCAAGAGTCTGTCTCAAAAAAAAAATTCTGATCAGACTAATATTGATAATAACTGGACAAGTATATCTAACCATGAGGTGGAGGCCAGAGGACCAGGGTCATATTTTCTGACCTGACAAGGTCTGTCTCAAAGCTTGGTCATGGGGACAAATGTGCTTGGGGACAGAAGCATCCTGGGAAGAAGCAGTCACACCCTGCCCCATCTCTCTGAGATTCAGTGGCTTGCAACCTCTCTGAAGGCTGGAGAGCTGGTGGGAACAAAGGACATCAAAATTTTCGAAATGAGTAACTCACCAGGAGATGGAGAAGAACGTGGCACAAGAGACTCAGCCTAGGAGAGCGTCACAAGGGTTAGCTTTTTACAGAGTGTGAAGCTGGGGGTAGCCAACCTGTCCAGATCCAGCCACTTTGTCCCAGTGTTTAGAAATCAGAAATAAAAGTTTCCTGTGATTGTGAACTTTTCTCTGGGAGGCCATCTGTAGGTATCTGCACATATCTAGACTAGTGGATGGATCCATGAAGCCGTGTCTGGGCTTGCTCCGGTACTCCTTCAGTGGTGATAGCACCGGACAAAGGAACTGCGGTCCTAACTCGAAGTCCTCTGAAGAGCTCATTCTATGCCATAGCTTTATCCCTGCCTCATGCTTATGTTTTAATAGTTATGAATTATTGTTTTTATGTTCATGAGTGCTCTGCCTTCATGGATGTCTATGCCCACGTGTACCTGGTGCCCACAGAGGCCAGAGAGGGCATCAGATCTCTGGAACTGGAGTTACAGTCAGTTGTGAGCTGCCATGTGAGTGCTGAGAATCAAACCTAGGTCCTTTAGAAGAACAAGTGCTCTTAACCACTGAGCTCTATCCCCAGACCTCTCTACCTGGTGTTAAAAACCAGATATTGCCCTCAATATTATTGGAAAACATGGGGAGAGGCAGACAGCTGCAAAAGATAGACTCTGTACATGTTTATTTTTCTGTTGTTGTAACCAAACATTATGATCAAAAGCAACTTAAAGAAAAGAGTTTATCCTACCTCAAGACCCAGCAGTACCACTCTTGGGTATATACCCAAAGGATGTTCAATTGTACCACAAGGACATGTGCTCAACTATGTTCATAGCAGCTTTGTTTGTCATAGCCAGAACCTGGAAACAACCTAAATGCCCCTCATCTAAAGAATGGCTAAAGAAGATGTAGTACATTTACACAAGGGAGTACTATATGGTGGAAAAAAATGACATCATGAAATTTGCGAGCAAATGGGTGGATCTAGAAAATATCATGTTGAGTGAGGTAATCCAGTCCCAGAAAGACAAATATCATATGTACTCACTCATAATTGGCTTTTAGACATAAAGCAAAGAAAAGCCAGTCTACAATTCACAATCCCAGAGAACCTAGACAACAATGAGGACCCTAAGAGAGATCTACATAGATCTAATGTACATGGGAAGTAGAAAAAGACAAGATCTTCTGAGTAAATTGGAAGCATGGGGACCATGGGAGAGGGTAGAAGGGGAGGGGGAGGAAGGAAGGGGAGTGGAGAAAAATATGTAGTTCAATAAAAAGAACACATGAAGTTGGGAGGAATAAGTGACAGTGGGGCATGGGAAGGAAGCTGAAGAGGAGAAAATGGGGTGGATTGGATCAGAACAAGTGCTGGAATGAAAGGTGTGCCTCATCAGTCTGGGCCAAAACTCACCACATGTAAGTAAAGAGCATAGCTCGGTGGTAAAAATTTGCTTAGTGTACACACAAAGCCCTTGATTATATCCCAGCACAAAAAGAAAAAGAAAGAAAAAAGCCAGCAGTGCCCTCTATGTCTTCATCTTTGTTATTCCTCCTCTTCACCCTAGAAGGAGGAATTTCTTTACTGTGGCGAGGCAGATGCTGAGTGATTAAATTTTCTTTTCTGTTGTTTGTTTGAGACAAGGTCTCACTATGTAGTCCTAGCTGACCTGGAACTCACTATATAGACTAGGTTGGCCTTGAACTCAGAGACATCTGCCTGTCTCTGCCTCACAAGTGCTGGAATTAAAGGTGTGCATCTTCAGTCCGTGACAAAGCTCAGCACACGTAAATCATAGAGGTGAAAACTCTTAGTGGAAAAGGGATGGGTTAGATGGTGTCAAGAGAAGTTGCAGTAACCTGTGAGACTGAAAAGAGAGACTGGAGACTTAGCTCAGTTAGCAGAGTGCTTGCCTAGCATGCATGAAGCTCTGGGTTCAATTCCCAGCACCATATAAGTGGGGCATACAGCACATGTCTGTAATACCAGCACAGGAAAGGTACCTGTAAGAGGATCTGCAATTCAAGGTCATCCTCAGCTACAGAACTTCAAGGCCAGCACGGACTACACTAGACCCTGTCACAAAGAGGTGGGGAAGGTGGAAGGACATAACAACAGGACTTATTGTAGTCTGTGCACTATGTAAATCAAGCCAGACTTTTATCACTAAGAGCAGCATACAAAGACTATTCAAGGGTTCCAAACAAGGGGATGAGATGAGATGTTCATATCTGTGCCTCTGAAAGATCGTTCTGGCTGCATTGTAGAGAACAGATTGGAAGGAGGGAAGACCAAAAGGAGGGAAGCCAATTTGGAAGTTGTTGCAACAATCTAGAAAAGAAACGTTGTCTGAGGGCTGTTGCAGTGGGTATAAGGAGCAGAGGGCTTTCAGAAAGAATTGGAATTGCCAGGTGTGGTGACACTCAACTGTCATCTCATTCAGAAGTGCAGGTTCAGCCTGAGCAACACTGAGAGTCCCCTGTTTGCAACAGCAGAGAGCCGAGGGTGTAAATCAGCGGTGGCGCACTTACGTAGGATCTGTGAGGCTCTGGGTTTGATTCCCAGCATAAGAAAGGAGAGAGAGCGCAGGCGCACAGTTGGAGTAGCAACAGCATCTCCCGATGGAATGGGGAATGGAGAGATGAGGGTGACAGAGAGGGCGATGATGGTGCCAATCATCAAGAGAGAATTAAAAAAAGAAAGAGCAGTTTTAAGGAGAAATATGATCGGCTGTGGAAGAGCCAAATGAAGCCAGAAGGGGTTTGAAAAACTGGGCCTACAGACAACTCTTCCCTGGAGGGAAAAGCCGCGACAGCAGAGATGATTCTCGAGCCCGTAACTGTGGGTTATGCAGGGAGAGCGTGAAGAACAAGCATAGAAGCAGTGATATTCAGGCGTCTAGCTTCCACCTCTCCAGCTAAGGGAGGCCTCATTTGTAGCATTCGCTGGTGTCTGTGGCATAAACACCCGCACCAATTTCAAGCTACCAGCTTGTCATCACTGAACGTTGAGTTGTGAAGGAATGAGCCCAGCTGGTTCTTGGGAGCTTCTGTGAGCTGGCTCCAGCTCACCACCAAATACAAGAAAGCCTCGAATACAATCCTACCACTAGTGTTTAAAAAATAGAACCAAAGAAGTGAAAGAGGACTCCATCATAGGAACTGGAGAAAGAAAGCGTAGGTGAGGTTTAGGAGGTGGCTCAGGGGTGAAAAAGCAAGAAAATGTCAGTTCAAATCTCCAGCACCCAGACAAAGGCAGTGCATGTCTGTAACCCAGCACTTGGGACAGAGATGTACACATTGCAGGAGCTCCCTGTTCAGGCAGCAAGCTGGAACACCGACCTTTAGGATCAGTAAGAGAATCTATCTATCTTTTAAAAAGAAACAAAAATGTGGAGAACAGAGAAAGACACCCAACATCCTCGTCTGGTCCCTGTATGCATATACACAGGGCCCATGCACCCCATACACAAGTGTGCATACCGCATAAGGCATGCTACATACAGAAAAAAAGGTGGGGGAAGGAAGGATATAGGGAAAGAAGTGGCAAATTCTCATTTTTCCTCCAAAGATAAGGTTTTCTTTAAAGTACGTTAGATTTAACATCTAAGAGTCATTCACCTCCTTGACAAGATACTTTTCAATGGAGTGGTAAGAATATGCAACATAGGCCGGGCGGTGGTGGCGCACGCCTTTAATCCCAGCACTCGGGAGGCAGAGGCAGGAGGATCTCTGAGTTCAAGGCCAGCCTGGTCTACAAGAGCTAGTTCCAGGACAGGCTCTAGAAACTACAGGGAAACTCTGTCTCAAAAAAAAAAAAAAAAAAAAAAAAAAAAAAAAAGAATATGCAACATAGAATATTGGGTGTAGATGTAAATGTCAAATCATACATAGAAAACCATGGGTGTAAAACAGAACTGAATTCTATTCCCCAACAGAATGTCAAACTGTATGAATTGTCTTTGTCTTTTATTTATACGTTTACTATGCACACCATGGTATATGTGTGGAGGTCAGAAGACAACGTGCGAAGGTCTTTTCTCTCCTGCACTATGTGAGTTTCTAGAATTGAACTCAGGTCACCATGTTTGGCCATTGTTGACTGAGCTTTCTGTCCTGTCCGGTTCCCGCAGTTGTCAAGTCCCAAAGAAATTGCACAGAGGTCTACATTAACTATAAACTGATTGGCCTAGCATCTCTGGCTTCTTATTAATTAATTCTTATAACTTATATTAGCCCATAACTCTTGTCTGTGTTAGCCACATGGCTTGGTACCTTTTCTGGTGAGGTACATCTTGCATCCTCTGCATCTGGGTCACGACTGCAGACTGAATCTTCCCAGAATCCTCTACTTCCTACATTAATTATAAACTGATTGGCCTAACAGGCAATAAGCACTTTCCCCCACTAAGGCATCTTACTGTCCCAATTTGTACCGATCTGCAAAACTGTTCCACGTACATGGGACATGAGATACATGGTTTCGGTCTTCTGTGGTGCCCTTTCCATAGGAGCCACAGAGAAGTATATAGGTTCAATGCTGGGTTCTGCTGTTGTCAACTCAATTAACTACAAGTCCCAGAATGCCCTTCCCTCTGTGTTTCATGTTAGAATTTATCAAAAAAATTGTATTAACTGAAAGGTTGACATGAAGCAGCAGCAATTACCAATGGGGTCTACAGTCAGACATGAAGAACAATCTCTAGTGTTTGGTGACCCCAGGTGATCAACATTCTCTTTCACTGTGCATCCAGCTCCTTTTCCCAACCACCAGCCCTCCAACCAACAAGCAAGCCCCCAGGAGTCACAGAACAGCCCCACAGAGGCAATAGCATCCCAAAGACCTTTCAGTGATCTCTCTCTTTGGATTCCAGTGCAGGCTCTGAGTGGTCCCTCACATCAAGGATTTCTCTGCAGCAACAACTGGCCTACCCATTCCAGAGCTTCACAGAGACTGCATGTGTCTATCTCTTTTGAATCTTTCTGGCAGACCTTCACTTCTCTGGCTCCTCTTACATTTGTATAACTCTCTACTTTCTCATATCCCTAACACTTTTAAGATTCTGCTTCCCTTACTGATCCTACAGTTGGTCACCAGAACAAAATCTAAAACACATGAGCTTTGTTTGCGGATAGGAAAGAGACTGGAAAAGCAGCAAGGACACTATCAATAAAAAGTTTTATATATAACCTTAGCATATATATATATATATCATTTACACAGGCCAGAAAGTGAAAGGCTTGCTGCAGTCTGGAAACTGTGATTTGCATTCTACAACTCAGAAGTGAGTGGGGAAACATCACCATCGGTAAATACGCCTAATAAACTACTTTTGGACTGAACTCTAGCGATTTCCAAGCAAAATGCTGAAAGCGAGATGGCGGTGAGATTAGCTAGTTGGGAGACTGACAGAGAGGAGGATGAATCAGAGACCTACCTGAGCTACATGAAGGAGTTCAAAGCCAGCGGGTGAGTTAGTTCTCTCTTGCTTTGGTGAAGACCCATGACCAGGAGCAACCCCGGGAGGAAAGCCTTCTTTCCTCTTAGACTTTATCATGAAGGGAAGTTAAGGGTGGGAACTCAAGGCAGAAACCCGGAGTCAGGAACTGAAGCAGAGGCCATGAGGGTGTGCTGATTGTTGGCTTGCTCTGTTTCTTTCTTATACACTCAGGACCACCTGCCCAGGGATGGCACTGACCTCACTGGACTGTCCCTTCCATATGGATGATCAATCAAGAAAATATCCCACAGGCTTACCAATAGGCCAATCTGATGAAAGTTGTTTTTCTTTTCTTTCTTTTTTTATTAAGTTTATTTATTTTACATCCCTACCTTCCCTTCTATCATTCCCTCCTCCAGCTCGCCTCTGCCCTTCACTCCTCCTCAGTTTTGAAAGGCATATCAAGTTTCCATAGGACTAAGCACCTCTGCTTGTATTAAGGCTGGGCAAGGCAACCCAGTATGGGGAAATAGGCTTCCAAAAGCCAGAAGAAGTGCTAGGGACTGCCTCTGCTCCCACTCTTAGGAATCCCAAAAGCTGACCAACTACACAACTGTCACGTTCCTGCAGAGGTGGTAGGTCAGTTCCATGCAGGCTCCCTGGTTTTTGGTTGAGACTCTGTGAGCTCAGGTTAGTTGATTCTGTGTGGGCTTTTTGTGGTGTCCTTGACACCTGAGGGAGCAGGATTCCCCAAGCTCAGACTAACAATTGGCTGTGGGTCTCTGTATCTGTTTCCATCAGTTGCTAGGTGAAGCTTCTCTGATGACAACTGGGGTAGGCACCAATCTATAAGAATAGCAGAATATCATTAGGCATCATTACGTTGACATTTTTTTCTCCAATCGTGTTTAGTTCAATGGGGATGTTTTTCTGTTCGTTTGTTTGTTTTTTGTTTTGTTTTGTTTTGTTGAGACAAGGTTTCTTTGTAGCTTTTGGAGCCTGTCCTGGAACTAGCTCTTGTGGACCAGGTTGGCCTCGAATCCACAGAGATTCGCCTGCCTCTGCCTCCCAACTGCTGGGATTAAAGATGTGCACCATCACTGCCCAGCTAATGGAGATAGTTTTTCACTGAGATTGTCTTCCCAGATGACTCCAACTTGTGTCAAACAGACAAAATACACAAACAAACAAACTAACACTAGGAAATTTAGGTTGGCCCTGTATTAAAATAAAATATTTTTAAAATAAATAATAAAAATTTAAGCTAGTGGTTTCCTAGTACTCACAAGCCCCTGGAGTCACTTCACTCACACACACACATACACACACACACACACACACACACACACAAGAGCATCCTTTAGCTTGTCCTGGGTGATGTGATAAAGTACTAGGGAAAAGACTTGAGAGAGAACGCTAACAACCAGAGTTTAAAAGAACCTGACAGATAGGAGGATAAGTTCATGATCTAGTGTAGGACACAGTGAATATGGTTAATAACAGTGTACTGTTGAAAGTTGCTAAACTTGATTTTAAGTGTTCTCCCAAGTCTGTGTAGCTAGGCACAGAGGACCACACCTGTAAACTAAGCACTGGGGAAACAGAGGCTGGAGAATCACAGTAAAGTCAAGGGCAGACTAGCGTAAGCAGTGAGTTCCAGCCTGCTATGGTTATATAACAAGACACTGTCTCGAAACAAGAAAAGAAAACAGAGTATCTGTGAGATAATGCACATGCAGGGAGCTCAACATACTATTTCCATAACCTATAATTATTTCAAACTCTGAGATGATGAGATGGCTCAGCAGGTAAGAGCTTGCCTCAGAGCCTGAAGACCGGTAGCCTGCAGGTGACTCAGTTTCCATCTGGAGTCCATTCTGACTTATCTGGGTTCAAGCTTGCCTGCTCTGCCTGTATCCTTGAGGGTTGTGAGAAAGTTTGGATTAAGCCCATGGGAAAGAACACGTTATCTACTATGGCACAGGCTGGTGAACGCCAGCCGAGGGCATATCCAGGTAGAAGAAGAAACGGCTTGCTCAAGGATAGGCATGGTCTTGTGGTTAGATACTGTCCATTTATGCTGTGCTTTGCTCTGCTTTTGTATATGAGCAGGCTCTGAAATTAACTCGCTGCTGTGCAAAGTAAGCTGGCAGTCCCCCAAATCGATCCTGTGTTTTCTGACTCAATTTCTTTCAGTCTACCACTTCTGCCACCCTCACACCCCTTCTCAGGAACCCTCGCTCATTTGTTGGAGCAGACTCTAACAAGGACTCCAGTTCTACCCACAGGACCCACACAGAGCGAGGAGAGAGCTGTCTCTCAGGTTATCCTCAGTGTATACATAAATGGGATAAAACTTTTAGGAAAAAAGTTCTATTTGCACTATACAGCCTACTAAAGCTATTTGAAAATTTTAAGTTTATTATTTTTTTTAAAAAGTGAGCCTGGCAGTTCTTGACTATCTTCAGAGGCTTGTAAACTCAAGGCCAGTCTGGGATACACACACACACACACACACACACACACACAGAAAGAGAGAGAGAGAGAGAGAGAGAGTTCAAGGCCAGCCTGGGCAATTAACTGATACCTGTAAACAAGAAAGCTGCAGCTACAGTTCAGTGATAAAGCAATTGCCTAGCATGTGCAAGAGTTAAGGTTCCAAGGACTTACAAAAATTTACATGCAACTAGCAACACAGAGACACACAGACAAACAGATGCACACACACGCACGTGCACACACACACACCCCTTTCACTTCCTAATTCATCTGAATGCACAGTTCTCTCTTCTCTAGTCAGCTATGATGGTACCTGTTCAGTGTTTCAGTCCAGCAGTTGCCTAAGTTTTCTACTTTCATTGCCCACTTGCCACCCGAGTCCTCTGGGACTTGGTGTCAAAGACTATGCTCCTGCAATTGTCTGTTGCATTCCCCCCCTCCCCCGACTCCTTGGGAAGAACAAGACTCCTACAGGACAAAGCAACATCCTTTCAATAGATCTAAGGGGAGGAAATGGAAAGAGCGGGATGCTGACAGGCAACATCTGGTGCAATATTAGAGCTACTTTTAAGAAGCCATGTAGGCTTTCTCTTTCTCCTTTATTTTTATTTTATATGCATGAGTGTTTTGTTTGTGTGTGTGTGTGTTTTGCATTACTGGTGTTCCTGCTGGGCATTGCCTTTTAATAAAATTGTTGTCACCATTGTTATTACTCAATGATTTTTTTTCTGAAACCATCATATCTTTTATATAAGCAAGAACAAAAGAAAAAGAAAGTCTTGGAGTTGGAAAGACGGCTCATCAGTTAAGAGCATTTGCTGCTCTTCTAGGAAACCTGGGTTCAATTCTCAGCACCCACATGGTGACTTAACAACTATCTGTAACTACAGTCCCAGGTGTTCCAAAACCCCCTTCTGGGCCCCCATGAGCACTGTATACACATGGTGCATAGACATATACTCAGGCACACACACACACACACACACACACACACACACAGAGAGAGAGAGAGAGAGAGAGAGAGAGAGAGAGAGAGAGAGAGAGAGCGTTTTTGTTGTTGTTTTGTTTTTTGAGTGGAACTCATTCTGTTGGCCAGCCTGGCCTCACTATGTAGACCACCTACCTCTGTCTCCCAAGTGCTGGGATTAAAGGCATGTACCACCACCGCCTGGCCACATTAAGATTTTTAAATACATCTAGATATAAATTCTATCTATTGCCAAACATTATGAGATTTTTTTAAAGCCTAGAATTATTTGTTCTATTTTATGAATGAATTTCTGACCTGCATATGTTTATATATATCACTTGTGTACTTGGCACTCATGGAGCTAAAAGAGGATATGGGATCCCTGGAGCTGCCCTGTGGGTGCTGGGAACTGAACCTGGTGCTTCCACAACAGCAAAGAAGTGTTCATCTCCCCTGAGCCATCTCTCCAGCCCCTACCTCTAAGATTTTATGATTTTTGTCTTATTTGTACACTATTAACTTAGTTAGTAGTATTTCTTCACAAGGAAATAAACCAAACACTTAAAAGGAGAAAATAATGTAAAAAATAGTAAATTTACAAATTTTCTTCTCAAAAGAATAGGAAACAAATTTAAATGATAAATTGCGGCGAGCGAGCCCTGACCAGCAGGGAAAGATCACCACCGACACAGGATTCTTCTCTGATCACACTTTAATGAAGCGCTGCTTGGTTGAGGGAGAGCTGGAAGCAGGGGGCTCCGAGCCGGGCTGGGTGGCGGCTTATATAGAGGAGGACGGGGCGTGTCTACTGATTAGGTGACGTGGCAGAAAAGGATTGGTGGAAACCTGTTGCTAGGCAGATGTGGCGCGAAAAGTTCGCGCCACATACTTGTTTACTTTAGCCCTCGGCGCCATCTTGTAATGGCGAAATGTAAGTGCGGCCGCCACAGTTCCCCCTTTTAATTTTATGACATTTAAAAGACAGTCAAGGCTGAGGTCAGAGGACCTTACCCTGAAAATGTAGACATGTCCCGTTTTTCTCAGGGATGGGAAAAATAAGCAGGACTACCCATATGCATAAGGTCATGATCTCCTGAGTGGATCTACTCAGTGCACTCTTAGGTGCAAAACCTCCTGTCCAGGACAACACATCCCCAGATTCAGGGGAACCTCATCGATCCCTCTTTCCGAGTGCAATGGCTCAATGGCCTTCGGGTGCAAAAGCAGGGATCAGGGTCAGGAGTCCTGTAAGATGCTGATCCAAGCTTGGGGGGAGTTACCGGCCTCCAAGGCTGCGAGGGCACGAGCAATGGCCACCTTTTCCCGTTTCCTTACCTGAATCAGCCTTAGAATCAGAAACAACGCCAATATCACTCCCGAAGTTAATATTAATCCTAGCACGCCAACCCCTGCCCATTCCTTAATATATGAAAAGGTATCTACCAGCCAATCTGTAAATTCCCCCAGCGAAACCATAGTCGCCTGGGTTTGATTCAAAGCCAAAATCTTCAAACTAAAATTTGCTTGCAATTGTTCCAATTCCCTTGTCCAATTGCCATTTAGATATTGAGAAATCGCTCGGGATTCATTAAGGGTAGCAGTATAGGGGGTAACACACAAGTGCTTAGTACGATCTACACAACCAAAGGTAACTATATCAAACATTTTTAACATATTTCTTTCCACCAAATCAACTCTCTTATTTAACAATAAAATACCTGACATTAATTGATGGTTAATCTTTTCTTGTATATACATAGCGTCCGAGGTTTTTTGAACCACGGAATTGATAAAAGTAACTGTCTGAACTTGATTGGCCATAGCTACTCCTGCAGTAACAGCCGCAGCAGCAGACACTGCAATAGCCGTCACAATAGTTGCTGTAATGCCAAAATCCCTTTTCCGGCGAACCAGGGTGGCTAATGGAAAGTTCTTAGGATTGGCTTTTACAGGCAAAAACACAAAGGTAGGGATGCGCATGACAATCGCACCTGAATGGTAGAAATTCCAACATTGTGACAGAGAGCAATTATCCTTCTTGCAATCAACTGCAGTATTATTTGAACTCCCTGTAGTATTAAACAAAAGCCAGACAAAGGGAGGATCCAGGCAAACTCTGGTTTGCCGTAGAGTAGTATTATGTTTTTTCTCTACACTAGTTATATTAATTTCTTTAGAAGTGTGATTCATAATCCCTGTATAATTATTTAACATAATTATTCCAGAGCGAGCAAATGTAGCAAATGGAGACAACTCAGTTATAGCTCCTCTGGAATTCATAAGTATCCATGGTGTAAAGGGTGATCCAACCTTTATCATAAGTTTTCTTTTAACCTTAAAATGGTTAAGATTCCTAAGAACCCATCCAGAATTATTGTAAAACTTATCATATCGTCCTCTGCAATCCACAAATTCAGGGGGATAGCTCAAATCATTACCAGAGCATCTAGGGACAGACCAAGAAAAAATATTATTACTAGTATGATTACTATTGCCAACCTGTGAATCACTATTATTAACCTTGCTAACCTGTACCCAATTGGGCGTTGTAAGGTTGCAACTTATCCCATAAGTGGTAACATTAACAGTATCATTGGAACCGGAATAGGAGCCAGATCCAGATTTAGCTCCAGATCTAACCTGAGGCAGGGCTGCGCTAATGGCCTTTCTCAAAAAATTGGGAGTATCTTCTAAAAATGGATCTCTAGCTACAGTAAGATTCATGGCATCTAGCAAAATGCAGTCTGAGATAGAAGTGCTCTGATTTGTGGTAAAACATAAAGTTCCTGCTAGGGGCACTACAGTTTGATTAAATTTTTGTTCCTGAGCATCCACCTTTTTGCAAACTAAGTTCAATTGGCAACTATCAACAAAAAATTGTGGCAATATTGTGGACTCATTGTGAACAGGAATTGGAATGGGCCATGTACGGGCCACAGCCCAGAAATAAGATTCTTCAGATTCAACTGGAACCGGCAGGTTCACCAACAGGATCAGGAGCAGCAACATCTCCTTGCTCTTCGTCAGGCTGTTCCAGTGTTGTCACGATTCTTGTCAGTCTGGTAGGGATCCACACCGGATCTGGCCGATTCTGAGGAAAGACACAAACAGCTCCCCTGGACCTCTGTATCACAGGGTCCTGTCCATACCATTTGTTATCAATTACATCCTTCCATTTTACTAATTCTGTATTTCTGTGACTGTGGTCCATATGTCTTTCCGCGGCTGAACAGCCATTGGAATCCAAGGTCAAAAATTAAATGTAAAGAGAGCGAGAGATATTCTATCTCGCGGGGATGCGCCCTCGGCTATTCCCCTTTTTTGTTTTTGAAGCAATTCCTTAATGGTGCGGTTAGCCCTTTCCACGATGCCTTGTCCTTGTGGATTATAGGGCAAACCAGTAGTATGATTAATTTCAAAAATAGAGCAGAACTGTTGAAAACTTTTAGAGGCATATGCCGGGCCATTATCAGTTTTTAAAGAATAAGGCTTGCCCCAAGCAGCCCAGGCTTCTAGGCAATGGGTCCTTACGTTAAGGACCTTTTCACCACATAACGGGGTGGCATGTATAACACCTGAACAAGTGTCCACGGAAACATGCAAATATTTTTGTTTACCAAATTCTGAAACATGAGTAACATCCATCTGCCAAAGGGTAAGTGGCTTTAACCCACGTGGATTAACCCCAATATGAGGCGGATGATGAAAAACCACACAGGAGGAACATTGTTTAACTATCTCACGCGCTTGGTCGCGAGTAATATTAAACTTAAGGCGAAGGGTATTTGCAGGCACATGAAACTTTCTATGAAATTGTTCAGCCGATTGCATAGGATCCAGGTCAACTAAAGCCATTTCCCTGGTAGCCCTATCAACCATATCATTAGCTTCAGTCATAGGTCCAGGAAGACCGGAATGAGCTCTAATATGACCGATAAAAAATGGTTTAGCACGTTGAACTATACAACTCTGAATTTGTAATAACAAAGATGCAACCATGCTACTAGGTTTAACATATGCAGCCACTTCCAGATGTTTTACGGCATTAACTACATAGCATGAATCAGAATACAAATTAAAAGGCTGATGGGGAAAGGCCTTAAAGACCTCCAACACCACTTGACACTCCACGACTTGGGGTGCTCCAGAGCGAAATTTCAGAGTAACAGGCGGGGAGCCATATACCATATAGGCTCCAATTCCAGTTTTGGACCCATCAGTAAAAATAGTCAAGCCATTATTCAAAGGAGAAGCACTGGTAATCTTTGGAAAATATACAACATTCTGTGCCATAAAGGACAGCAATTTATCAGACGGATAATGATTATCAATAACGCCTGAATATGAGGAAATCAATACGGCCCAATCATCAGTAGTCCCTGTCAAAACCTCAATTTGATCTTTGGTATAGGGCAATATTAACTTCTCTGGCATTTTGCCAAAGGTGGTCAAGCTGAACTTCACTCCCAATAATGCCTGTTGTGCCACTAAATCAGGATAATAGCTTAACGTGCGCGAACCAAGTGTATGACCATGTATCCACCAAATCGGGCCTGTCTGCCACAATACTCCAGTAGGATGACCAACAGTGCGCAGAATGCAAAGCAATAATGGTTGTTCTGGATCAAACCGAAGAACCTGCGCTTGTTCTATGGCCTTTTCCACTATCTTTAATGCTTCTTTTCCTTTTGGTGTAAGCTCTCTAGGTGACGTTACATCAGGATTTCCTTCTAATATTGAGAACAACGGCTGCAAAGCTTCACGGGTAATGGGGAGATATCCTCTCAGCCAATTTATATCTCCGAGCAACTTTTGAAAATCATTTAAAGTGCGTAAATGTGATGTACGAATGCAAATTTTTTGTGGAAAAATCTGTTTTGGGGTAACATGGGCTCCTAAAAACTCTACAATACTTGTCTTTTGAATCTTATCGGCGGCAATAATCAGCCCCTTTTGTTTTAAGGATGCCTCCAGGGCAACTAATGCCCGTTCTAGCATATGCTCTTGTTTTGCTGCCAATAGGATATCATCCATGTAATGGATCAGCCTAACTTTGGGAAAACTACGTCTCACTGGTTGTAACGCCTGATCCACGTATAGCTGGCACATGGTGGGACTGTTGGCCATACCCTGTGGTAAGACCTTCCATTGATAGCGTTCATCAGGCTGTTCGTGATTTATAGAGGGAACAGTAAATGCAAAACGATGTTTATCTAAAACATGCAAGGGTATAGAAAAGAAGCAATCCTTAACATCTATGGCAAAAACGGGCCAATCTCTTGGTAAAGCACTTAAAAGAGGCAACCCTCTTTGGACAGATCCCATGAGTTGCATTTGTGCATTAACTGCTCTAAGGTCATGCAGCAGCCTCCATTTTCCTGACTTCTTTTTTATGATGAAAATAGGGGAATTCCAAGGAGACACAGAAGGTTCAATATGACCAAGCTGAAGTTGTTCTTTAACTAATATGTGTGCGGCCTGGAGCTTTTCCATAGACAGGGGCCGCTGAGGCACCCAGACGGGTGTATCTGTGCCCCAGGGGATGCGTAACGCATCATCAGTGGCCCCTAGGAAAAACCCAAGCCCTTCCGATCAGATTTGGGAGTGGGCAACACGGGGTCACTTCGTCCTTGAAGGCGAGCCCCCAGCCCTTTTCCTGGTACAAAGCCTTGTGCCTTCATGACATCTTTACTCACTTGAGAATAATCATTGGTAATTATCAATTTTAATTGTTGTTGTACATCCCTTCCCCATAAATTTAAAGGAAGGTCTATGACAAAAGGCTGAAAAATGCCTTGACTGTGTTCCATCCTCCAATGCAATTGCTTAGCACTCATATCTGGAGTATTTTGATATCCTAGACCCTGTAAGGTTTGTGCAGCCGTCTGTAACGGCCACCTCTTCGGCCAATCCTGTTTACGCATCACACTTCTGTCCGCTCCGGTATCCAATAGGCCCGTAAAGAGCTTTCCTTCTATTTCTAGGGTACACATGGGGCGATCATCAAGTCCTATAGACAAGCATGCTAGCTCAACCCCAGAGGAGCCGAACCCTCGCTCGCCCCTCTCTTTCTCACAAGCGGGAAATTTTTCATGGTCTGATCGAAGAATTAACAATTGTGCAATACGATCTCCGGGTGCAATCGAAATGATGCCAAACGGAGAATGACACATTACCTTAATAATGCCTTTGTAGTCAGGGTCGATCACTCCAGGTAGCACTAATAATCCTCTAAGAGTACTGGAAGATCTTCCTAAGACTAGTCCCACTGTTCCTTCCTCTAGAGGTCCTGACATATCTGTGTCTATAGCTTGAACACCCATACTCTGAGTCAGTACCAATCCGGTGGTGGCACGGAGGTCCAACCCTGCGGAGCCTGTGGTGGCCCTTCTGATGACTGGGGTGGTCTCATGTTTGGCTCCTGAATTGCCCCATAAATTCTCGGGCCCTGGGGTAGTGGGCCCTTCTGCCCGTTTTTTGACATGGCTGATGTTGCATTAGGTATGGGCTGTCCATTGATATCCTTTACGGATCGACACTCATTTGCCCAGTGTTTTCCCTTTTTGCACCGTGGGCATGTGCCCGGCTGTCTCTGACCTTGGCTCTTTTTATGTGTGCCTTGGGGGCAATTTTTTCGTATATGCCCCGGCTTCCCGCAATTAAAGCAGGTACCTGATCTTCCCTGCCCCCTGGAGACTGCTAGCATAGCAGCCGCTAGACCAGCATTAGTTAGAGGGCCGCCTATCTCTCGGCAGGCCTTAAGCCAAGCATCCAGTCCTTTATTTTTCCACGGCATGATGGCTCTCTTACATTCTTTAGTAGCCTGTTCAAACACTAACTGCTGAACCAAAGGCATGGCTTCTTCGGCTTCACCAAACACCTTCCCTGCGGCTTCCATCATGCGAGCCACAAACTCCGAAAATGGTTCAGTAGGGCCTTGAATAATTTTAGTAAGGTTGCCCGTCACTTCACCTCTTTTTGGTATCATTTTCCATGCTCTTGTGTAAATTTCATTAATTTGTTGATAAACCTCCACTGGATAGGCTGTTTGATTAGCCGTCCATTGCCCTTGCCCTAATAACATGTCTGCATTCCAGGGAGCTCGATTTGGCGTTTGCGCATTTACTCGAGCCTGAGTGTGAGCAGCTTCTACCACTATAGATCTATAATCTAGATATTGACCTGTAGAAAGGCATGCTCTAGCAATTTCCCACCAATCTGTTGGTGTCATAGCTCTGGTGGTCAACCGAGTCAGTAATGTGCGGGTATACTGCGCATTAGCTCCATAAGTCTTTGCTGCTTCCACTAAATCTTTTAACTCTTTATAAGGGACTGGCTCATGATATCTTTGTTGATTTTGATCCTCAAAAACAGGAAATACCACCACTGAAGGTGGATAATGCACAGCTAACTGCGCAAGAGTGCCCCTGTCGATGAAATGGCAGCTACTCCTGGGCTGCACGTAAGGAGGGGGAAATTCTCTAGTGGGCACTTTTAGAGCTGGCCCATATCTCTCCTCCTCATAATGTGCATCTTCCTCCTCTAAGCTCTCCTCCTCTGCCTCTACCAGCTCCTCTTCAGCCAGCCGCAAGGCTGCGAATTCATCCAGCACCGGATACAGGGGAGGTGCTGAAGGTTTATTTATCTTAGGATCCTCTTTTTCTTTTATATCTTTCTTTTCTCCTTTTTTGTTCCTTATTACCGTGCACTTTTCTTCAGTATCCTCCTCTGTCTTTGAACCTGCTTCTGAAAGGCTGTCCTGGTGTCTTGCCAACATTTTCCTTCCTTCTCTTAACTCCTCTACATTTTTTCCGTCTTTCAAACAGGAGTGTACTAATCTCCAAAAAGGATAAGTTCCCTTCTTTAATTGCCCCTGTTCCTTTGCTGCCTCCAAATCTTTGCCTAGCTTTCTCCAGCAATGCAGATTTAGATCCCCAGACACCGCAAACCACGGCGCCATGCGATCAATATCCCCGACAATCACCTTTATGGTGGATTTCAAGATTTTCAATCCTCTCTCCTGGAGTAACCGCTGTATGGGATCTACAAAATCGCATGCACCAGAGACAGACTGATCGTTGCCCATCTTTGCTCACTTTTCTACAAGAGGCTTACAAAAGGGCAGAAAAATCGCATTATCTGCTACGGACTTACTTTCACTTTAGATGTTACAGCAGAGACACTCCTCTCCTGGTCTATGACAACGGATAAAAATGCAAAAGGCATAAACCACTACAGCAAAAACAACCACTGCTAGTGCAAACCACAAAGGACTAATTCCTCCAAGAAGCATACCTGAGGATACTTACCGGCGCCGACCGCTTCGTGTGTAGAGTTCTGAATCCTCTTCGGGCCCCCCCCCCCCCCCCCCCCCCCCCGTGTGTGTCCGCCGAAGTTCCCGGGTTTCGGCACCAGCTGCGGCGAGCGAGCCCTGACCAGCAGGGAAAGATCACCACCGACACAGGATTCTTCTCTGATCACACTTTAATGAAGCGCTGCTTGGTTGAGGGAGAGCTGGAAGCAGGGGGCTCCGAGCCGGGCTGGGTGGCGGCTTATATAGAGGAGGACGGGGCGTGTCTACTGATTAGGTGACGTGGCAGAAAAGGATTGGTGGAAACCTGTTGCTAGGCAGATGTGGCGCGAAAAGTTCGCGCCACATACTTGTTTACTTTAGCCCTCGGCGCCATCTTGTAATGGCGAAATGTAAGTGCGGCCGCCACAATAAATTATAAAGAGAATTTAAAACTATGTCACTTTGCCATTGAGTTGAATATTTTTCATTAGTAATTTTGAAATTCTCATATTTATTTCTTGAAAGCTATCAAATACTTTCATAACAGGGATATACACCAGTTTCTAATCAATATACTTTATTTCTGAAAAATACGTTCATTTCATAAGCTTACAGGTAAAATATGAACATTTTCTCCTTTGTATATCCTAGGCTGGCCTCAAACTCACTATGACCTTCAGTTTCTGATTTTGCCTCTGGGTAGGAAGGGTTGGGACTACAGGCATACACACGGCTTTTCTGAGATCCTCGAATAAAGTCTCTGAAGGCTAGGCAAATGCTCTACCGAGTTACATCTCCAGCCCCTAAATTATGAACTTTTAGATGATATGCATGTTTTTTTAATTTCTCTTAACATATTGTGTATATTTGTTCACATAAGGTAAACTGTTTTGTTTTCTCTTTCTTTCTTGCAGCTATTGTTTAGATTTTTATTTATCTAGTCAGATACTAACTTTTAAGCTTTTGGGTAGTATATCTATCTGTCTGATATACTACTGTTCCAGGGTTTTCCCTAGAGAACTATAAATCTGCAATGAGAAGGAAGTAGAAATATGGGTAAGTGGGGAAGAAAAAAAAATAAGGAAAGAGTCCCTGCGAAAGACAGTATATAACAGAATATTTCACATTTTAAGTTATTCCAAATATCGTGTGTCCTCTAAGTGGTCACTCCTTAAAGCTTTACCCACCCAGATGACCTTAATTAAACTTGGTCCAGATTTATGAAGACTATAAAATTAGGAAACTTTAATTTAAAAAAAGCAATCCAGCGGCCCTGGATGGTTTCCTGGAGCACACCCAGCATTACTTAAGACTTTATTGTTGCAGCTAGTTGGAGAGATCATAGCCACAGCGCCAGCCAGATCTCAAAGAGTTCTGTGCCTGACGCCTAATGGAGCCAATTTTCACTCCGGCAGAACAAATTCAAGTTCAATACTAACTTGAATTCGTTGCCTTCGGATGCTCGGGATCCGATCTTTGGAGAGGAAATTGTATCAACGCCTCTGTCTATTAAGTGATATTCCATTTATTTCATCTAAATAGCTAGTAGGAACAACCAACAAGAGTCAAATCTAAAACAGAAAACAAATCTCTTTTAATTATGAAATTTGCTCTATTCTTTTTTTAGACTCCTTTCTTTCGTCTCCTTCACGGCCTCCATTTTCTACAAAGTCCCCATCTCAACCGTGGGCCACCGAGCTCTCTTAAACAAGAACGCGTGCTCCCAGGCCTTGCTCACCTACACTGACAATCACATTACAGTCACAGGCCATTGACTGCCACTCACGTTCTTATTACCCCGAGTTTGATGAACATTGATACACTTGCACGTCTCCCTCTGCCCCGGAAAGAAAAGTAATAATTTAGCTAGAATCTAAAAGTTAGCATGTTTTGTCAATAGCTTCATTGTCCCGCCTGCTCATTCATCACAGCTTGCCTGCCATTGAAATCCTTCCTCCCTGACATTATTAAAGTCAGTCATTATTAAAGTCATTTCAAAAAGAGATACATGAACCACTTCTAAGATATTGTCAAGCTGGAATCATATTTTCAGTACTTTATAGTGTATTGTATTCTCAAGCATCTGAAGCAAATATAATATTCTTGCATATTTCCTATGATAGAATCTCATGTAGACAATGATGAGATAGGAAAAGTGATGCTTATCACACGATTTTGACACTGTCCCTTCTGATAACTAAGATGCCCTGATAAAATCAACGTCCGTTTTCCTATTATGAAACAAATTCTAGTGCAGGAGCGGAGTTGTTATATGCCTTACATTTGTGAGAAAGAAAATTCTCACCGGAGAGAAAACACTTAATAGTTGTATCTGCGTTCATCCAGTTTGACTAAAATATCACTTGGGGATATAATTCAATAACTAGTCACAGATTGTTTTACAAGACCACTTAAGGAATTCTTGAATTGTGTTCATCTCACACATACACAAAATTAAATTTAATTAAAACTTCATAAAAGGCCTAAAACACAAAAACTGTACAGTTACTAATTTTCCAACCCTTTTTTTTCTGTAGGCAGTACTTAAGTAATTTAAACCAAATAGTTTTAAGTTGTTGGTGATACATAGCAGTGAACAAGCCTGACTTTATGAAATGCACACACTGGTTAGTCATTTTCAATTACCACGATGTAACTTTACCAAAATATGACTGCAAATGGGAATCCATCCTTATGAACACGTGGAACGACTGTGGTATACTTTTCAATAGCTTTTGATTTTTCGATACAAAAACACGGCTTGAACAGTTCAGTAATGTTATTTCCCTTTTAGTTACAAACAAATAAATTTAGAGCCAAGACAGTCATTTTATTTGCTAACAAATGATCTTTATAATAAAGTACATACACAGACAGAAACAAGGTAGGTCCCAACTTCAATGAAAACCGAAACACAGGCCTAGACTGATCAAAAATATGTAAGTCTACCCAAGTCTACGCATATGTACTGGTTTGTGCACGCTCATATGTAAGCAAACACGCCAGTGTGTTTGTGGGTGGATGGGCGAGTGTCACAAATGCCTGAGTTATCGCATTTAAATTTATTATCTCTTATCCCAGAAATAGACCAGAGTACTATAAAGACCTATACACATTTTCTCTTAATGAAATTCTGATCAAAGTTTTGCTTTACATCAAAATTGGTTGATCTTCACACATGAACTAAGAACCTTCTCAGATCTTCATTCAACCCAGCAAACGCTTTCGAACGGAATTAATGAGCAGTACCTCTCAACTGTACAAACATGTTACAACACTTCCTGGCCCTCTAACATTTTGGATTTTAAAAACGTTCTATGTTTCAAAGAACAAATGAAGTGAAAAGCTGCCTCCATCCATCTTCCCACACACACACACACACACACACAATGTCACCAAGCAATTTATCTTAGTTGTACTTTTTAAATAAAGGTCATTATCCAGGCTTTCTTTTACCTTCCTTCCCTTTCTGTAGCCATGATCACATATCTGGGCAGTGAGAGAGAGTTCCTAGATAGGACCCTTAAGAGAGGAACGTGGGAAGAAGGAAACCACTATCCTGGGACTTGCTCACTTGCTTGCATTCCCCACTCTACTCCTCCCTGTCTCCTCCTTTCTACTGCGGTTCCTCCAAGGGCCTAAGCACCTCAGGTCCCAACGCGGTAAATCAAGTTTTGCTGCCTGATACACCTAACAACTTTGGTGGTTTTCCCAAGAAAAGCTGTGAGACGCGTCTGTGAGTGTTTCTTCTGGTCCTCATATCTGTAGACTCTCAGAGGCCCTGGAGTCGAGGCAAACCAAATCCCTACCCTTCCAGTAGATCCACCGACCGAGCAGACTTTCTCTCATGGAATACCAACACCCAAATGCTGCCCACTGAGGAAAAGCACAGGATGGGGTTTGCCTGGAGCATGGGGCCTGCGGTGATCCTCAGAACGCAGGTGAGAAGTCCGGGAAGAACCTGGCAGTCAGGATTGCAGATTGTTCCTGGATCCCCGCCGCTCTCCTACAAACCCAAAGTACAGATCACTTTCCCTGTTTAACAGAAAGATAGCTTTTTGCAGAAAAGTGTTGGGAGAGTGGGGGAGGGGAGTCTTGTGGCTCTTTACGGTAAGGAAAGAAGGAAAGGAAGTGTGCTCGTATGTTAATTTTTTTCCCTCCACGTGCTTCCAAATTAAAAGTTGCCTCTTAGGCGACAGGCCTGCGGTTTTCACAGTGTAAAACGGATTAGTGGGCAAGCTCCTGCCCTTCTCGACTTTCGCTTGCGGTTTGCAACCCCCAGGGCGGGTCTGACCCCGTGGCACCTGCCCAGACGAGCTTCGCCCGCAGCTGCCGAGCGCGTGGACTACGCTTCTCCGGCGCCAGTACCCACCCCGGGGACCGTCCACCTCCCACCCCCGTGAGGCGGAGCCCAGGCCCAGTGTCCAGGGGGAGGGAAGTTCCCACGGTGCGGATGATCCCCACGCCCAAAGCCAGCAGCCGGCCTTCTAGCCCTGGCTCGCTCCCGTCCGCGCTCTCCTCCGTGGTCCTGGATGTGCCGGAGTCTAGGAACTGCCTGCAGTAACACGCTCCAGACTCTGTCAAGAATTTACTGAAACCACACGGAAACCTGCTTGCTTGTTTCTTTCTTGTTCATAGGTTTTCCTCCAAGGGCATGGATTTTGTGGAGGACACTTCCAGGAGGCGTTGTGTTCTCATGTGCTCACCAATCGGTTCAAGGAAAATAAATAAATGGATGGATGGATAAAATATCCGAGCTGAGTTTGCTGAAGCTGAGGCGTCATAAATGCACGAGACGCCGTTCCCCCACGTGCACCTGTCCACGAGTTTGCAGAGAGTGAGAAGATTTCGAGATTGGCCAGTCTCATTCCATTTTCATGTCAACCCTTGGTGACCCTTTGCTTCTACGTTTAATGAACAAAAGTAAAACTTTGCTTTCCAGTTACAGAAACACCGTGCTTCTGGTCTTCCCGCCCTGGCGCAGAATTTAGGCATCCTCTTACACTGCAGGGAATTATCAGTGTGATTTGTCGAGATCCACAGAAAAGGTCCTGCAGGTGGTGGGGCCAAGGGTCCAGAAAATAGCTGCATTAAGCGATAGACTCCAGGGTTCTGAACCGTCAGGCCCGTTTTGCTTGTGGGGTGAGGGGGGGGGACACTCGAGCCGGACTCGAGTCCGTGCGGGGACTACCAGCCGCCACCCACAGCCTCTAGCAGGCTGGAGAATCAGACGGGCTCCACCTTAAGAGCCGGGGAACGGCTGACACCTGCAGGGGGCGCTGCTGCCTCGCGGTTCCTCCCGCGTCAAGGCACACCAGGCTCCGCAACTTCCTGGCCTTCGTCCCCGGAGGGGGTGGGGACGCTAGGGGAGGAAGGGCGCGAGTGCCGCCGTTAGGTAAGGAACCCCAGCCTTTTAGGATGGAGAAGCAGCCTCAGTGAGGCGCTTGCTGCGTGGAGCTTTCCATCATTCCGCCCAGAGAGGAAGTGCAGGCAGGCGCCCTCCCCTACCCCCACCGCCTGCCTTCCTGCCTCCCTCCACCTCTGTTCTCCGACCCCGACCGTGCTTCCCAGACCCTTTGTTCTCCAGGTTGGGAGCGGCTGGGTGGGTTCCCCGGGGAGGAGGTGCCCCTGCTGCACGCGGAGGGGAAGGGATTGTCGCCTGGCTTCCGATCCACAGCCCTCGCCCTTAGAGTCCCCTACGCACCACCGCCCCTTGACTTAGGCAGCCCGGGGCGGGCTTTTCCATCCCTCTTTGCTCGTCGCCGCCTCCCTGGTCTCCTGGAAGCTGACGGGTAAAGATTGACGCCAGGGGATAGGGAAACTACGTCTACTTCCCGGCGCTGAGAATTCCCAGGGACCCTTTTGGGCCCGAACTCCGACATCTTCGGACCTCGGGCGCATGGTCCCGGCAGCGAGCCGCGCCGCGGCCTCTCGTTATGAAGACCCAAGGTCCCCAGTGGGGAGAATGGGACAATGTATTTCGCGCCCGGGAGTCTGATTGCAAACGAAAGCTCTCCCCACACCACACCACCCTCGGCGGCGCCACCCGCGTCGCCCCTCTGCCGCGCGTGACCCCAAGGGCTTGGGCGATTGTGTCTCCCTGAGTACAGTTACAATTGGGTTCAGCTTAATTTCTTACTCGGATGAAGGCGTCGTACCGAGTAAAGCGTGGGGAGCAGGATGTGGGGGAGGGGAGCTAGGGCGGGAAACTGCGGGGGATGGGAGGGCAACAGCTCCGTAAAGGGCTACCACGGGTTCCGGGTCCGAGGTGACCAAGTAGCACTGCTTATCCAGGCCCAGGATCTGGGCCCAGCAGCCGCAGCGCCGCCGAGCCCTCCCCAGCCTCGGCCCAGGGCACGAATCCCCACGGAGTGCCATCTACATTCCCTGCACTCCAGCACGGTTGCGCTCGGCCGGGTGGGGGTGGGGCCGGAGGCTCCTTACGAGCAGGGTGTCACCAAGTAGGTGCTGCTGCTGGAGTCGCAGCGCGGCCTGTGGCTGTCAGCTGCAGGCTTCCTGGAGCCCCTTCCCGCCTCTTAGCTTGACCCAGGTCTTCACTGGCTAGTCTAAAGGCGCGCTAGCAGTTCTCTCCGCTGCGGGTTCCGGGGGACACACCCCGTCCCCACCCCCGAGAGCTGGCGGCCAGCTCGGGATGCCAGGCGGCCAGACGGGCGCCCTGCCAAATTCCGCGTTCCTCTCTAGGAGACGGGGAATTGCGTCCCAGGCTCGGGAAAGCCCGCATTTCGGGCTAGGGACTCGCTTGCAAAGCACCCCCTCCCCCAGCCAAGGCGCCTGGGACGCCTCTGCAGGTTGAATTCCTGCTCCGTATCACTTCAATTTTAATTAATCTTTTAAAACACCGCTGTCACGTCGCTTGCAGAAAATTAATCAAACTTGAATCCTTGTTGCATAGCAAGAATTTCGATCCAAGTCTTTTAAAAAGGACTTGACTTTGCAAAGTCACGTCTTTTACAGTTCCCTCATTCCCCCTTTAGCAAGGGAAATACTGCAAAAGTCAGGACATGTTTGCTTCTTTCTGTCTTTAAAATGAAACTCTGCCTATTTCTGATCTTTATTTTCCTGTCTTTGAAAAAAAAAAGTTAAGCGATAAATTGCCTACCTCTGTTAATTCAAAATATAATTAGTTTGAATGATCTTTGTTTAAGAGCCCAGATAAACTAAGATAATCTTAATTTTAATGTGACACGACCCCTATTTTTCCTCGTGAATAATGAGAATAAAGAAGTCATTAATTAATACCAAGGTATCTCCATAGAAGATGGTATCTGGCGGTGCTGAGACACTGAAAATCGGTTGTATTAGTAATTGATACTGTATAATTGAACATGGAGAGATAGGCGTCTGTTTTTAACCTCAAAGCTTGGAGTTTATTTGATGATTACTGAGCTTCTAATAATTAATTTTAGTTCCTTCTTGATGCAAAAATAATTCTTACGATTCCTAGTTCCCATACAACAGAGACCTCTCATTAAAACCCACCCCTCAAAATGATTGTGAAGCTATATTATGTAGCAACCCTTTCTGTTCCATTATTTGTAATAAATTTTCTCTATGTTCATATCCTATTACAATTCCTGTGCTGTAATTTACCTACTAAAATACAAAAATGTAACTATCTTCTACTACAGCTTTGTCTTCCTGCTAGAGTCAATTAGTTCCGTTTAGTCCGTGACTCCTAAGACTTGGAGTATTTTAAGTTTCTAAGATTTGAAAATGAATCCCACTGAAGAATCAAGTTTTGTTTTTTTTTTTTTTTTGGTACGGAGTGGTTGCCACACACCAGACTCTGATCAAGCCCACAACCTGCATTAGCTTACACTTTTCTGTTATTAAAACAGACTGCAAAACACGTTCCTTTTTCCAACATGAACTGAGAAACAGCTATTGCAATTTCCTGGGCTGAATTTAGTGTTAACACAACTTTTGGCATTAACATAAAAATCTTCTCCAATCTAATAAGGTCTTCCAAATAACAATGGCTATGGTAAACCCTAGCTTTAAGGTGTCTGGCTATTTCTCATCATGAATTTGCTAATGGTCCTGGGTTTTAGCCACTGGAAGGGCTGTGATATTTTTCTCCTACAAAGGAGAAAAAAAGCATTCCTATACCTCCAAACATGTGTCACCCAAGTCACTATGAAATATTTCATGCCACATAGATATTCTTAGTACCTACCCTACCATACTCGAGCATCCTGCCTAATTGTCAGCACTAATCCTGAAATGGCTGGGAAGTACTTTAGTTTCCCACCTTCATTTCCCTTTGACCACAATTAAAACTTTAGGTCAGTATATGCTGGCGTAATTCTCTTCTCTTGGATCTTATATTTTCCCACTATAATTTAGGCTGAAATGGGATTAAAACAGGATCTAGAGTTCTAATCTCGGTTGATGTTTTGGTGTAGTCACCATAATGAGTCCTATTCCCTGCGGTCATGAAGCTCCCAAATGTCAATCAAGCAAACTGATTCAGAAATGCCATTGTTCGGCTCCCACGTCACTCGCCTTCCTCTCATTTTATTGAACAATACCGGAGTTCTCTGATCAGTCATTCGGAATATGAGGCATTATCTGGGGAAAATTCACAAAGTGTCTTGATCTTTCTTTGGGAGATACTGTTAAGGGGCTTGGGCAAGGCAGAGTGCTTGTTTATATTTCTGTCTTTGGACCGCACTGTGGATAGAAAGAAGCAATGAATACCTCCTGAAAGAAAATCATACCGTAAATCCGTCAAAAATTAATTCGTCCAGTCGAATGTTACATTTCTATTTTCGTGTTGGAAGCGTACTGATTTGTCATGTGAGAAAGTATCACGGGGTCGGGGTCCAGTTGACATGCCCCCACATCCAACCCCTATGTTTCACCCATTTAATAATACTAATGTGTTTACACTAGTTAAATAAGAATTTATTTGGGAGCGAGGAAGAGCTAAGCTTTACTAGGAAGCTCTCTCCCCTGCCCACTCAGGCGTCAGAGCGTCTCCGCCACTCGCTTTTCCCAGTCACAACCCTGGGTTCTCTCATGCCTGCGTCCCCGCCTCGCGACAATTCCCAAAGCCGAAGACGTCAGGAGTTTTACCAGCTCCAAACAGCCCAAATTAATAATCAACTTAATTCATGGAGGACTCGAGCCTTTATCTTCAGTTCCCAGAAGGCACCGGGTTTGGAGCCCGGTTCCTACGAGGACTTCCTTGCAGGGAGGCAGGCGTGCAGGGACAGATGTCAGGGGAAAAGCGATCGATGGAGACTTTCACCTACAGGATTATGGGCAAGGAAGCACGAATCAACCCTCTCAATCCTCTAGCTCTGGGTTCTTATATCGGAATTCATGCAAACGCGACAATCGCTCAGGCTCGAGCTACAGGCGCTTCTAGCACCCTTAGCCACACGCACACAACGCGCGCCTCCTCCGGGCACTTAGAGCCGAGGTGAAAAGCGAAGGCCGCAGAGGTGGGGACAGAAGGTGGAGACCTTCCCGAGTGGGACATGATCGATCACTTTAAAGTAAATGGTTCAAAAAAGAAAAAAAAATCCCAGGCTCCCTTCGGAAGACAGAGGGAAAGCTTCCTGCGGCCTGCCGGTCTCTGCTCTCTGTGGCTTCCGAGCAGCGTCTCTAGGCGCGGAGGTCTCAGAGGCCTGTGGTGGGACCCGGGATCCCAAGCTCCAGCCCGCTCTGCAGGGCGAGCACTACACAGCCGGCCGATGGCGACTGGGCTCCTCCGGGAGGAACGGACTCCCCTGGCACAGACGCGCGTGCTGCACGCCGAGTCAGCGCCGCACGCGCTTTTCCCTTTCTCAGCAAGCGGGATAGGCCTGTTCTCCCGAAGAGCTGAGAGCCGGTGGCCTAGAGGCCCCAGGGTCTTGAGGAAACCCGAGCTCCCTGCGACCAGCTCCGCGAGAAGGGGCGGGGGAAAGAGCCTAGCAAGCTGCCCCGGAGGCGGGTTGAGCGAATTCCAGAGGAAAAACCCCTCTGCACAAAGCCAAAGGCTTCCGCCCCTCCCCCGTCCTGCGACCTTCCTTCCAGTTGCCTAGGCACCGCCCTGCTCCGCTCTCACCTGCGACCTAGCTGAGAAGGCCTAGCTCCTCACCCTACCTCACCCTGTCCTTCAGTTCCATCTCCTCCCTGACCTTTCTGAGGCCTGGGCCAGGGTAGCCAGGGTGCCACAGAGGAAATGAAATTGTTCTGGAGATTACAGTGGGGCTTTTGGCTAGAATGTCCCTCCTTTCTCCTGCTTCCATGTTAAGTACCAACTTATATCTCTCTTCACAAGAATGGACAAATTTTCTCGCTTATTTGCAGTTTTGCAAAGTTCTACATACAGATCAGTGAACCTTCAGCACCCTTGTGCAGACACACATTGTGGAGGTTTGTCAAGAACTCTGGGCAGGGATTATAATGACAGATGAACCTGGCAGCCCCAGGGGGCAGCCCCAGGGGGAAGCCCGACGTAACCCCAAGATTTACAATAGGTTAGGGACCCAAAGGATCCTCAGACACTTCAAGCAACAGGTACCTATATCAATCAGGCCTTCGGGAGTCTGTTTCAGAGCTTGGCTCTGGACTCGGTAGCTGTACCTCCGCGACCTGGGAGGAAAGGCCCGAGCACACGTCTCCCCCTCAGGACACCCCTCCCTCCAGATCACTGGAAATCTCCACACTTTCCTCCCCGCCCAGGCACAGGCAGGCCTGGTTTCCGCTCAGAAGGCCCACACCTTTACATATTCTTCTCACACGATTTAGATTTAAAATAGAGAGCAAGAGGATGAAAGAAGGAAAGACGAAGAGAAAGTAGAAAGGGACCTGGGAGGTACAAAATAAAAAATGGCACAATGGGATCCACAACAGGGCACAAGACCTGCCTCACTCAAATTCCCCCAAATCAGACTTCCCCACATTAACAAGATAACTGGTCTCCAGGAGGACCTTCTCAAGGTCACTTCTCTGAGTGATATTTCACACCTGAACCTGGTTGGACACAACCTGAAGAGAGGAAGAAGCCACGTAGCTTAAGAGAGATAAACAGCTTTATAGGACATAATAGCCTCCCTGTAGCCCCTCTGCGCTTCACAGAAAGCCTGGACGATTCAAGCTACAGGCACCTAAGTGCTCCGTTGCACAACCAATCTCAGCCTTAACCCACCATGTTCAGCCTGTATTAGATTTAAAAAGATGGGGAAGCTTAGGGTTCCTTCTCTTCCCTGGTCCATTCCATGATAGGGAGGTGCTCACACAGAAATACAGCTGGTCCTTAGGGCCATATTGCAGGTGAGAACTACTCATCCCCGTGATGAATAGAAGCCTGGACCACTGATGATGAGGAAGGAAGCATTTTTATGTGTGTGGAGGAGGAGGGGGGAAATTCAGAGAGGTTTGCTCCTGCCCAAATCAGAAATTTAGCTCGACTCAGACCTTCTATGCCAGTCTTACTTACCCACCAGGGTAAAATAGAAGTCTGTATGTGGGTTATCAAGGAGTGCTGTGTGGGAGTGGGTGGGGGTGGGGTGTACTATTTCCAAGGCCCAGTTATCACGTGAAGGGAAAGCATCTTCCTGGGAAAGCCAGCCTAGCCAGAGAAACAGCATCACATCAGTCTGAGGAAGTCTTCCTCATTAAAGAAATCCTTTGTATGGTGCTGCCTTTCTCTCCCAGATTTGTAGCCTGGCCACACTGGAGGAGGAGGCAGCTGCAGGAGCTGCTGCGGCTACCTGGAGGCATCCAGCAATGTGTCCCCAGCAGCAGACTTGGTGTCCCCAGTGTGCAGAGCCCAGGCTTTGCCCATTAGTCTGTGACTGAAAACAATCCCCCTGCTCCAAGCAGCCACCACCATGACTACCCCAAATCCCTAAGCAGATTCCTGGACTTGGAGAGGGAACAGTTCATGGCATGAGTATCTTAGAGCAAGAATCCCACTCAGTTCTGAAATCACTAAGAAAATCATGTGTGGTAGCAGGTATTTGCGCCTCTTTGGATGACAATTTCATACTTTTGTTCCCAGAATGACACTTGGAAAATATTTTTCTCCTGCATAGCACAAAATGCTGCTTCCACATCCCACTATGGTGATTCAACCTTCTGTAAGCCATATTGTGTGCATTTTTCACCGGGATTTTAATGAAAGAAGAATTGTACAAGCCTCTGCTTTGTCCCAGCGCTGAAACAAAGACTAACTCACAGGAAAAGCTCAGCTCTCCAAAATGTCCTCTTCTCTGATTTGGGAGGCAAGCTCCAGGAGTCACCAGCCCATAATTGTGGCTGCTATTTAATCCCCCTCAGTACACAGCTCATCTTTCCACTATGCAGAAGTGCCATTGAGATATGACTAACCTTTAGGGTTATATCCCAAACTGGGAGTCTGGGGCTTACACTTGGATTGTCTGGGCCTCTTCTAACCTGAACAAAAAGGATTTGAAGAAAATCACATTTTTCCCCTCGCAACAAAGCATTCCTAATCACTTCAGCTTGTTGGTGAATTTTTATTCCCGTGTCCACTTGGGGTATTGAAATCGATCGCTGCAATATTTAATATATTACACTCCTAGGGTCATTGCTCTCCTAAGACCGAATTCTCTCCCTCTTGCCCTCAACTCAGCCTGGCTCCTGCCCTCCCACTCCCATCTGTCCGAGGCCCTCTGTTTATCTGTCCACATAACGCCTTTAATTCCCAGCCCACCCAGGGAACTCCACCATGTTTATTCTGTTTTCTTCTAGTATGGACAGCTTTCTTCTGAAAGCTTGAGGCAGCAGTGCACTTAAAAGGGAAAATGAGGAACTCAGTAGATTGAAGAAAATTAACCTGCTACAAACAACCTCATTAAAGAACTGCCTACCAAGAGTTAAGAATTAATAGCAAAATGGATGGGAAAAACCCTTGAGTGAAGAGACCTTAAACCCCCTTTCCTGAAAGGTACATAATTTACAGACCAAACCTAACAGTGAGTCTGTTCCCTGTTCCTAGTGACCTGTCCCGTAACCTTGTCATCCACGGTGGGGGCCTTTTTCTCTTTCTCTTTGGTGCCTTTCTTCTTTTTATAAAACCATAGGTTTGCGGGTCCAAATACTTTCTGATATACATATATATGTGTGTGTATATATATATATATACACACACATATAATTCCATTCACATATATGTTTGGTCAAAAATGCACTTAAATTGTTTGGAGCCTTTTAATTTAGAAAGGCACTTTAAGAGACTCCTGGGTCCCTTTGGGACTTGCTAGATGATTTGAAGAGTGCCCTTAAAAGAATTATGTTTGGATAGGAGAGGAGGTGGGGGAGTCATGCAGAAAGAAGCATCAGAACCTAGAGTGAGGCCATGGTGCAGATTTAGTGCTCTGATGGTGCTGTGCTTTATTTGGTATATGAAGTTCAAATTTAAGTAAAGCCTATGTCTCTGGACTGTAAGTTACTCTTCTAATGTTTTATTGGGCAGTGTATTATATATTGGCATTTTATATGCATAATCTCATTTCAGTGCAGAGCTGCATACTAAATCCTGGAGCAAGCAGATGAAAATGCAGTATGGATATTACACTCAATTTCATTGGCTTCAGTGAGACTTCCGCACACTGCGATTTCCATTGTAATGGCTTATCTTTGGCTGGAAGTTTACACATTGACATGCTATTCCTTTGGCCAGGATCCTGAATGAAGAAACCATGTCAATGGATCAGCCAGCCATAATGATTCCATTCACAGTAGAGCAGGTAACTGGAATCAATGGTCCAACAGTATTTATAAGAAGGTTCTTGCTTTTCTTTCCCTTAACAACATTTTTTTTTTTTTGCACTGCCCTAGAAGATCCCGTGTAAGATCAGTATTGAAGCATTCACTAAATGGCTATTTCAGATCAGGAAGAAACAGGAAGTTCCCTGAAACCAGGGTACTTTCAGTTCACCTGGGAATCTTCTGTTGCGTCAGATCCTGATCAAATCAGACCAACAAGACACTGACGCAAATGACAAGATTTTAGAAGCCCTGGTAGCCCTGCAAAATAAAGGATATTTCCTCCCCATGGTAAGTTCCACAAAATGAGCTCTGTTTCCCTGTATTTCCCTGTAATCTCATATTACAACTGCAAACACAGGGTGGGATGATTAAGATAATATAAAATGGTGGTAGGTTAGAGAAAGTGAACTTTTCATGGGTAGGTTTTGTCAAGAAGGTGATAAGAATATATGACTAATTTCCTATTTTACTTTAAACAATCCATGGTTCATTAAAAATGTAAAAGGATTTTTAAAGGATTTAAATATTTTTATTATTTTTTAAAAAGCATGTAAAGAGCCGAGCCACTCAACAATTCTAATGTAACCCAAACTCTTCCACATTTAAAAAAAATCGTCCTTAGGAAAGAAAAAAAACGTGTACTAGTTCTCATTTAAAAATCAGATAAGAAACAGTAGTAAAGATGTACACTCTTAATTCTCAATCACATACTTTAAGCTTAAGTGGTTTTTATTATTAACAGAAAAATAAAATAAAATTGGCTTTCTGAAGGCCAATTTGCCACTTGATGTGTAACACTTGGAACAAAATTAAAAGCACCTCTGTACGTTTGTGTCTGGTGATACACTCTGTGTTAGACCTATAGTCTTGCGTTTATGGAATGGAGCCCTTTAAGTTTGGTGTACATGCTGGGTTTGATACTCAAAGCAGAGTGTCTTCAGCATTTGCAGGAGGAGAGGTTGGGATGCTCTGCTCTGGCCCCTCATCCTAGCAAGAAAGCTCAGCAGTGGGCACAGTTCCCACATTGCCTCTCTCACCGCTGGTATAAGTCTAGCTCTTCCTTTTCCCAGCCCAGGAGAAAGGTTTAATAAATATTGGCCTTTCCCCCCTAGCCTTCAGCTGAGTGTGAAGGTTAGGTAGGGGAAAGGGTGAAAACACAAATAGACTTGTCCATGCAATTTCTACTATAATATGCAGCTTTTAATTTAAATAGGTATGATATTTAAAAATCTTAAAGTTTAACTATCCTCTTGACCGCACATTTGGGCCCAAATGTAGAGGAAGAAAACTAATCTTTGACATCTGCCCCATTGACAGTCAGGGTATTCACTTGCAGGAAGGGAAAAACAGGGAAATTTGAGGGGGTTGAATGCAAAATGCGCTTTTATTGCTGGCAGATCCAGGCATCCTGGCCCTTTCAGGTGGTTTCAAAGGCTGAAATGTTTCCCCTCTCACCCCCTGAGCAGGTTGTAGCCTTAAGAACTCCCAGGTCCCCGCATCTGTGTCAAATGTAACTTTCACAGGACAGGGGCAGAGAGGCTGCTAAGTCTGGCCCGGTTCTCCCTCCTTACCGTGGTTCCCTGCCACTGCTAGGCATTCATCTGGAGCCTTGTGTTTTTCCTGGAGCTAACTTAAACTGATCAGAAGGAAGGAAAGCACCAACCGTGGAAACTCTCCCCCAGCCTTCCAGCACCTTCCAAGCGCTCCCTTAGTAGCCTACTCTCCAGGAGGCTGTTGGTTTGTTTGTTATTCTGGTGGCTTGGGGAAGAAGGTGGCATCCACTCAAATGGTTTCCCTTCTGTTCCCCTCTCATCCTGCCTGCTTCCGGGCTGGGAAGGCCTTCGCGGACCTGTGAGTCTCTCTCCTAAGCTGCTACTATTTTAGGGTCGAAGTCGATTGACTGCTAAGTCTTTATCCAAAAAAGGTCAAGCACAAACATATTCATAGCACCAATTAGAATAATGGATCTTTCTGGAAAACCTCAAAGCTTTCCTTCATCCCCAACCTCTCCACAGTTTCCTGTCTTATTTCAGACACCTAACCTGAAGGAAGGCTCAGACAAGAACTAAGAAACTGGGATCCACTAACGCACTAAAAACCTAGATTCTTTAGTCGTTTCCTTTAGGTATTCCTTTCAGACCACATATGCTTATGTGCATATACGTGCACACACACACACACCACACACACACACTCCTTATGGACAGCAAGCTCTCCTAATTCTTGTTCAGAAGCTACTCATGTCTCTGGTCTTAAACTCACTGTCCCTTGCAAAGGGGGCAACTGCTGTCCACCCAGCCCCCCTTAGCACCAGTCCATGTAGCTGCAAAAAATAAAAAAAGTACTGTATGGGGGGTATTGTACCATGCCAGACATAGAAGTCCTGGCAGTCAAGTGGTGGCTGCTCCCTCAACCACCACTATTAAATATTAAATTGGGTAAACGTTTGTAGGACACCCACTAGGCCACTTCTAGGCACTACTGTTAGGTCTCAGGAAAATAAAGTGAGGATATCACCATGGAAGCTGATGATAAGGGTTTGGCTACAAAAGTTTTGGGGTTGTGTTTTTCCAAGTGATCTTTAGGTAAAGCCAAATACACAGGAGGAAAACATCCTGTTTTGAGAACGACAGGAAGTGTGGATGCACAGCTATAACCAGTGAGTGTGTTAATTACTCAAGAAAGAGGCTTGGGAGCCCAAGGCTTGAATTTGGTGAATTCATGCAATTTGGAGCATTCCGACTTAGTATTGATCCCTAAACTCAATTTTGAAAACAGCCTCCACCGCAGATGTGTGGGTTGTGTTATCCCAGTATTTGTGCGCATCGATTCGACTAAAATAAAATGCATCATACTCTCCACAAAGAAGGAAGAAGCAGGGACAGTCACAAGAGGAATAGCAGAAAGTGCATAGTTAATATGGGTTGTGCGCCAATCCGCGAAACAAGTGCTCTAAACCCAGGGGGATTTCACGTAATAGCTAATTTGGTGAGAGGGAGAGTGCGCAAGCAGAGGGCCAGCTAAGAAGGGAAAGGAAGACAGCTGAATACTGGTTTTTCCCTCCCTGGAATTAACATTTCCTTGTGATTTGCATCAACTAATGTCCAAACCGTCACTTATAGTCCGTCCAAGCCAGGTTTCTGCCATCAGTGTAAGTTCAAGAAGAAATGCTTGTTCTAGGGTGTAGTACCAGAGCTAAGAAGCTGCAGAGGGAGCAGCTGCTTTTCCCTTGGACCTGGAAAGTCCGCGGGGCCGAGCCCTGGAGGCGCTATCTTCCTGCCCTCCAGCCCTTTCAGGACCAGCAGGACACATGGGATTCTTTCTGTCTTCAAACTTGTAGCAGTGAACCCAGAGCCTGCCTGGTTTTGCCTGTTTTCATCCCCGATCCTAACTGGCTGGACAGGGACCAGGAGGTGACCGGAAGAGGAGATGGGAACATTTCATCTTAGACTAAGAAATTATTTTTCCATATTAAACAAACAGAACCAAACCCCTTCCTCTTATTTCTCCCATCTTCTGAGTCTTTTGCTGGTTCCTAATGAAGACACTTGTGTGTGTCCCCGCGCATAAGAGAGAGGAAGAGAAAAAGAGGGAGGGAAGGAGGGAGCGCTTTAAACAAAAGACAAGGAGGCCCAAGCAGGGGCCTGGAGCAGTCCCTGGAGCCTGCTCAGCCTGCAGACCCTCCAGTTCCCCAGCCAGGCAAGCATTTGGGAGAGGTTCTGTCACCGAGGCGGAAGGTCCGGAGCTCGAGCTCCTTGCGGCTGGTGAAGAACTAGAGACAAAGCCGGGATCCAAAGCATCTCAGCGAGGCTCCAATCAGCGCCCCGAGCTTGCCAGCCTGCGGTTGAGGCGCGACCCCCTGCGGGCTGTGACCGGAGCCGGGAGCCCAGGCCCGGCTCAGCGGTCCTGGCTAGCCCTGGCCAGTCAGGTTCTTTCTGTCGCACTCAGGCAGCTGCTCTTGGGTGCTTGCGAGTTCAAAACACGCTTTCTCATTAATTAAAAGCTGGACAGCCTTGTCACTTTCTTTCCAGTCCGAAGCAGCACCTCTAGACGTCCCTGCAGCACTCTTTGCCCAGGCCTGCTTGCGCGGGAGGCCTTGGAGGTCGAGCGGCCATTTACTGCCCTCTGATTGCGCCGAGGACCAGGTTAGCTCATAAAGCCTTTCACACTCAACAATGGGGATTTTCTCAACAATTAACAAGAAACAACATAATAAAGCCATTTACAAAGACCTTGCTATTTACTATAAATTAGGCACTCTTTAAGAGACCAGTGCGTAATTTCACACACTTTACAACTGGGGCTGCATTTTAAACACCCGGGAAAACAAGCTTGTTGCACTTCCCTGTGACCTATGCTGCGGTGCACCTCTGTTTCCCCTCTTTCCCAGTAGCAGCTTTGTTTGCATTGCTGCACTGCAACCTCCCAGCCGAGGGTGGTTTTCCAGGTCACTGTCTCACGTTTCCCGTTTCCAGGTCATCATTCCACTTGCAGACGCACTGAAAGAAGTTCCAAGGGACTGGAACCACGGAGCCAAAACAAGCAAGCCTTGCCCCAGGTTACTCCCACTCACGGAGTTACCAGGGGGCCTGGCTAACGTGCCCGCTCCCTCCCGACTCGCTAGGCCTCTGCTCCTGAGCTACTTCCCTGGAGGAGATCGCAGCCTTGCTGGCTCAGTCCTTTTGCCACTCGCCTCCCACAAGCGCATTTTGGAGGCCTTAGAGTCCGCTGAGCAAAGAAAAGAGTTGGGTTCCTTGTGCCTGGGGAGTAGGGATAAGACCTGGGCAGTAAGGTGAGGGATACTGGGCGGCAAGCGCAGGAATGGGCACACAAAAGAAGTGCTAAGTGAGGGGAAGCATTCCTGTCTCTGATGGGGAGGAGGCCCAAGGCGGCTGAGGCGCCCTCTGCTCTCGGCCTTCAGGCCGCTTGGACTGGAGGCTGCGCAGGACGAGCTGGGGTGCAGGCTCTTCTGCCTGGAGGAGCGAAATCATCACAGGTTCAAGGAAAGCAAGATCTGGGCGGGAGAGAAAAAGTCACAAAGAGATTTGTTTGCCACCATGCAAAATGGCGGCACTTAAACATCTTTCTGGTGACTATGGTGGCCCTGGTCAGAGAACCCACAGCTGCCCTGGGACAGTGCAGTTCCCAGAGTTTCGTGGCTGGGGAAAGCAACCCTTGGAACCCCCTCAGCCCTTTGCCTGCAGTCCTTGGCCGGCTCCATAGTCCCTGGCCTTCCCTCCTAGGCTGCTAGGCCCGAAGCCCGCGCCAGCAGCCCCTGGCCACTGACCCCTGTTTACAAACACAGCCTGGGGGCGGGGTGGGGCCAGCCAGAGCGCGGGCTGGAGGGCTGGAGGGCTGGGGGGCGGGGGTGGGGGGGAGGAGGCCGCGCGCTGCCGAGGACGCCACCAGCAGAGAGGAACCAGGAGTTGGTGCGAGAGAGCGGCCCGGCAGCTGGAAAGGACTGAACGCCTTGTTTTTGAAACTGTCAATTCCCTCAACCCCTATTGTGAGGGTTTCATGCAAAACATCTCAGGCCTTTTAAAGTAGGAGCTTGTGAGGCCGCCACAGTTTGAAAAGGAGCGAGAGTAGCGGAGGCCTAGGGCATGGGCAAAGACTGATAGCTGGGCTCCCCCCTTCCTCTTCTGCGTATTTTAAAGCAAAAGAGGGCCTGCCAAACAGGTAAAATGCAGCCCTCCCCCACCTCCTGGATCTGCCCTACGTACCCAGCCCCCAGGCTGGTTTGCAGGGTGCCCTTTGGCCTAGGGAGCAAACCATAACCAAAGCCAGAGGGAAAGTAGTTGTTCCTCTCAGGGAAGGGAGAATCTTAGGGATGACTGGGTGACAGGGAGGGCTCGCGAAGGTGGATGCCCTGTTTCTCCTGGCCTGGCCAATTTCCTGAGTTTATCTGATAGGAGCCTTGATTTTTTTTTAATTCCTCTTTTGACCCTGGGAAATCCCTCCCTCTACATATCCTTTTCAGCAGGAAGATGTTTCAAGGTGAAGCAAAACCCACATTTTCTTTCTTTTATAGATAGTGATGTTTTATTCTTTTTAAGAAAAATTTCACCGTGGAGTATTTTTGTTTCCTTTGAAAGAAAAAAATGCTTTTGAGGAATTAAGTTTCCCTACATCAGTTCTTCCTGCATGCAAATGAACTGCCTGTCTCATATCAGCAGGAATTTCCAGCCCAGTTCTTTTTGGCTAAGAACTTTGAGCAATCTCTAGACCACTGAAAGTCACCCAGACACAAATAAGATTTTAAAAAAAATCCACACACCAGCCCATCTACTTTGTGTTATTGCTGTTTAGTGGTGGCTCCTTGTTGGTTTTCAAATAAACAGCCATTATTGAGATTACTCCACTGTAATCAAGTAAGGCAATAGAAAGGAACACCCACTCTAAAAAGTAAATACTTGGGTTGGGGGGGGGGGACTGCAATTTCTAAAAAGGCAGATAACCTGACTTGGGGGAAAAAAGTACACACATCTCTTTATAAAATAATTAAATCTTCACAGTCTTATCAAGATATTACGTTTATAGAAGACCAGAAATAAGTTTGCTTCAACAAAGTCAGCGAAAGCAGCTTTTCCTCCACTTTCCCCATGTCTGTTTAGCTAATTTAGACACAGGAATCAGTGGCCCTGGAACCTTGAATCAGTTAAAAGAGCAAATCTATTCCCTGAAAACATTTAAATGTAGAAATGCAACCTGTCAATGGAGGTAACTTTTGTTTTTCTCTCAATAAGGCTTAACTTTTGAACAAATGTGTCATTTATAGCATCTGAGAAAGACCTAGAAATTGTCTTTAATCATAAGACGACCCAAATAAAATAAACTGTGCTGGAGTAATTCCCACAGCAGGATGAGAAACCAACAAGGACTGCTAGGGACTGAAAGAGTCCCTTCTATTTGCACACTGAGACTTAGTATTTGGTACACTTCACTGACAGAAGCCCCAGCTCAGAGCTTGCTGTGGTTGGATGGCCCATAGGAACACTGTGGGGCAATGTCTGTGTTGACTACTTATTGTCTTTTCTTTGGATGGAATCACTCTGGCATGCCTCGGCCTCCATCCTTGCTCATTACCCAGCTCCTAGAAGCTGAAACTATTGATTCTCTGAGGATTGGAGACCAAGTGACAAAGTTGGAGACTGATATTTTGTTCAAAATTCTATGGAATATTTGTTTTAATTTGTGCTTATTCCATCTTACAGTGGTCCCACACTCAAGATCAGTAAACTTCAAATATTTTCTCAGTTTATAATTTGGTGACAGTCTGTAGCCAACATAGAAAGTCCTAGTCTAAATGCAGCAGTCACTGTACTTGAACTTTCTTGTCTTGGCACTAATTAAAGAGTAAAAATTACAGACTTCCCTAGTGTGGTGTCATACTTTTTACAGACTGTTTTTTTTTTCTTTTTTCTTTTTTAGGACAGCTCACTGTCCCTAAATTCTTCATTGCCTTCCAAAGGAGAAAGGATTCAGGCTTAGAAGCCAGTTGTTCACCTCTCTGGGACTTTTAACTGAGAATATGGACTAGTCTTTGGAATTATATACAAACATGAATTCAAAGATAACATTCCCCAATTTTTGCTTTGACCATATCTATGATCCCAATAAAAATGACCCAGTGAGCCTACATCTGGCAACATTCAAGAAGGAAGGGAGGCAGTCCAAAGGATCTTTTCACTTCATCCAAATGTATCTGGATGCAGGTACTCTCAGCCTCTGTCTTTACAGCAGGGCAAGCCACAGATCACACACAGCAATTAGGCCCGAGACCATCCAGAGCTATCTGAAACATTATAGACAAAAGGAAATTTTCAAAAGGAGTAGAAAGTAAAAGGTTAAGGAAAATAAGTAGCTGAATTTCCATGAAAAGTAATGGTTTAAGTTCACACAGTAAACATTTCATTGGTGTTTTGTTTTGCTCTGTGATTTATGGACTATAGATGCAACTTCTTAGACTAAAGATAACAAGGATCTGAAATACATAATTTGGTGGCCCAAGAATTACTGGATTCAACTTTCATTAAAATAACAACTAATCTTTGCTTTACCTTTTTAAATATGAAACTTGTAGTACTTTGCAAAGTTTTTTCCCGTTATTTGAGAAGAATTCTGCCAGTGTTCTGCAGGGAACCTAGCTGGCCTCATCACAAAGCAATACCACAAAACACTGCACTCAGTGAGTGCGTTTCTTCCAGGCAAAAACAGTACAAGTGAAAATGTCAACAAAACCATTCATTCTTGTTAACCCTTCTTCAATCTGGAATAAGCAGAAATGTATAGAACCAGGAATTTTAAACAGTGTTTTTAATTGAAAATAAAGCTAAAGCATGCTTTCAACAGTGCAAATTTCCATAATTTTGATTTACTGCTCTCATCATTACAGCACAGCACCCCAGCGCGGCCCCTGCCAAGGGCCGGACCATTTGCATGTGGAATTCCTTTGATTTTAAGTGCAAATATAGATAGTCACCTCTGATTGTCACTTGCAGTAGAAACTCTCCTGTTCTATACACAGGATGGCCTGAAAACAGAAGTTTAGAGAGACGCAGAAAAAAAAGCATAAGGTAATAAAATCCAAGTGCCTGAGTTCTGGTACCAAAAAGCCCTGAAATAACTGTTATTTTTCACTTGGGGTGTTACGACTCTGACCCCTCTTTTTTCTTTTGCTTGGTTGTACTTAATGATTGGTCACTATGATGAGCTAGACCATTAAATATCCTGCTATTAAGAGAAATGTTTTAATTGTTTTGAAAGGTTGAAGAGTCATCTTTAGACCACAAGATAAGCAGGATTGCAGTAAGAGTCATCCTGTTTTAAATGTTTCGGTGAGAGCATGAAAGGACTTTCCCAATTACAAAGAGTGACTGTAAAGGTTTAAAAAAAAAAAGCACATCTTCAAAAACAAAAACAATCCCATATTTCTCTTACTTCTTACACAAGAGGCAGCTTTTAAATCATCATCCAATCAGGGCTCATACCCCAATCTTTCCATAAAAAAAAGTTAAGTGCAACTACTCTTGGAAAGGGAATAAGGGTAGTTTTAAAAAAAGACACCCCACAAATAAGAGCTCCAGAAAATGATATTTTGGGCTCACAGAAACTTCTTGCTACCTCATTGTGTAACCATGTAACCTAACAAACTTTCACTGAATACCAGTTACACTTGCAGGTCTGAAATCTAGTGCATAAACTTAATGGCTCATTGTAATATTTATTATTCAACCTTTTGACATTTATTTGTAGCAGTTGAATTGAGGTACCGGTGCATTATTAGCATTGAAACAGTAAAGTGTTCCAGCTCTGCCGTAATAACTGAGTTTTACTTGAGTCTTTAGCCTGAAGTAGTCTGTGGTATGTAAACCAACCCTTCTCCCACCCCGCCCCCACCCTACTAAAAAAAAAAAAAACCCGCAATGAGAAAAAGAAGTAATCCGATTTCTGTCTTCAAAATGCGATAAACCAGGACTCCAAAGGGGGTGTAACACCATTAATGGACTTGTACAAGCCATCCTGTGCAGTTTACAACAAAAGGAAGGTAATATGGTTCAAGAAAATATCTTCCCAAACATTTTATGAATGAAATTTCCTGAATTTGTGACTAGGTGGAAGAGGTACTGCAGAACCGCCCAGCTGCCATTTCCAGACAGGATGGGCCTTGTGAGGAGGTTGCGAATCCTTGGTGGTGCTTAAGGAATACGCTGGCCACAAATCCCCGTCCTTCCCAATAATGAGTGATGGTGGACAAGGAAAATTCGCCATGAAATTAAATGGCCTTTTCACTGCTGATGCTACATTGCTGGCTACCTTTTTGCGTCTGTTTAAAACTGTAAAGTCATCCAGTGTTCCTTCATGTGTCTCAGTTTTACCTGTAGGACGAGGGCTTCTAGCTGATTTCAAATTTGGTTTGACTGGAGGTGTCTGAAGGACTGGTCGTTTACCCAGTACTAGTGTCCGGTAATTTTTTCTCACCCTGGCACCAAATTTATATTCCCCATCCTCAGGTTTTGGAGATCCTAAAGTGCATGAAAGGCCCTGACTCTGAGCCAGTGGGTTTAAGGAAGGGGTTTCTTTCTCAGGGCACGCAAAACCTTCTTTGGCTGTGGTTAAGAAGGCGTCCTCCTCTTTCTTCCCAGTCACACTGTAAAACTCCCCCTTGGTATCATTGCACTCGCACTTCAGCTTATTTGTGATGAGATCAGGCTCATAGTCTTCATTAGCACTACTGTCTTCTACTTTGATTTTAATATTGTGCAGAAATGGCAATGTCTTGTCGCCTGTGTCAGTGCAGAGATTCTCAGCTTTAGTTGCTGCTGCTGCTGTTGCTGCTGCTGCTGCTGCAGCATCCACTTCGGGATCAGTTTGCGAAGAGACCAAATTCATAGCAAATTCAAGACAATGAGGGATTTTGGACTCTTTTCCTGAATTTGTTGCTGTTCCGCAAGAATCATTATTTAAGAACCTAGCAGCTATTGTGTTGTTATCAGAACAGTGTGTAGTAGGAGTTGCTTGTAGGCATTTCCTAGCCTCTCGGAGTATTCTTTGTTGTGGAAATACATTGTTTGTCTTTGGGCTAGGTGAAGAGGCCCCCTCTGCCAGGCAGTTAATTGTCAGGTCAGTTCTCTTTACAGTACTGGAAATTTCAGAGTGTGGGAATGTAATCTCAGATACCCTATCGTTTCTTATCTCTGGGAAACAACTCCCCATGCTGGCCGGGCAGTACACCGGAGCCCCTTTGGGAGCCCAACCCTGCAGATTCCACTCCTCTGGCGACTCGGCTTTGACACCACTCTTGAGGTCGGGAAGTCGGCCCGCATCCTCGAAAGCAGCGGGTTTGGTTGCAGCGGCGGCGGAGGCCAGATGGTACAAGAAGTTGGCCTGCGCCTGCACGCTGGGAGGCTTGCAGAAGCTGGTGCGCCTGAAACGGATGCTCTGCACTGACACTTGGCTGGAGCCGGAGCTGGAGTCTGACTCGGTGGACGAGTCCTCCTCCTCGGAGCTGATTTCACTGGAATCCGAGGCCCCGCTGCCCCCCTCTTCCTCCTCCTCTTCCTCCTCCTCCTCTCCTTCCTCCTCCTCTTCCTCTGAGGACATCGAGTTGCTGGAGCTGGACAAACTGGAGCCAAAATCCGAATCGTTGGCTGCATGGTCGGAGTAGGAGCTGGACTCGGAGTCGCTGCTGCAGCTCTCGGGAAAGCTTCCTAGATGGGGCTGCGGTCGGTGGTGGTGAGGGGGGTGGTGACTCGGCGTTGGCTGCTGGGCCCGATGATGGTGATGATGGTGATGGTGGTGGTGGTGGTGGTGGGGAGGCGGGCAGAAGCTGTTGACCAGATGAAACCTCTCCAAGCAAGTGGCCCCGGCGGCGGCCGCCGCCGCCGCCGCCGCTGCAGCCGCCGCCGCCGCCTTGGCTTTGTAGGACCTGGGCAGCAGCAGCAGTCTCCGGGCGCCGGCTTGAGGTGCGAGCAGGCAGTTCTTGGCGCCCCCGCGCTTGCGCTTGCAGCGGTAGGTCAGGCTCACCGGGCCTCCGGCTCCGGCCGCCGCCTTGGGCTGGGGCCCGGCCGCCGATGCCTGGTAGTAGGCGGCTGCGGCGGCGGCGGCAGCGGCAGCGGCGGCGGCGGCAGCGGCGGCGGCGGCCGCCGGGTGCTTGCTGCACAGCAGGCTCCGAAAATAAGCTGGATCCGAGTGGAAGGCGACGTAGTTTCCCTGGAGCGGGGCAGTTTCATAGTTTAAAGGGGGTTTGCAAGGCGAGCGAAGGATCTCCGGGTAGTGCGAGCCCGGGTATTTGCTAAAAATCTGAGGTAGATGGGCGGCGGGGCGCGTGGCGGCGGCGCCCGGACGCTGGGACTGCGCGCTGATTGGCAGGGGCCGCGCGGCTCCGCTCAGGCCCCGCCAAAGTTGGTGCTTGTCCTTCCAAAAAGCCGGGCGGGGGCTGGCGGCGGCGGCGCGCTCTGGCGGCGGCGCC